>NC_143556.1:132107500-132417500 GCF_054136105.1 Typopeltis vanoorti | reverse complement strand
AACTGCTGCCTAATTGCTTTCACCAGCTGCTTGTGCAAGGTGAACGCTTGTCTTTTATGGCTTCTGGAGCAAAAACAACCTTTTTTTTTTCGATAACACAATCTGGCTTTTGAAAATATTATTTTACTACTGATCATCTATCTGGCTGGAGACATTCATTAGAGATGCTTTCCTAAAATTCAAGTATCTTGTTTTGGTTTTCTTTAATATGGAAAAAGCATATGACACTGCTTGGAGATTTGGAATCTTGAAAGACTACCTAATTTTGGTCTTAGATGGCATCTCCCTCTTTTTATCAAAAACTCTGTATCTTATTAAATCTTCCAAATCTGAGTGGGAACTACTTTCTCCTTACTCTATAACCAAGTGGATCCCACAAAGTTCTGTTTTAAGTATCGTGCTTTTTGCACTACAGGTCAACTTGATAACTAAACAACTTCCTCCAACAGTAAGTAATATCCCCTATGTGGATGACTTGACTATCTTCTGTCATTCATCTAATATGAGGGTCATAGAAAGACATCTGTAGCAAGCCATTGATCATTTCTCAAAAGGGTTTTCAGATTTTCACAGAAGAAGACAGTTTTTGTGCACCTTTTCCACAGACATCTTCATCCTGACCCAGAACTCTGACTAGGACAATCACTAATGCCAGTTCACCACAAACCAAGTTCTTGGACCTGATATTTGATAGAAAACTCATTTTGCTTCCTCACATACATCAGATATGAGACAAGTGCCATAAAGCAACAAGCAGTCTATGCACCTGTTCTTCTGCCTGTTGGGCCACTGACAGATATTCTTTGCTTCTTTGTACAGAGCATCGATAAGATCAAAGCTTGACTACTGGTCCTAAGTCTGTGCCTCTACCAGGGAGAGTATGCTGTGATGGCTGGAACCTATTCACCATCAAACATTAGAATTGCAGTTGGAGCATTTCTCTCATTACTATTCCTAGTCTGTCAAACCACCTTTTTCACTTAAATGCCAGCAGCTGTCTGTGCTATATACAACAAAAATGAAATCCCTGCAAGACGATCCCACTTGGCCAGCTATCTTTCATCCACGATGGAAGTATCTTTACAACACTTGCTTTCCTGACAGATTGGCATAAAACCTTTTGGTTGGTGGATAAAAGCATTACTACAAATTTGAAATTGCAGTAGACAACCATAGCTCAGACACCACCAAACACACTTCTGCCATGGTAATTATGCATGCCAGAATTGGAGGTTTTCTTTCAGCATGCTACTGAAATTGTCCACTCTTCTTGCCATCTACCAGCAGCTCTTCAAAGTTCTTAGTGCTGAATAGTCTAATTTTGTGCCTGTCTTCAAAGACATGTCAAAATCAGAGGACCTAGTGGGATCTTCTACATCTTTCCTGACAATATTATATCTGCACAAATTCCACAAGAGTGTAACAACTTTACAACTGCATTGTAAAGTTGACCTCTTTGCTGATTTTATCATCCTTTGGACATGGGTTATAGAAATATTTGGAGAACCTGTGGGCAGGACTGCACTTACACTTTTTCCAAGGTGGGTGGGGCCTGAGATGCTAGAGTGTTCCAGGGCCCTTCTCTCGTTGTTTGGGCTCTTAAATTGGCTCTAATTTTTCAAGGCCTCTGGCTAGAGCCTTGTGCGCCTGTGCATGTGTATTGTCCTCATATGGTTGCTTTTGATATTTTCAAGACATTTGATTTAGTTTTGGTATCATAGACTTCTTTAAAAGTTCCCAATTTATGGTCTACTTTCCATTCTTGTGAGTGAATTGCCAGCTTCTGCTCTGGTAGTTCATTGCATATCATGGTGAATAGTTTCTGCTTGTCCGACTTTTCCATTAATACTGGAATATTCCAAAGCTCTGTGTTCTTGCCTACTCTCTCTCTCTCTCTCTTCATCCTGTATGTTTATGATCTTGTTTCAGTATTGTCCAAACCTATTTCATAGGTTTGCTGATGACAGGACACTCTATTTCTTTCTGTATTTTACAAAACCTTGTAATGCATGAATGACTGAAGTTTCAACGTCTTCTATTGCCTATGCAGTAATCCCTAATATTTTAGCGATTCTCAAGTGGGACAAACATTTTATATGCACTCTCACCTTATTTCCAAGAACTGTGGCTGGCATTCTACACACAGTTGACGCTTCTGCGACCCTATATTCAGATGATACTGGAATAATTATATATTTAGTTTAATCCTTTATCCAAGTGTAAGCAAACTTCCAGAATCGGGGCAAAACTGGGATAAAGTGTAAGCAAACTTTCAAAACTGGGGCAACTCGTGGCAAAGGTGGTGAGTTCTCATCACTTTCCTTAGTATTTCATAATGCAAAGCACATCTCCTTGCGGACATGTATAATGCTGTGCATAATGGGAAGGGTCACTACCCAGACCAGTTTTGACCTTTATTGAGGTCTCTTCAGTGGTAGCCAGACCCAGAGGTGATACCAAAGTTGAAGTAATGCAGAAGTCATATTTCCATATGCAGTTGCCAAAAGGTGTCACACCTTATTATTAAATTATTCTGGATTAGAGAAAGATGTTAGAAGTTTTTTCATTGGTTAGACTAAAAATTATATATTTAGTTTAATCCTTTATCCAAGTGTAAGCAAACAAAGTTTGTACCTGAAGTATCTTCAGATGTGCTTTGCATTATGGGATACTAAGGAAAGTGATGAGAACTCAGTCCACCTTTGCTACGAGTTTCCTCAGTCCTGAAGATACTCAAGGCGCAAACTTTGTTTGCTTACACTTGGATAAAGGATTAAACTAAATATATAATTTATAGTCTAACCAAGTGAAAAAAAACTTCCAAAATACTGGAATAATGGTCCTCTCCCTGCACCTAGATTGGCTACCTAAAAACTGCAAAACACAGTGTCAGAACTAGAACAATGGTTCCAAAAATAATGAAATGATGGTAATGCAGAAAACAGCACTGCAGTGCTATTCACAAAAGATGAGTATACTCAGAGGACAGAGTTGTCATCTTTGGTACCCCCATTCCATGGTGACTAGCCAAATATTTAGCGATATGACTAGATGAAGAGTTTCACTTCACCACTTGATCGTGTCTGCTCAAAGCAAATAAGGCAATGGGAAGCCATATCTATCACTGAATCATTGTAGCTAGCTAAACATAGAAGTTAAATTGTAGATGCTGATCAGACCAGTCCTGATCAGCATCATGTACAGCAGTATTTCCCCCCCCCCCCCCACATGGAATTAGACAGCGGATTCAAATGCTAGCAAACTATAAATAATTCAAAACAAATGTTTATGAGTAGTGTTCAATGCATCATGGTTCATAAGAAACATATAGCTTTACCAAGAAACTGATATCCCTGAGATCAAAATTTTCCTTCACGAAAAAGCTGCAAAATTCTTTGCGAAATGCTGCCATCTACCAAATCGTAGACTGCAGTGAACACGACCCTGCAAAACACAGATGTCCTGAAACCGTACTGAACAGGTAAGTTTTTTTTTTAATCCCACTGACAGAAGTCCAGAATGTGCAAGCTAAAGATCATTATGGTCTACTGCTAACAGTACACTAAAAGAAATATCTCAGGAAAAATATCCCAAAAAGCCATATAAAAAAAAATAATAATAATAAAAGGAAAACCTCACCAGTAGTCAATAGCTTACAAAGGGGAAGCCGAGTACATAATAATAATCCGTAATCAGGAAATTTCATTGCAAATGTGGCAAAAGCATAAAGGACCACAGGTCCATATAATCCATGTTGCCAGAATAGTTGCTAACCTTAAGTATCTTCTTGGGTCTGGCTCACACTGATGATATATAATCATGCTCATCTTTGGACTTGCTTGCATCCTTGGAGTGGAGCAGTTCTACTGGTGGCAGGTTTTTGTTTGCCACTGAGTGAATCCAATGTTGGATTTTCTGTCCTGGAGTGATTCAGCTCATGAGTGATGAGTTTAGCAGGGATCCATTAATTTAGGTTCACTCAATGAGATTCAAAGTGATCTTGTAGATCGCTCAGAGGTTTTGGAGAGATATCTCCACACTTTAACAGTACCTCAATGAAGTTCTTCTGGGTCTGGCTTTCATAGATGGTCTTGCTATTTCCTAGGGAGTAGAGCAGTTCTGCTGGATGACATGTTTTTGCCAGTCAGTGAGTGGAGCCACTGCTGAGTTTTCTCTCCTATAGTGATTCAGGTTAGGCATGATGAGTTTGGTAGTGACCCTATAGGGTCAGTCAGTGAGAGTTTAGTGATCTTGGATATCACTCAGAGTTTTTGGGGAGCGGTATCCCCTGACTTTAACAGTGCTAATGGTTGAAACTGGTCTAAGTGGAGAGCATCATTTAGTTCTTTACAGACTATCTCGTCTTCTCTGTATAATCAACATTCATTGCTTTGCAAGATTCTACCACTGTTGTACAAAATGAAGGTCCTAAATTTTTATATTCAGTTTGTGCTGGATTTCCATTTTATAGGGCCTCCCATTTTATATGATTCTTCTTACTCATACTTGGGTAAAACATAAAAACAAGAATATACAGGCTCTGAATGTTGTTTACATATATTACAGTTAATATTTTTCACAGTTAAATATTCAGTTTATTAATATTTGTCATTTTTGTGAGAATTATCATGATGTCTGCAAGAAATTTAAGTATTCAAAGGGGGCTACCTATTACTGTTATCAAATGTGTAAAAAGAACAGCTTATGCAACCTTAACCTGTTTTTCATCTCATTTATATACTACAGATATATTTTTGTTTTCAGTTTCAAATCATTTTGCCAAATTTTCCAGTAAAAGTAACCCCATTAAAACCAAAAATAATACAATGAATGGTGACATGGAGTTGTTTGCAGATGATGCAAAGTTGTGAAGAACTATGAGCTGTAGAGCTGATGTTGCAGCTTTACAAGAGGACTGGGATTGACTGAGTGAGCAGGAAAGTGACTAAGGTAGCAGTTCAGTGTTACAATGTGTACAGTTTTAAAATTTGGGAAGTGAAGATGGGATTTGAAGTATACAATTGGTGAGGATATCTTAGAAGACATGGAGAAGATAAGAGATCTGTGGTTGTTAATGGATAGGGCCATAAAATTTAGTGCCAGGCACTGCTAAAATTATGAATACAGCACAGTGGATTATAGCAATGATGCATATGATACTGACATGCAGACATAAAGCATTTGTAGTTCTATTTTATGACCTTAATATCAGACTATGTATTAATTACAGTATATGGATTTGTTCATTTGATTTTCAAAAGTATTGAGGATTCTATTAGAAAGAATCCAGTTATGAGAATGAGGTGGCTTGTCTCTCAAATGTTTAGTATGAAGAAAGATTGACGAAAGACAATTTCCTGAGTGTAGTGAATAGGAGGATGTGGGGATATGAGGAAGGGATATGATTGATTCATATAAGATGAGAATGGATTTTAACTAAATTAATTTGGAAGAGGTTTTTCTCAGAATGGGATGATTGGTAGAGCAAGAGACATACAGGCTCCCATGGTGGCTGTTTAAGGAAGGTTTCAGCAGGAGATTAGGTTTTTTTTGTTGCTTGGACAGTACAGTAGTGACCTTGAATACAATGAATGCATTTAAGTCCCCATTTCATGAGTTATGTGTGCGATAGTGGAATTTCCCACCATTAGTCTTTTTGACTCTACAGAGGTCTGAGAATAATAATAATAATATCAACTATATTGTTTTCTCCTGGTCTCCATAGCTGAGTCGGTATAGACAAAGCCCTTTGGTCAGAAAGACCTGGGTTCAATTCCCGTCCAAGATGTGAGGAACCTTTATCTAGTCTCTTTCGACTAAAGGTGAGTTAGCTGGTCTCATAGAGAGGTAGAGGGTTTTTTCACCCGGCAACTCGGGTTTTTCATCCCACAGCACAGGCAAACCGGAATTTTGAACATACGCATCTACAGACATAGGACCAACCATCTTATCCTCGAAATGGTTGCGGTTCTGAAGTCCACAGCTGAAGAACCTCAGTGGTTCGTGAAAAGTTTAAGACAAGGCATATTGCCTTCTCATGGCCTAAAAATACCAGTATTGATAGTGACCAAATGAGAAGTGATGACCTGGAGTAGTGGAGTGAATTCATTGTTAGCTCATCATCTTCATCAAATTCCTGATGTATCCTGGGTGTACAGGATATTATGATACAACTACATGAAGAAATTACATCATTACTAACTTCCTATCAACACTTTTTGTCCAAATCGAACTGTTATCTGTCTAGACTCCAATATTATCAGATCTTATATTTCTGTCTTTTAAGGCACTTTTTGCTGTATCAATCCATCTATATTTTGGTCTTCCTCTGGGTCTTTTTCATGCCAACCTGGCAAAGAACACTTGTTTTGCTAATCTTTTCCTTTTCTGTTTAAGTCATCATCATCATCAAATTCCTGCCATGTACCCTCAAGGGGTGTACAGGATATGATAGCACTACATGAAAAAATTACATCATTATTAACTTCCTATCTACAATTTTCCTCCAAATCAGTCTGTTACTTGTCAAGACTCCAACATTATCAGATCTTATATTTCTATCGTCTAAGGCACTTTGTACCATATCAATCCACCTATATTTTTGTCTTCCTCTGGGTCGTTTTCCTGCCAACCTGGCAGGAAAACGACCTGCCAGGTTGTTTTGCTAATCTTTCCTCTCCCATTCTATTTAAGTGACCATACCACCTGAGATTAGCTCTGCTAACGCATTCCTGGATGCTGACAATGTCAAGTTCTTTCCTAATATCCTCATTTTTAATATGATATTGCCATTGATGCCATCTGTTCATACCTCTAATCTTTCTCAGGACTCTCATATCTGCGGTCTCTAGTCTTTGGTCAAGTGTTTTACTTCTGACCCAGCTCTCAGATCCATAAGTTAAAACTGGTTTGAACACTGTCTTGTATACAGCTAATTTAGTGTTCCGACTAATTTCTCTCTTATTCCATATGAATTTATTCAATTGACTTCCCACCATACCAGCTTTGCTGATTCTGTTGTCTATTTCTATATTTAATTTACCATCTTCAGTAAAAATCGTGCCTAAGTAGCTGCAATGTTTTACTTGTTCCACAGGTTCTCCAGTTACAACACAGTTGACATTTTCAACGATTCTGCCTATTTTCATTGTCTTTGTCTTTTTATTGCTGACCTTCATACCATATCTATTACAACAGCAATTGAATTTAGTCAGAGAATCTTGCAGACTTGTAACGGATTTATTTAGAAGTATAACATCATCCGCATAAAGCAAAGAGCTGACATTAACATATCCAATTTTGATATCAGGTTTAATACCACTTTCCTTCATAATGTGATTCATATAGATAACGAATAACAGAAAGGATAATGTACATCCTTGTCTCACACCAGATTTAACATTAAACCATCTTCCTGTACTTCCTTCAATTCTAACTGCTGACTTACAACTCAAATAAAGACTAAGTATTGCTTCATACAATGCCCCATTGGCACCATATAACTGCAGCGTATTGAATAGCTTCTCTCTTGGCACCTTGTCATATGCCTTTTCCAAATCAACAAAACTTAAATACAGATCTTTGTTATATTCCCATGCTTTCTCGACTATTTGTCGTAAAGTGAAGATCTGATCCTGACAGCCTCTATTTGGCCTGAATCCAGCTTGTTCTTCACCAAGCTTCCCTTTGACAGCTTTTCATAGCTGTTTCTGAAGTATACTTGCATAAATGATGAGGCCAGGGATTTGGGAGTGTTGATGGATAGGGAGTTGAAGTTTAGTAGTGGGGCACATCGCAAAAGTAGCCAAATCAGCTCATCAAATCACTTGGTTGCTGAAAAATACTTTAACAAGCAGAGACAAACAGATTATTGTTCCTCTGTATTGAGCCTTGATAAGGCCCCATCTGGACTACTGTGCCCAGATATGGGTGCCAGGGTTTCTTATGAATGGGGAGGAGGTGGAGAGGATCCAGAGACGAGTGACCAAGATGATAGCAGGTCTATGGAATGAACCTTATGAGAACAGGTTAAAGATTTGTGGGTTGCAGAAATTGGTTGATAGGCAGAAAAGGGGTGATATGATTGAGACATTCAAATTACTGAAGGGTTTCTATAAGATTAATTCAGAAGATATTTTTGAGAATAGGATTGGTGGTGGGAGGACTAGGGACCGTACATGGAAGCTGGGCAAGCGCATGGTTAGCAGGGATGTTAGAGCTAGGTCTTTTACTTGGAGAGTGGTGAATGAGTGGAATTAGATTCCAGAGTCTGTTGTGGTTGCCATGACTGTAAATGAGTTCAAGGCGAGGTATGATAGATACTGTGTGAATGTCGAATAGTTGTTCTTGACATGATGCTAGGGCTTCCTTTGATGAGTCTATGGACTCCTTGGAGTTGCCTGTAATAATAATAATCATAAAAATCTTACCAGGAACATTCAGTAGGGAAATACCTCTGTAATTCTCACATTCAGTTTTATTTCCGTTTTTGTATATGGTACTATGAGAGCTCTACTCCAGTCATTTGGAATTCGTCCCTCTGTTCAGGCTTTCTGAACTATGCATTGCAGCCACTGTCATACTTTTATTATTACTGAAAGAAGAGCCAACAGGCTTCACTTCGGCGAAGTAAAATATTCATCATTAAGTGGATATTGAATACTGTGAGAAATAATGTGGTATTTAATAGCCACTTAATTTTGAACTTTTATTATTTATTATTATTATTATTATTTGTCACCTCCATGCAGTCCAAAGACTCATCGAGGGAGGGCATCTACTCTACAACTCTGCTTCCACAACTCACAATCCACCAACTGACCACAACAACTGCACCAACGCCATCTACCACCGACCACTACTATTAGTATTTCCACAGACAATCACGAACATCCATGCCCACAGCAGGATTCGAACCTGCAGCCTCTTGACTTTAGAGAGAGAGAGAGGACACGCTAACCACTCGGCCAGCCAGACTGGCATGTTATATCTCTATACTTGAGTATTTCTGGTCGATATCATCTACTACTGCTTCAGTCTTAGCTAACCAGAATATATCAACTGTGCAGAATGTACAGCGTATGTTGTTTTGTGAAGAGGTAGAAAGGAATGGAATAGAAAAAATCATGATAGCAAAATATAAATTACTGAAGGGATATTTTTTAGAATAAATGAAAGAAGAATTTTGGTATAACTTACAGGAAATGAAATAACAAAGGATTCTGGGAAATTGGATACAACTCTGAGGACTGGAATTTTTATTTGCGACTAATGACTTGTTTGAGAAGACATTTTCTGTAAATAAATTTAAGGATAGGTATGAGTGCATCTATTGGTATGGGAACTCTTTAATGACTCAGACTCCTTGATAGTGTCCAAACAGTAATAATAATCTAAAGTCCTGAATATTTCAAGAGATTATGGGTGTAAATAACATCTCTGAATAATACATATATATAATGTTTTGTTTCAGTTTTGATTTGACTCTCATTTTTTTACTATTTAAGTTTGATGCCATTTTTTGTCTTATTCAGGAGATGAATGGAGAGCAGCCAAACAACTTCCAGAATCTGAGATCCATTTAGTACCAAAAGTTAGGGTTCAAGTATTATTCTCTAACAGTATAAAGCCTGATTACAAGTTGCTGCCAAGGTGGGTGTGGTGCTATTTATATATATATATATATATATATATTTTTTTTTTTTATTTTTTTTTTTTCTGATGCTGTGGAATTATTATTATTATTATTAAACAAGACCTCATGGAGTCAAAGACTCAACTAGAAGGTCCTTTTATCTCACACACATCTCATCATACCGCGTCTTAAACACATTCAAACTCCTTGCAAACACCACACTCTCAGGCAAGGCATTCCAATCACTCACAACTCTGCACGAAAAAAACCTGCCTCTCACTCCCCTACTCACACCCTCTTTATACAGTTTCCAGGGATGACCTCTGGTTCTCCCCTGATCTCCCACTATTCTCTGTAGAACTTCTCCACCATTGATCCCATAACAACCCCTTACCAACTTGTAGGTCTCTATCATATCTCCCCTCTTCCTTCTCTCCACTAGACTCTGCAAATTACATCTTTTCAATCTTTCCTCATACTCGACATTCCAGAGGTCAGAAACTACCTTAGTCAGTCACCTTTGGACCCTTTCCAACATCTCTTCATCCTTCTGAAAACCAGGTGACCAAATCTGGGCACAATAGTCCATGTGTGGCCTAATCAAAGCCTTATACAATGGAACAAGAATCTCCCTACTTCTACACATCAGTGTCCTCCGCATCATTCCCAGAAGTCTTTGTGTTGTCTTCACAATTTTGGCGATGTGTCCCCTAAATTTTAGATCCTTATCCACTATCACCCCAAGATCTCTTATTTCCTCTACCTCCAACAATATATTCTCACCAAGCATAAATTCTGCATCCCATCTTTGTTTTCCAAATTTTAAAACCTTACATTTTGCAACATTGAACTCACATCCCCATTTGCTTGCCCAATCACTCAATTCATTCAAGTCTTCTTGCAAGGCCACAACATCTTCACTACACTTTATGGTTCGTCCCAACTTTGCATTATCTGCAAACAACTGAATATCTCCATCCAAATCTTCGCCAATATCATTAATATACAAGTTAAATAGTAATGGCCCTAAAACAGATCCCTGAGGCACTCCACTAGTGACTTTCCTTTTCCTGGATATTGCACCCCCATACACAACTTGTTGATACCTATCAGATAGCCAGTCTCCAATCCAATGCACTAATCTAATATCCAACCCCATGTGCTCGAGTTTGACTGTCAACTTATCATGAGGTACTCTATCAAAAGCTTTTGCGAAATCCAAGTATATTACTGTGTATCCTTCTCCTCTGTCCAAGGAAGCAGTCACTTTATTGTAATAAGTAAGTAGATTACTAAAACACGACCTCCCTTTAGCAAATCCATGCTGTCCATCAAAGATTTTACTATTGTTGTCAACCCAACTCTGGATCCTAGTTCTCACAAGCTTCTCCAACAACTTAACCACAACACCTGACACACAGATAGGCCTATAGTTTGATGCTTGAGTTCGATCACCTCCTTTATGAAGTGGCACAATCTTGCCCTCCTTCCACTCTTTAGGGACTTGACCGAGTGCAAGACTCGTATTAAAAAAATACGTCAAGGCAGGTGTCAACTCTCTGGCACATTCCTTCAGAATACGTGGTGATATATTATCAAGTCCCACAGCCTTATTTACATCTAGTTTACTCAACTCCCCAAACACCTCTTGCTCACTTACAGTCAGTATCTCCTCCCCATCATCAACTGCTCTTAATCTCTCCATGAAGTCACATTCACAAGATTGAAAGATCTTCATGAAATGCTCATTAAGTATCTCCACCACACATTCTGCAACAGCTGTCTTTATACCATTTCCTCCAATCAATGTCATCCTTCCATAATCATTCTTTCTTTTGCTGGCTACATATCGAAAGAACTCCCTAGGATTCTTTTTAGCTTCATTAGCTAACTGCTGTTCATACCTCTCTTTAGCTACTCACCAACCAAGTCACCCTCCTTGCCTGGTCTTTGTAGACCTCATGAAATTGGTTACTTCGACTTCTCTTATGCTGCCTCCACAATGCACTTTTTCTCTGTATTGCATGCTTAATCTCTTTATTCATCCATCTCAAACCTACTTTATTTAACCTTCTCACCCTTGGAATATATTTAGACATTGCATCTGCTAGATAGTTTTTGAAAATCCCCCAAGCTGCATTGATTTCTTTTACAGCTAACTCCTCATTCCATGCTACACCTGTAAGCTGTCTCCTGAGCTCTTCATAATCAACCCCCTTGTAGTTCCACATATACCCTTTTTTCACAGGGGTCCTTGCACTGCTGCCATCCACCCAAATAATCACCTCATGGTCACTTTCACCAATTGGTGGATAATTTGATACCTCATTGATAATTACATCCTCCGATGAGATGACCATATCCAAGACCCTTAATTCTCTTGTGCCCTCTGTTACATACTGTCTGAGGTAGTTATCCCTCAAAAACTCAAGAAACTCATTTTCTTTACTTCCAGTTGCTATCTCTTCATTCCAGTCTATATTGCCATAATTAAAATCACCCATTTCTTATTTGCTTGGCTTATTTGACTATACATTTCACTATCACCACCATCCACATTACCAGGTCTATAACAACATCCCACCAAGTATTTGATTCTATTCACCTCTATCTCACACCATACTGCCTCAAAACCACTGGCCCCATTTCCCTCTTGCGTCTCTACCTTGTATGGACATAACTCTTTCTCTATCATCAATAGCACTCCCCCTCCCTTTTTACCCCTTCTATCCTCACGAAACACATCATACCTTTCCATCTCTATTCCTGTCAGGATATCATCCTCATCTAATCATGTCTCACTTATTCCGACAATCTCTGGGTGCACAGACCCAATTAGTGCAACCATTTCATCAGCCTTGTTTCTTATACTTCTAGCATTGGTATACAAACACAACAACTCATTTCTGAATCTACAGCTAGTTCCACTGATACCACTCACTCGATGTGATCTCTCCATGCTGGACTGGGGGCATTTCCCTTTCTGCTTCTTCATTTTAGAACGCTTTGCAATTCCATCTGTTTCCTTTTGATCCCTGATCATCCCATTACTTTCCTGCCTACACATGCTTTCACCTCCTCTTGGAGCATCCACCTTTCTCACGCTGTGTATCCCTGTCCACCCTGAGCCTCCCCATTTCCCTGCTCCTCTTGCACACCCATTCTCTCATTTTCTATACACTTACCACTCGCTTCCCCATTCATTTCCACTCCTTCAATCTCTCCTGCCTTACTCTCCTGCTCTTCCACATCACTCCCCTCTCGATCTGATTCATTCTCTCTATTCACTTCTCCACTTTCCAGCAGCAGTCTCTCCAAGCGACTCACACCATAACCACTCAAATGCAGTCCATTGCTCCCATACAGCTCACTTCGTCCCTCAAACTCATTCCACACATTAACAAACTGTACTCCCATCTCCTCACACATTTCAGCCAGAATATCATTCATAATCCTTGCTCTCCGCCTCATTTCACCACAATCATACCTAGGCAACACACTGACTACCCTTCCTGTCACACTATTCTCCTTTATCTTACCAAGCAGTCTCCCAACATTCATTTTGACATGCTCTTTGTTCTCTCTCAAATCATTTGTACCAATTAATACAAATAACTCTTTTGCTCGTTCCCCGCCTCATATTCAATGCCTCAATCACTCTCTACTAATTTTACCGCCTGGAAAACATACCTTGTGCATTTTATCCTCTAGCACACCTTTAATAATGGAGTCGCCATACAATGCCACTCGCTCATCTTTTGTTAACTCTTTCATGCCATCATGATTTATTTTAATAGTTTTGACCTGAATTCTCTTAATTTCATTCTGCATCCATTTCATTTCTTGCTTCATCCAATCCAATTCACCTTCCGAACCTCGTGACACATTCTCTCTATCATTAATTCTTTCTAACTTTCTAACTCTCGCCCTCCTCTTCTCACTTTCCCTCTCATTCATCCTTTGTTTCCGTACTTTCGGTCCAACATACGTCCAACTTTCACTATCATTCTTCTCACTTTCACTCTCACATGTCTTTCTTTGTTTCTGTACTTTCGGACTAACATGCGTCCAACTTTCGCTATCATTCTTCTCACTTTTACTGTCATTCATCTTTCTTTGGTTCAGTACTTTCGTTCCAACATGCGTCCAACTTTCGCTATCATTAATTCTTTCGATTTTTTTTTACTTGGTATTTTTACTTTTACTTTTACTGAGTATTTTTTTAATTACTCAGCTATATGATATAATTAAAGAAATTTAATGACTAGAAGCCGAGAAATACCAAATAGAAAAATATTTGAATGCACAACTTTTTTTTTTCTTAGAAGACTTCATTTGGTGCATAACATGAAATAAGAAATACAAAAATATAAATTACAAGAGATCAACAGCTATAAATTAACTTGTAAATATTAATTTGCAAGTTAATTTATAGTTAAGTTAATATTTCTAACATTTGAGGGCATTCTGAATGCCATAGCACTGTTGACCATGTACACACTGGCATGAACTCATGTACACCAAAGTTGGATAGCTAAAGAGTGACTATCAGATAGGTTATAGCTAAGGCCAGTATTAAGATGGATGTGACTGAGAATAATTTCTGTTGATTCTGTTAACATGAATTACAAAATCATGGGTGCAGGATAGTCATCCAGAGTGAGAAATATCTTCAATCAAAGTTCAACCATCTACAAACTTTTGAAGCACTCTAACATCTTTGAGTAATTTAAGGCATTATCCCTGAAACCTGTTTAAAAATTTGATAACTTTCTATGCATTTTTTGACAAGTTTAATGCAAAACTTAATGCAATGACATTATTTATTAATTCCTGACATTGGGATTCTGCTAACACTTCTTGTTCATTCATCAGAGTACTGTGGGTGACTGAGGTCATACAATGATATGACTTCAGGCTTGTTTTGGCAGGTTATGACATGTCTGTATACATATCTGCTTACAAAACAATATGCTGCCTTTCCCAATTTATTTATAATAATAATTGTTCTTGAAGTTTTTGAACAGACATCATGTTTTAACATAGAGATATTAATTGTATTGCATATGTAAATTTATATGCTGAAATTTACATATGCATAATAGTAAATGAAATCTGCACAGTTGGTGAGATTTTTTGAATCTCACTATAGAAATTTGTAGGGACTACAATCATAGTTTATTATAGTGGATAGTTTGCTGTAATGGCAAATTTTTCTTTTAGCATTGAGGATAGGTCGGTGAACTAAGAATTCTTTTTATATTTTTTAAAAAATTTTCTTTATTTTTGTATTCTTTATTTTTTTCATAATTCAGAAACCCTGCCCTAGGGACTTAACATATTCAAAGATGCTTGAAAGAATCAGATTTGCTTTGCAGGTTGTTCTAAAGCTTTACTGGCTTCTAAGCATTCAGAATTCCATTATGGTTTAGAGAAGTGGCCAGGTGTTTTAACTATCGAAGTTGTGGCAGATACTATCATACACTCACTAGTATGATCCACTATAAAATACACGAGACTATCTTCATGATAGTTCAATTTTTTCGACCACTGACTTTAATTCAATAATAAAATTAGACTGGGATATATTGGCCAAAGAATTTAATAATGAATTTAGCCGACCAGTTTCACCAACTTGACTGTTGGCTTCTTCTGGGCATATGTAAGGTGATAAAAAAAGAGCTTAATACAGGTCAAGAAAAAAACATAAACGAGTACTAAACGTTATACAAATTCAAACGATGTGTTACATAAAATGCATGGAGCATGTGTGATGTCAGACATTGTTATTACTATTATTATTATTACGTGACACCTCCATGAAGTCCAAGGACTCATCGCAGGAGGATACTCTACTCTACCTCATCAAGTAATTGGCAGCGAAGTTGAATTCTGGTGTGCTAAGTGATTGTATGAGGGTCTTCCATATGTCCAAAAGGATTATCCCTTGGTTGCTATTGAGACTGCATTTTGAATGGATTACCACAGCAGTTTCTTTGAAGTTTCAGTTACAAAAGTCTTCCTCTAAATATGGCACAGAACTTTTGTCCCATTCAATATTGTGATTGGTATTTGAGAAATGAAAGGCTAACCCGGAATTATCTTTTCCGTTATTATTAACGTCTCAGATGTGTTCTTTTTTTCTATTCCTATTATTTAAGATCCAAAGAAAATCCTAGGGAATTTTTTAGATATATGACCAGAAGGAGGAGAAATGACTGTAGAAGAATGATATTGTGGGATAAAAATGGGAATAGAGTGACTGATGCAGCAGACATAGTAGAATTATTCATATGAACACTTTATTGGATTATTTCATCCTGGAGGAGTCAGTTTTAATGCTAGAGGGATAGGGCAGGTTCAAGATTTAGAGGTACAGGAGGAGAGTGTGTTTCAAATACTGAGTACTCTGGATGTCAGTAAAGCTGTGGGACTGGATGGTATTTCACCACGAGTTTTGAGCAAATGTGCTAGAGAACTGACAGTGCCTTTGACCTGGCTTTTCAATGAAAGTCTGGCTGCTGGAAAGGTGCCCATGAAATGGAAGGAAGGTAAGATAGTGCCATTGCATAAGGGTGGTAGCAGACTTGAAGTGTCTAATTATAGACCAGTTTGTGTGTCATCAGTAGCTAATAAGATCTTGGAGAAAGTAGTGAGGGACCGTATACAGCATTGGGCAGATGAGGGTAATGTTATCTGTGAGAATCAACATGGATTTATGAAAGGACGCTCTTGTTTTAGCAATATGCTAGCCTTTTATAATAAAGTTACAAGAGCATTAGATGAGGGAAAGGCATATACTGCCATTTTCTTAGACTTAGCAAAGGCTTTGACAGGGTGCCACATGATAAGCTAATATTTGAGTTGCAGCACATGGGTCTGGATGTCAGATTGGTCAATTGGATTCAGGATTGGCTGTCCGTTAGGTATCAGAGAGTTGTGTATGGTGGGGCAGTTTCAAGGAAGCAGAGGATTACAAGTGGGGTCCCACAGGGCTCAGTACTGGGACCTATATTGTTTAACTTTTATATCAATGACATTGCCAGTGGATTGCAAGGGGATATTCAGTTGTTTGCAGATGATGCGAAGCTGGGAAGGATTATTAGTAATTGTGCAGATGTGGGAGCCCTGCAAGAGGATTTGAATAAGCTAGATTAATGGGCAAATGAATGGGGATATCAGTTTAATGCAGCAAAATGTAAGGCCTTGAGGTTTGGGAAACATCGATGGGACACTGCATACTCTATGGGAGGAGTTATACTGGAGGAAGTAGGGGAGAAAAGAGATCTGGGGTTGATGATTGATAGAAACCTGAAATTTAGGGGACATATTGCAAAGGAGGCGAAGGTAACACAGAGGATTGCTGCAATAATGAGAAGGACACTGACCTGTAGAGATAAAACAGTTATCATTCCATTGTATAAGACCCTGATCAGACCACACTTGGACTATTGTTCTCAGATTTGGTCCCTAGGATTTGAAGTGAATAAATCAACTGCGGAAATGGTACAAAGGCGGATAACAAAGATGGTTTTGGGACTGTACAATGATGGTTATGAGGATCGACTGAGGGAATGTGGACTGCAGAGTTTGCTGGATAGAAGAAGGAGAGGTGATATGATTGAGACTTTTAAACTGTTAAGAGGTGGTTACAAGGTTGACACTGTGGAGTTCTTTCGCTTGGTTGAACAACGGGAAGGAGTGATGACAAGAGGATATCCCTGGAAGTTACGAAAGGAAACTGTGAGCAAGAGGGTGAGGAGTGGTTTCTTTGCATGGAGGGTGGTTGAACCATGGAATGCATTGCCTGATGGAGTGATGAGAGCGAGAACGGTCAGTGAGTTCAAGGAGTGGTATGATAGACTTTGTGTTTCTTAGGGTGGGGGGACCTCCCCTCGATGAGTCTTGATAGACTTTGTGTTTCTTAGGAAGGACCACCCACGATGAGTCTTTTGACTCCATGGAGGCCTGAATAATAATAATAATAATATTTGACTCTTCTAGGGAGTCCAAAAACTCATCTAGGGAGGGCACCTACTCTACAACCTTCTATCTCCATCACTCAACCTCATCATCTACACCAATGCCATCTATCCACCACCACCACCACTATTATTTTCACAGACAATCACAAACATCCATGTCCACGGCTGGATTCAAATCTGCAGCCTTTTGGCTAGAGAGCGGATATGCTAACCACTCAGCAAACTAGGCTGGCCTTTTCTTATTTCCAAACTTCTGGAAGTTTGTCCTACATAATTTAAACCACATGAACAAGGGATGTTGTAAATGCCAGGATGTTTGCACAAAGCATTGCTATCCTTTGGTGATCTTAACAAATTGCAGACTCTCTTAATCGGTTTTGAAGTTACTCTTATTTCGTATTGTTTAAGAAGTGTTGCAATCTTCTGTGAAACTATACCAGCATAAGGAATGGCAACGCAAGATTTGTATCGAATTTCTTTGGGTTGCTGTCAGGAGGGTTTGGAGAAAAGTATCTTTTGAATTAAATTTTTTAGATAGCTGTTGTCTTTCAGGGTTTCTGATATATGAGTTAATTCATCCTTGAGAGTTTTCTCTTCTGTTATGATGCGAGTAGCTCTGTTTTTGAGCATAGGTATGATACTCAACTTTTGAGTATATGGTGTGAAGAAGAAAAGTGCAGATACTGGCCAGTGTGAGTCAGTTTGCGGGAAACTGTTAGGTTAATATGACCATCCACTTGTTTTTGTAATTAAGGCGTCCAAAAACAGTAATGTTCTATCTCTCTCAATTTCTAAGGTGAACTTTTATATTTCAATGGAGAAACTAGAAAAAGACATTCTTTCACAATTAGACTCAAAACTAGTGGTTTGGTGGAGATATGTCAACGACATTTTCATCATATGGAGAAACACAGAAGCAGCACTTTTGGATTTCTTAACTAAGATAAACTCTTTCAATCAAAAAATAAAGGATAGCAATGCTTTCTTCAAACATCCTGGTGTTTACAACATCCCTTGTGCATGTGGTTTAAATTATGTAGGACAAACTTCCAAAAGTTAGAAAATAAGAAAAAAATAATACGTCGGAGACATTAATAATAACAGAAAATATAATTCCGGGTTAGCCTTTCATTTCTCAAATACCAATCACAATATTGAATGGGACAAAAGTTCTATACCATATTTAGAGGAAGACTTTCATAACTGAAACTTCAAAGAAGCTACTGGTAATCCATTCAAAAGGCATCCTCAATAGGAACTAAGGGATAATCCTTGCTGACATATGGAAGACCCTAATAAGATCACTTAGCACTCCAAAATACAACTTTGCTGCAAATTACAAAACGCACATGCATAACAGTGTTTGACCTCACACATGCTCCATGCGTTTTATGTAATGCGTGTTTTGAATTTGTATAACATATTTATGTTTCTTTCTTGGCCTGTTTTAAGCTGTTTTTTATCACCTTATGCATGCCCAGATGAAACCAACAGTCAAGTTGGTGAAACTGGTTGGCTAAATGTGTTATTAAATTCTTCGTCCAGTATATAATCTAATTTTATTATTGAATTAAAGTCAGTGGTCAAAAAAATAGAAATATCATGAACAGACTCTAGTGGGGAGGTAAAAACAAGGTACTCAAATTTGAACAGCTTAAATGTAAGAAATCTAGACTTCTAAACCAGCTTATATTTTTAAAGAAATGCAGAAACCACAACATCATTCCCATGTTCCTAGTTATGAAAGAACAGTTCCACTCAAGAAGGGCAAAAGAGATATATTTTAAAACGTCTCTAGCGTTACTATGAGAGAGATACAATATACTAGATTTGAACCAAACCAAGGAAATTTGACATACTTTCATTTATAAGATATTTCTAACAGTATAGAATCCCAACCTATGGTCACATTTAGATAACAAGATTAAAAATAGTTTCAATTGGACTTTTTTAATCAGCAAAAAAAGGCAAATCAATGAATTTTATCTATATGAAGGAAGTTGTAATTCAAGGCCTAACCTTCAAGACAACAAAGTTGTTTTTAACTTCTCTGAATATATTTTAACACATATGGAAGTCAACATACTGAAGAAAGGCTTTAATTTCGCAATTACTCCAGATTTTATTCTGAAAGTGAACATTACTGTATATGCAACATAGAGAAAGGACTTTCGTCTTTATCTGAGCCTATAGCTAACGATCTAAGATTAAAAAGTGCTATTATCCTCTTGTCTTCGAGGCCACCTAACAAAAATATCCCACCTCTAGAAAAAAGAGCTCTGTCCAATTTGAAGAAAAACAAACAAATTATCATCCTAAAGGCAGACAAAGGAAACTCAATAGTCATCTTAACATCAAAGATTACATGACAAAGATCACAGAGTTACTCTTGGACACATCCACTTACAGTGTATTAGATTCAGACCCCACATGGGTGAACCATAATGAAACAAATAACATATGGACAGTTGGCCAACAGACCTAAAACGGAAATTAAAGTCGCTACATCCACTGACACCACAACTATATGGTTCTCCTAAAGTTCACAAAACTGGAATACTCTACATCCTATAGTCGATGGAATAAACTCTCCCAAATACTTATTGTCAAAATATTGCCCATCTCCTGAAGGCACATGTTCATAATTCTGACATGTATATATATAAAAAAAAATATGCAACATTTCATTGAAAAGCTGAAAAACATCTCAATCTCGTAGACAGACATTCTTGCCTGCCTAGATGTGGTGTTCTTGTTCACCAATGTCCCAGTGGATGAAGTCCTCAACATTTTGAACAACCTATATCCTCAAGATATTACTTCTCTTTTCAGATGTTGTATAATCAAATTTCTTCAAATGGTATGGAACGATACATGAACAATTAGCCAGTCTTGCTATATAGGTAGCCCTCTATCCCCCCCCCCCCTTCTGCAAGCCTATTTATGGAGAAACTAGAAAACGACATTCTTTCACAATTAGACCCAAAACCATTTGTTTGGTGGAGATATGTCATCGATATTTTCATCATACGGAAAAACACAGACGCAGCACTTTTTTGGATTTAACTAAGATAAACTCTTTCCACCAAAAAATAAAGCTCACCTTAGAAATTGAAAGAGATAGAAAATTATAATTTTTAGACACCTTAATTACAAAAGAAGTGGGTGAACATGTTAACCTAATGGTTTACCGCAAACTGACTCACACTGGCTGGTATCTGCACTTTTCTTCTTCACACCATATATCTCAAAAGTTGAGTATCATACATATGCTCAAAAACAGAGCTACTCGCATCATAACAGACTCAAGGATGATTTAACTCACATATCAGAAACCCTGAAAGACAATGGCTATCCAAAAAATTTAATTCAAAAGATACTTTTCTCTAACCCCTCCCAACATCAACCCAAAGAAACTCAATATAAATCTTCCATTGCCATTTCTTATGCTGGGATAGTTTCACAGAAATTGCAACACTTCTTAAACGATATGAAATAAGAGTAACTTTCACACCAATTAAGACACTCAGCAATTTGTTAAGATCACCAAAGGATAAGAATGCTTTGTCCAAACATCGTGGTGTTTACGACATTCCTTGATAATGTGGTTTAAATTATTATTATTATTATTATTGATTTTTAGTGGAACCTGTGGCATAGTAATTAAATAATAAAGTAACACGTGGCATAGTAATTAAATAATAAAGTAACACGTGGCATAGCAATTAAATAATAAAGTAAAAACCACAGTAAAATCTTTAATTAGTAAAAAGACAGATATTTCATACTAAAATTAATACAGACACTGAAGATGTACATCTTCAGTGTCTGTAACAGTAATAGGAATGAAATACAGGCAAACGTTCGGTGGATCACCTATTAAAATACAATTGTTACTGCATGTTAGGAAATAATAGAAATAACAAATTTAATCTATTGAGATAAATGTTTTTTTACATAAGATAAAAGTCTCCCAGATCTTTGAAAGAGAGACATACAGTCATTTCTATTTAAATTCGGTTGGTGTAAGATAGTTTCACAACTTTCTTTGAATAAGCGTTCATATTTGAATCTGCATCTATGGAGGAGAACTGCTTTATCCCAAGGGCCACTATGAGTAGAGTCAATACTGTGCTATGCCAAACCAGACTTCAGAGGTTTGTTATAATCAATATAATATTGATGTTCTTTTATTCTTTTTTTCCAAAGAATGGCCGGTTTGTCCAAAATAAGAGCCATCGCATTTGCAAGGTATTTGGTAAATGCCAGCCAAAGATAGAGAAGACGGTTTATCTTTTGTAGAAGGTAATAAAGAAGAAATTTTATTGATAGGAATATATGTTGGAATCAGTTGATACTTTTTCAGAATTCTACCTATAGGTTCTGAGATTCTTGGAATGTACGGAATAGGAACTCTGCAGACTGTTGAAAAAACTATAGGTGTTGGAACATAAGAGTCAAGTATCTGTTGGATTTGATTGAAGTTGTAATCATTTGATTCCACTAACTTTTTAATGATGGAAATTTTTGTTGTAAGATTATTGGGGAAGGCTCTGAGCTAATCAAACTCCTAAGCTTGTCATACTTACCAGCCCGATAATTCCACATGTACCCTGTCTTAATTTTAAATTCTACACCTTTAGCCATCTCCCAAGTCAAGACCCTATGATCACTCTCACCAATTGTTGACAACGTGGTCATATTCGTTACAGCCAAATTCTCAGATGCAATTATTAGGTCAAGCACTCCCTGACACCTAGTATTTTCCATTACATGCTGTCGCAGATAGTTATCTCTTAATAACCACATAAAATCCAATTCCTTCCTCCCATGTGTTCTCTCCTCCTTCCAATCTATGTTATCATAGTTGAAATCTCCCATAATAATTACTCTCCTTCCACTCATTTCTTCAAAATGAGTGGAAGGAGGATTCAATATTATGTAAGACAAACTTCCAGAAGTTTGGAAAAAAGAAAAAAAGAATGCCTCGGAGATGTTCATAATAACAGAAAAGATAATTCTGGGTTAGCCCTTCATTTCTCATATACCAATCACAACATTGAATGGGACAAAAGTTCTATGCCATATTTAGAGGAAGACTTTCATAACTGAAACTTCAAAGAAGCTACTGGTAATCCATTCAAAAGGCATCCTCAATAGGAACCAAGTGATAATCCTTGCTGACATATGGAAGACCCTTATAAGATCACTTAGTACACCAGAATACAACTTCGCTGCCAATTACAGAACACACTTGCATAACAATGTCTGACATCATGCATACATTTCATGCATTTTATGTAACATGTCTTTTGAATTTGTGTACTCATTTATGTTTCTTGACCTGTTTTAAGCTGTTTTTTTATCACCTTATGTTATGCTCAGATGAAGCCAACAGTCAAGTTGGCAAAACTAGTCAACTAAATGTGTTATTAAATTCTTTGGCCAATATATCCCCATCTAATTTTATTATTGAATTAAAGTCTATCTTGTCAGCTCTCTTTATTTTCCATTTCAACATTTCTGATAGAATATATGGCAGGCCATATAAAAAACAGTGGTTATCATGGCAAAATCACTCTCATATAAGTTGATACCAGTTTCTTACTGGAAAAGTTGAACAGATTATTCAGTCAACAGCCCTGAATGTTTAAGTATAGAGGTGTCAATTTCTGTATTCAATGCCTAGGGAGAAAATTATTATTATTATTATTCATGACACCTCCAAGGAGTCCAAAGACTCATCACGGGAGGACATCTATTGTTATACAACTGTCTCACCCACTACACCGAACCTCTACTACTAATCATCTCCATCAACGCCATCCATCGCCCGCCTCCACCACAACTAGTATTTTTTGTCTGTAAATTGCGTGTGTTCTGAAGGGCCGATTTGTCCATATGCAGGATGAAAAACCTGAGTTTCTGGGAGAAAAAATCCTGCTACCACCATATGAGATAGGCTAACTCACCTTCGATTGAAAATCGTCCACATTAAGATTCCTCCCGTCGCGACAAGAATCGAACTTAGGCCTATCCCAAATGAAGGGTGCAATGTACAATCGTCCTTCCAATTGCACTACAGAGGTGCTGAATGTGCATCCTCAGTCAAGTCTGCTGTTGAGAAACTATGAAGCTAATCAGACTGATCCATTTATAAACCCTACATAAAATCTGTCAAAGAAGACAAATCATTTTCTCTTAGGAAAATATTAAGAATAGGGATCTGGAATATTCGTTATCTCCTGCAGACAGGATAACTAGATATACTCCAAGAAGATATGATCTTTCAAAGATTAAACATTTTAGACCTTTGATACAATTGACATCTTCTTCAATGAATTAAATAGCAATTTATGAGGAATACCAAACAAGAACATTGTAATACTCCAAGGAGATCTAAATACCAAGGTTGGATGTATAAAAGATCCATTTTAAAGTAATAAATAACAAACTTGTAAACACGTACAAGATTACCAGAATACCTGAAGCATATAAGAATGAAAGTGAAGAAAGCTCCCATGAGATTCACCTCCCTCTGGGCCACCTTTGTGGTTGAGGGAACCTCCCAGTGATAATACTGGCCCTTTTCATACTTTCTCTTTTTCTTTACTACCTTTTTTTACCCAAATTCTTCGCTCTGCTTCTCCAGAGTCATTTTTACTATCTTTTCTTCCAGATCACCACTGGGATTCAATGCCCTTCTCCTGTTTGCTATGCAGTGCAACCTGTGGACATCTGGAAAGGGGGATTTTAGTAGTCTTGCACTATTTTAGCCTCTGCTTCAGCAAGACAGGCAGTCCTGTATGGCCCAGCCTGGATCATTCAGCTAATGGACATGCCTGCTAGGGTCAGTAGTGTTGCAGTAAGTTTCTAACCTCAGGGTCAGGATTAAAGGTTTGCTCTTGTGCTAGTATAGCATCTGGAGTAACCCTGCTGTTCCACTCCCGAGCACAGTCATTGCTTGCTGGTTAGTGGACATTTATGTGTGGCTCAATGGGAGATGGGGAACTCTAGCACCAAACCATAAACTCATTAAGTATGAATTCTTCATCCTGAAATGTTTCAGGGGACCTAACAAAGTCCCAACCAAGTACTGATACTGGATATACAGCATTTGGTAACAGAAGTAAGAAACAAAACATATAATGATATTACTATAATTGTACCATGTTTTTGATCATCCATGCAACAGGTTAAAAGTCAACTAAGATGAAAAGCCAAAAGGCTATTTTTTTCTGGCGAGGTTGATATAAGTTAAGGGGATAAAAATCCCTTCTTGTTTTTTTTTTTTTTCTGGCTGAAAAACAAGAAGGGATTTTTATCCCCTTAACTTATATCAACCTCGCCAGAAAAAAATAGCCTTTTGGCTTTTCATCTTAGTTATACTATGTTATAATGTAAAATATAGTGACACACCTTTCGGTCAATCGTTTAGCAAAAGTATGTAAGTTTTCTTCACTTAAACTCTGATATTAACTAGGTCTAGCTACTCACTGATGAGACCTCAAAAAAGGTTGAAACCGGTCTGGGTAGTGACCTCTCCTCATAATGTAAAACAGTACTACATCTCTTAAGAGCTGGGTTTTACATTATGAGAAAATATCAAGAACAGTGAGGAAGCTTGCTTCACCTTTGCAACGAGTTGCCGTGGTGTGGCACTACCAAGTGGTCACTTACGCTTGGATTGGATACGCTGACAGTTCGTCGGCATGAAACGTTACAGATCGTAGTGTTCGATCTTAGTTTCGCTTACTGGCTGAAAAACAAGAAGGGATTTTTATCCCCTTAACTTAGGTTAAAAGTCAGTTGGGAAAATGTCACTCTTCTTTATTTAGAAGGGTTTAGGACTGGCAGAACTTCCCAAAACTGTTAAGAAATTATGTTCTGGTGATATCTTTCTGGAAACATTGTGTCAGCAACATTCTGAGAAATTACTGGGAGGAACATCACTGGTTAGAATACCAATCACAGTTATCCCTCATGAAACATTCAATTCTTGTAGAGGAATGATATCAGAATGGGATCTGTTTGATGTTCCTGGTGAGGAGATATATTCAGAGCTTAAAGATCAGAGAGTGAGCTTTGAGGCATATCCTGATATGTAGGGATGGTCACTGGGTTCCAACCAGGAACACCATCCTTAATTTGATACATCTAACCCTCCAACATCTGTAAATCTGTCTGTCTGCAGTTATTTAAATTGCAGGCAGACAGATGAGTGGGATGCACACAGAGCATCCCACTCTGATTTCTTGCCCATCTATTCTGATGGCTCAAGGACTGATACCTGTGTTGGCTGTGCTGCTGTGTTTCCTGACATTAATATCTCCAACTAGATCCCACCTGATTGCAGTAATTATACAGCCGAGTTGCATGACATTTAACTTGCACTTATGCATATAAAAGAAAACTACTACCAAAAGTGTAATTTATGCATACTCATTGAGCTCTTTACAGGTTACTCTCCTTTCTTATGTATAATCTGCATCCAGTGCTGTATGAGGTACAACAGGTGGAATACCTGTTGTACAAACTGAAACCCTTAATTTTGATGTTTGGTTGTGCTGGATTCCCATCCACATTGGATTAAGGGAAATGTGATTGAAGATGCAGCTGTTAGATCAGCTCATACTTTCTCTGCATATTTTTTGAAAGTACCATATACAGACAGTTCATAAGATCAAAGTTAATTGCTCAGTGGCAGGAAGCACATTGACAGACAAATCTGAAATTAAGCATTGACATTCTAGTCAACATAGAAAGAGAAGAGAGGAAGTTGTTCTTGCTAGGCTCCGGATGGGTTACAGTCATCCTGCATATTCTTATTTACTGAGGGCTGATTATCCTCCAATGTGTGAAAAATGCAATATGCGTCTTACTGTTTATGATATTCTGGTGGATGTCAGCACTTCACATGAGAGGTGAATGAATCAACAAAGTTGGGTAAATGTGGTGATTTTAGCGACTTTGATCGTGGATGTATTATTGGTGCAAGACATTGGAGGGTCATTCTATTGCCTAAGTGGTAAGAACCATAGGGTTCTCAAGGACAACTTCATCAAGGGTCTACTGCATGTATGCCATCAATAAACATACCAACGCCCAGTGAGCAAGTGGTATCCTCACACACACCGTTGATGACCAGGACCGACGTAGACCATCCAGGCTCATAAAGACCAACTGCAGGACACCTGCGATACAAATCACATCCAGTTTTAATGCTAGAGGTGTAATCACCATCAGTGAGTAAATGGTATGGTGCACCCTACATACCATGGGCTACCGGAGCTGACGGCCTAATCATGTACCACTGTTGACAGCTCATCATTGGGCATTGTGCCTTACCTGTGTTGAGACTATCAAAACCGGACCTTTGCAGAGTGGACAAGAGTTTTGTGGTGTGATGGATCCCGTTATCGGTTGTGCTAAGTTGACGGAGGGTGTGGCGTTGACAGCATATGGCCATGGTCCTATCATGCCAGATTGACTCTGTTCAAGGAGGTGGTGGCTCTGTGATGGTTTGGTGAGCCTTCTGATGTGACATACTAAGGTCCCTTAATGTGTGTCTGGAGAGGTCCTTAAATGCCTTAAAAGACTTGCATCATCAGGGGATACTGGTACAGAAAAGCAAATTTTTATTGCTTATTTTTATTAACTGCTTTAATTACATCATAATGTGGTCTCAATACCAAACACTACCCACAGAGAAACTTTGTTTCATTACTATCCCCATGGGATTCTATTTGCTCGTATATTTTATTGATTTATGTTTCTTTACCTTTCCCTTTTCTACAAGATTTCTCTGTTGCTTTACTGAGTGACTTCATAATAGTTTCTGTCGCTTTCATTTCTCATTCTCCTGGATTTAATCTCTTTCCTGTGCTTAATTGGGCCAAGTGTTTCTTTCAAAAAAAAATTGCATTTTCTTCCCACTTGTTTTTTGGATAAAAATTGGCTATTTCAGTCAATATCATTGTAACGGTAAGGGTGACGAGTGTGGTAAGAAAAGCAAAAAAGGATTATGAAAGAACATTGGCCATGCAGGCTAAAGAGAATCCTAAACAGTTTTTTTGATATGTTGCAAGTAAAAGGAAAAATGTATATGGCAGAATGATTTTAAAGAATGCCGATGGTAGGGAGGTAACTGAATCAATTGATATAGTTGAGTTATTGAGCAAGCACTTTGCAAGAATATATCATCCAGGTGGTGACGTTGCAGAAATGAATGAACCAATAGATTATATGGGAATTGTGGTGAATGAAGTGGAGGTGAGTAGTCTATTGCATAACCTCAATGTTAATACATCTGTGGGATTGGATGGTATACCAGCTTGTGTCGTACGTGAAGCAGCTAAAGAATTGTCAGTACCCTTGACCATTTTGTTTAATTTGAGTCTCGAGTCTGGGTTAGTCCCGAGGGGGTGGAAAGAGGGGAAAATAGTTCCACTGCATAAAGGTGGTTCCAAGACTGCTGTTGTAAATTACTGACCGATTAGCATATCAGGAATTCTTGGAGAAATTAGTCAAGAAAAGAATACAGAATTGGATAGATGAAAATGGGATATTGTATGGGGGACAACATGGTTTTGTGAAGGGTAGATCATGCCTCAGTAACTTGCTCATGTTTTATAACACAGTGACAGCTGAACTGGATAAGGGTAATGGGTTTACAGTGATTCTACTGTACCTTGCCAAGGCCTTTGACAGGATACCACATGGAATTCTAATCAGTAAAATGGAGCAGATGGGGATTTTCGAATGTGTACCAGCTTCCTACTTGAAATCATCACTTATACAAATAGCCACAAGCTGATTCATCTGAATTTGTGATTGTAATCTTCAGAAATAGTACTTCCATATTCCAGTCGGTGTAGACGAAGCCCTTTTCCCATGGGTTCGATTCCTGTCCATGACATGAGGAGCCTTTATGTAGTCTCTTTCAACTAAAGGTGAGATAGCCAGTCTCATACGGAAGTAGAGGGTTTTTTGTCCCTCAGAACGGGAAAACCAGCCAGTAGAACACACACAATTTACAAGAATACTTAGAGGCATAGGGATAACCGCCTTATCCTCGTATTACAGTTAGGTCATCCAAGGATACTTGGAAATTTGTGTGCACTTTTAAGTGCCTGTTAGAGCCACTGATGGAATGGATGGAATCTTCAGAAATATTGTTTGTCCTTAGGTTTTGGACACGAGCATAAATACATCTGTGAGATTAGATGGGATATCAGCTCGGTGTTTTGCAAGAATGTGCAAGTGAACTGGCAGTGATTTTGACTAGGCTGTTTAATTTAAGTATCAGCTCTGGTATAAAGTTCCAAAGGAGTGGAAAGAGGACAAAAATAATTAAGGTAGGTTCTAAGACTGCAGTAGCAAATTATAGACTAATCAGTATCTTAAGCATAGTGGTAAAAGTACTTGAAAAATTGGTCAAAAGAGAGAGAATTCAAGAATGGGTGGATAAGAGTATGATATGATAGACTGTTGAGAGGCAACATGGATTTGCGAAGATTTCATCATGCCTTAGTAATTATCCACTTTTTATAATAAAGTAACAGCTGAGTTGGATAAAGGAAATGGCTACAGGATATCATATTTTATAAAGCTATTTGACAGAATACCACATCAAACTCAGTTATGCAAATTAGAACAAATTGGGGATGGATATGACACCATTTTTGTGGAAAAGAGGGTGGCTGCTGTACAGATACCAAAAAGGGAATATATATGGAGCTGCAGAATCAATGTATGAGGTGACTAGTGGTGTGCTGCAAGGTTTGGTGATGGGACTACCACTACTGTTTAATTTGCACATAAATGATACAGGAAATACCTGAAAGGAAATATTCACTTGTTTGCTGATTATGTGAAATTAGGTAGAATAATAATTAATCAGTTTCAGAGGCAAGTGACCAAGATGGCAAGTGGTCTGTGGAATGTTCCCTATGAGAATAGATTGAAGTTGTGTAGATTGCAGAAGGTGGTTGATAGGAGAAAAAGAGGGGATGTGATAGAAATCAATTTAAGTTGCTTAAAGGATTTTATAGGATTAATATAGATTTTTTTTTTTTGGAGAGTTGTGAATGAGTGGAATGGGTTTCCAGAATCAGTTTTGAGTGATTTGTCCATTAATGGGTTCAAAGGAGAGGTATGATAGATTGTGTGAATAGTTTGGGTCTCTGCAATGAGTCTTCAGACTCCATGGAGGTGTCCTTATAATAATAATTGAGAAATCAAGAGACTTCAGGAGTCATGGTTGCTTATGCTTATTGACTACAATAAAGCCTTTGACTGCATAAGCTGGAATTTGAATTGAGAAATTGATTTGTCCAAGTCTGGTTTTTCAACAACTTATTCAATTAATAAGTAAACTTTTCAACATTACCAAACTGTAGAAAGAATTGATACTATGTTATTATATTGGTTCTCTTAACAAAAAGGAGTAAGGCCAGGTTGTATATCCTATACTACCTCCTGGACTCTTCAATTTCTATGGTAAGGAGGTCTTCAAGAGATTCAGTGGATGATGGGAATAGAAGCATATTGATAGTTGACTCAAGAATCAGCAACTTAAGATATAGTGACAATTTAGTACTAAAAAAATAAGGAAAAAGCAAAATTAAAATAAGCTTCTTGGATGAATATAATGGGATTTTCATCAGGAGCATTCATGGACCCTTCAGTATGAATTCACTGGGCCCATGAATGCTCCTGGTAGCATCAGTTTCCTTACACATCCCCTAATCTTCTTCAAATCTGTCTCCCTCCAATCTGTGCCATCTCATTCCCTTCTTCTCTACACAGACATTTACTTTCTCTTTGAGCTTCAACTTTTCTCATGCTGTGTTTCTTATTCTTTACGCTCATGCTACTAACACCCATTTCTCCATTCATAAGCATAATTTCAATCTCTTCTTTCTTCCTTTTTTCACTCTTTCACATTGCTTCTTACTTGCTCAGATTCATTCTCTGCACTTGGTACTCTCCCCTCTAGCATCTTTCTCCAAATGACTCACACCAAAACCATTCAAATGTTGTCCATTACTCTTATGCAGTTCAATTCGTCCTTCAAACTCATTCCACATTAACAAACTGCACTCCTTTCTCTTCACACATTTTAATAGCAATTCTTAATCCTTGCTGTCTACCTCCTCTCATCGCTGTCATATCTGAGCAACACATTAACCACCTTTCCTCTCACAGTATTCAATCTTTCATTCTCTTTTTCCCAAGTCAAATCACTTGTCTCTACTACCACTAAAAACTCCTTTGCTCATTTACTTCTCATATCCAATGCCCCAGTCACTCTATTCAATTTACCTTCCAGAAGATAAATTTTGTGCATCTTCTCATTTACTACACCTCTAATAATTGAATCCCAGACAATGCCACTCACAAGTCTTTCATTACCTCTTTGATACCACTATCATTCATTCCCATCTTTTTCATTTTACTATACATATTTACAATTCTCTTTGTTTCACTCTACATCCCCTTCATTTCTTTCATCATCTTCATCATATTATGGACAAAGTATGCATTATGACTCCATATTTTTTGCTTGCAACATTTGCTGAAATATATGTATATTAAAATGAAAACTGTCTGTAAAAAAAAAAAAAATTGATAATTTGATTTTACGTTTTATTATTTTATTACTTTTAGGCAAAAACTAAACATCTCAGTTCCAAGTTTAAAGCTAAATCTTTCTGATCGACGAATAAAACTGTTGTCGGAGTTCATTTGCAATATTCCTTTTCCTAGTACTTCTGAAAAGGAGTTTCACAAAATTCATTCTACAGATGAACACAATAGAATTTTGAAATCAAGAGAAGAAATGGTATGCTTTAGTATACTCAAAGGTTTACATATTTTAAATTCATAACAGCACTTGCTAATTGATTAAATAGATATAAACAGAATAAAAATACTTTTACTACTACCAATATTTATTTCTAATTTTGATGTTTGTATTTTACCTGTATCATAATTACTTATTAGAATTATTATAAAAAAATCTTCCAGCAAACACCACTAGCCAGATCTGATTGTAGGTTGTTTCTACATAGGCATCACCGTGGAGTCCAGTGACTAAATGTAGGAAGCTAATCTAACCTTTATTGACACAAGGTTGTTGACACATATATCTGTTTAAAGTACTCACAAACATTTCCAATTGCTGATTCTGCTCATTTATCATTCTCCAAGCAAAAAACCTATTCCTACACTCTTGCCAATTACTCACTTAAAATACTTCCAGGAATGAACTTGTTCTGTTTTGTTTAGTTATGCATTTAACTTTTCTTAAGCTCTGTAAAATGCTTTTAATAACTTTGTTTCTCTCATATCCTCTGTTTTCTGCTTATTGGTTTCATTTTGTAATCCATAAATTTTCAGCCTATCCTCACAGAGTGCGCTCTGCAGTCAGTTTCCATTTTGGTTTTTTGCCTCAAGTCCACTTCATCACTTTCACATCCCAAGAAACTCAGGTGATTAGATCTGTGCACGGTAGTTCAGATGTGGTTGCATCAGTGCCTTTTAAAAAGAGATAATAACTTTCTTATGCCTGCTTATGAATGAATTTCTTAACATCCAAGTGATCCTTTGAGATATTTTTATCCCCATTTGCAGTATGTCCTCTGAACTTCAACTCTCTGGCCTACTCCTAAATTCCTAGCCAAAGAGCTGAAGTTCAGAGGTCATACAGCAAAAGGGAACAAAATATCTCAAAGGATCACTTGGATGTTAAGAAATTCGTTCATAGGCAGGCATAAGTCTGTCAGATCTGTACTATCTTTCTCATCATTAAATTCTACATGATTTATTCTCCTTATCCAAGTATGCAATCTGAATCTGTTTTTCTTAAATACTGGTTGATCCTGAACAGTGCCATTCACTAACATAACACACAAGATGATATCTCATCCAACTATCCATGTCTATCTATGCAATACACAGCTTGCATCTTTTTTTATCCTGAAATGCATGACTTTTTATATCATCATTCAGGATTATCTCTCCATCATCATTATTAACTGTTACTCTCTCCCCAGTTTAGCTTCACTGATAAACAAGTTGATTTTCCTCCATGTATAATGGATAATGGATTAAACCAAGTATATAATTTCTTGGTATCTTTAATTTATAATATTATTATTACTATTATTATTGTTCCGGGCAACTCCAAGGAGTCGACAGACTCATCGAGGGAGGCCCTAACATCATGTGAAGAACAACTATTCGACATTCACACAGTATCTATCATACCTTCCCTTGAACTCATTCACGGTCGTAGCACCCACAACAGACTCTGGAAGCTTATTCCACTCATTCACTACTCTCCAAGTAAAAAAACCTAGCTCTAACACCCTTGTCAGCAACACTCTTGCCCAGCTTCCATTCATGGCCCCTAGTCCTCCCACCACTAGTCATATTTTCAAAAATATCTTCTGGATTGATCTTATAGAAACCCTTCAGTAATTTGAATGTCTCAATCATATCACCCCTCCTTCGCCTATCGAACAATTTCTGCAACCCACAAATCTTCAACCTATTCTCATAAGGTTCATTCCACAGACCTGCTATCATCTTGGTCACTCGTCTCTGGATCCTCTCCACTTCCTCCCCATCACGAAGAAACCCTGGTGCCCATAACTGGGCACAGTAGTCCAGATTGGGTCTTATCAAGGCTCGATACAGAGGAACAACAACTTTTTTGTCTTTGCATGTTAAAGTAATTCTTCAGAAGCCAAGTGATTTGGTGAGCTGTTTTAGTCACTTTTGCAATGTGCTCCCTAAACTTCAATTCCCTATCCACCAGCACTCCCAAATCCCTGGCCTCATCAATCTCCTGAAGTACGGTTCCACCAATGCGATATACTGCTGCTATTCTTTTCACCCCAAACTGCATAACCTTATACTTTGGCACATTAAATTGACATCCATTTTTCCTAGCCCAGTCCTCCAAACTATCCAAATCATCCTGTAAAATTTTGACATCCTGTGCACTCATAATTGCTCTACCCAACTTTGCATCATCGGCAAACAAGTGAACACTTCCTCTAAAATCCTTTCCTATATCATTGATAAACAAATTGAAAAGCAGTGGTCCAAGAACAGAACCCTGCGGCACTCGACTAGTCACAAGCCGTCTTTTAGACTCCACTCCTGAATAAACCACTCTCTGGTATCTCTCCTTCAACCACCCTCCTATCCATCTCACCAACACTATATCTATCCCCATCTGCTCCAGTTTACTGATTCTATGTGGTATCCTATCAAAACCCTTGGCAAGGTCCAGTAGTATCACTGTAAACCCATTACCCCTATCCAGTTCAGCCGTCACTGTGTTATAAAACGTGAGCAAGTTACTGAGGCACGATCTACCCTTCACAAAACCATGTTGTCCCCCATACAATATCCCATTTTCATCTATCCAATCCTGTATTCTTTTCTTGACTAATTTCTCCAAGACCTTGACAACGATTCCTGATATGCTAATCGGTCGGTAATTTACAACAGCAGTCTTGGAACCACCTTTATGCAGTGGAACTATTTTACCCTCTTTCCACCCCCTCAGGACTAACCCAGACCTGAGACTCAAATTAAACAAAATGGTCAAGGGTATTGACAATATAATATATATAACCAATAATATAATATAACCAAGTGAAAAACTTTCAACAAATATAATTCCTAGTATTACTGATGTGCACATTTAACAGCAGTGCCGAAGTAGAGATCTATATGGCACACTATGTGCCATCTCTTTGATTCAACTTTGCCATATGCCACTCTGAATATCTGCCTGTCAGCCATCCTGTTATCTTGTCACAAGCTTTATGTCCAATCTCATTTACTTCAACTTATATAATAGGACTCTACAGTATCCTCTCAAATCCTTTTGCAAAGTGCAGCATTATCACGATGTAGTCATTTCCATTATCACACTTAGTTATCACTTTATTGTAAAAAGTGACAAAAATACTATGGCAAGACCTCCCCCATCATAGAGCCATACTGTTCACCATAGAGAATCATATAAGTTAAGTGGATATTAAATCCAACATCATTTCAAACAAGTATTCCATACTACGAGTTGCCCTAGTTGAACCTTATGGGAAGCATGAACGCTCAAAGTGCCCCTATATTCACCTCCTATTGGTCCATTTTGATAAGGATTCACTTCCATACTACGAGGTGCCCTAGTCGAACCTTATAGGAAGCACAAATGCTCAAAGCACCCGTATATTCACCTCTTATTGGTCCATTTTGATAAGGATTCACTGGTCTGATAGCTGTTTCAAACTCATTGGTTTTCATCAAAGACCAGGTAGAAACCTGAGAGAGCAAAAACTTTCAATATACTAAGGAACTTGAAGCGTCAGAAAGGTGTATTTTCTGTAAGCAAACTCTCGGTAGGTGCGTAAAGTATTTACTAAAATGAAGAGCCAAAAGTCTTCACTTCGGTGATGAAAATTATATAAATTAAGTGGATATTAAATCAAACATCATTTCAAAGCCGAATACAGAAACTATAAAGCTTCTTGCGAAAACTGACCAGAGAGCTTGTGGGAATACACTCACAGCCGTACTACAAGTTGCCCTAGCCAAACCTTATAGGAAGCCCGAACGCTCAAAGCGCCCATATATTCGCCTCCTGTTGGTCCATTTTGCATCACCAAAGTGAAGCCTTTTGTCTCTTTATTTTAGTAAATACTTTACGCACCGACCGAGAGTTTGCTTATGGAAAATACACCTCTCTGATGCTTAGAGTTCCTTAATACTGAGAGTTTTTGCTCTCTTAGGTTTCTGCCTGGTCTCTTATGAAAACCAATGAGTTTGAAACAGTTGTCAGACTGGTGAAACCATTATGAAAATGGACCAATAGGAGGCGAATATACTGGCGCTTTGAGCTTTTGTGCTTCCTACAAGGTTTGACTAAGACAACTCATAGCATAGCGGCGAGTGTATTCCCACAAGCTCTCTGGTCAATTTTCACATGAAACTGTTACAGTTTCTATATTCGGCTTTGAAATGGTTTGATTTAATATTCACTTAATTTATATAATTTGCATTGCTGAAGTGAAGCCTTTTGGCTCTTTATTTTAGTAAATAGAGAATCATATTCGTGTCCATCAATTTCTGAATTCTATATGCCACCATCTTTTATTTTTCTGAAACCTTAACTCCTGAGATAAGAACTAGTATATAATTTGAAACCTTTGATCTTTAATCTTATCTTGATTTTTGAGCCTGCTTTATGTAATGGAACTATTTTGCCATCCTCATTCTCATGGCACTCTTTGAGTGCTTAGAATTAAAATAGTCCTAAAATAAATGCTGCCATTCACTGGCATATTCTTCTTATTATTATTATTTGACACCTCCAGGGAGTCCTAAGACTCATCAAGGGAGGACACCTACTCTATAACTCCATCTCCACCATTCAATCACCAACTGACCGCAACTGCACCAGCGGCATCTGCATTCGACCATCAATGGTATTTCCATAGACAATCGCAAACATACATGCCCATGGTGGGATTCGAACCCGCAGCCTTTTGACTGGAGAGCAGATACTATCCACCCGGCCAACAAGACCTTCATAAAACTAAAATCTGTACTTGCCAGGGATTGAGCCCAGGACCTCCTGAGTATTAGGCAGATGTGATAACCACTACACTACAAGCACATTCCAAGACATTACGCTAGAAGCACATTCTTGTAACACACAAGTTGATGGCTTATCCAACTGACATTGAGAATAAGATTTATTAGTACTATAAATAAATGGCTGAAGAGTGGATATGCTAGCCACTCGACCAATCAGATCAGCACCATGAACTATATCATTGATATATGAGTTAAACAACAGTGATTCCGGAACAAAACAGTAAAGAAATAAGCTTTGACTATTGAAACCTTAGTATTACATCTAGGTCTACCTACTCACTGATGACACCTCAAAAAAGGTCAAAACCGATCTGGGTAGTGACCTTCTCTCATAATGTAGAACAGTAATACATCTCCTAGGAGCTGTGTTTTACATTATGGGAAAATACTAAAAACAGTGATTGGAGGTTGCTCCACCTTTACTATGAGTTGCCCTAGCATTGTACTACCAGGTGTTGGCTTGTGCTTGGACTTGGCGAACTTTATATAGTTTTCTATATTCGGCATGAAACTCTTAGATTAGATTTCCTCTTTGAGTTTCTTATTTGGCTAAGAAATAATGTGGTATTCAATATCCACTTAATTTTGAATAATGTTAAAGGTATTGTTTTTATGTATATTTTGATTTTTTTTTATTTTTTATTAATGCCGTAGGTGGTTTTATCAGTTTCATATGCATTCTCTTCTCATTATGGCCCTTTTCTCTTTTAGAATTTTAAATATGCCAAATTGGAATTAAATAAAACTCAGCTAAAGGCCTTAAAAGAATTGGTTACAAGTATGCCACAAAGTAGGTCTGTATGTATTGATGGTTCCAAACAATTACCAGATGATATAATTTCAGGTAAGTCTAATGTTGGGTTTTAGCATTCATTTCACAACAATATGAACGTGCATTAGCATCTCTTGTGTTTATGTTTGTACTTTGTACTTATATTAATTTAGCAATGTTATTTTGACTCAGAAACTCGACAGATTTTTAATTTCAGATTCCTTGTAAAATTATGTGTTAAATTCAACTTTGAACCATATAGTAAAATTTATTATCTTTTTTATTTATTTATTTATATTTTTATTTATTAATTTTTTTATGGGAGGAGCGAAATTAAATGTAAGACCACTTCATCGCCTTTTTTTTTTTAATGGAAGCAAAAGTTTGAAAAACCTTAATTATATCAGAGCCACACATAGTTAATAATAAAAAAGGAACATGTTGATATATTCTTGAACAGCTGGAGTTTTATAACTTCTAGAGAAAACGATGTTCCAAACGCTTTTCTGAAGGACAAAAGTTGATAATAGAGAAGAATATTAATCATCATAATAATAATATTAATAACTATTGATATATGTATTAATTTATTTCAGTAGATTTGAACCTGCACTCTAAATGACTGTTAACCAGCAGCTACTACTCATGTTTTCACAAGAATCAAGTGGAGGATTGATAGAAGCCAGTCTGGGAGAAATATGCTCACAAGGCAAAAGTGAAAAACAAAATATGCATGAAAAAATTATTGGAATGGAGCTATGAAAGGAGAGTCATCTATTAACTGGACTGCAATTTTTATGGATAGCATTAATCTCCATACTGGCCAAAATGGATAAAATATTGAATGACCACATTAAAATTTTTCATGGATGAAAACTTGAGCAGCATTGTGCCTTTTATCATATTATTATTATTATTTGACACCTCCAGGGAGTCCAAAGACTCAGCAAGGGAGGGCAAACTCCACCACTTAACCTCATCCACCAACCACATCATCTACACTAATGTCATCTACTGTCCACTACCACCACCACTATGGACATGGATGTTTGTGATGGATTTTCACAGACCATCACAAACATCCATGTCCACGGCATGGAAGTTTGTGATGTCTGGGCAACACACTGACTACCTCTACTATCACACTATCATCTCTTATTATTCTCAACAGTCTCCTAATATCCAGTCTTCCATTCCTCTTTTATCCAATTAAGTCATTTGTTTCTACTAACTCTACCAGCTTTTTGCTTGACTTACTCTTCTTTTCCAATGCCTCATCACTCTGCTCATTCCACCTCCTGGAAAATAAACCTTGTACATCTTATTTACCACTCTTCTAGTAATTGAATTCTCATACAATACCACTGTAAGCGTTTTTTTTCCCTTTATATTATATTAGCTTAACACGCAATATCTTATCAGCAATATTTCTTTATCTTATCAATTATCTTATCATGCTTATTTATCTATGTCAGCTGTGCCATTGTAATATAATGTTATTGCACCTTTGTAAATTATTTATTACCTTTTTTTTTTCTTTAACTTAATATTTTTGTATTTTCTTTCATTCTACCTTAGGTTTTTTTTTTTTTTTTTTCATGCCTGGGATCTCCAGATATTTATTTGTTTGAAGACTGCACCTCTGAAATTCCCCTATAGGCAAAAGAAAGCTTTCATACCCTAGTAGATCAAATAATCAAATATCTTAGCCAAGGTTTGCAGTCATGGCAAAATTACTCGCTTTTTATCTTAAATCACTACTAATCATTGGGGTTCCGCAATCAGGTCCAAATAGTGTTTTTAGGATCAGTGCATTGCAAAAGATTGAATCGGACACCTATTTTTATCAACAGTAACAATAAGTTTAATTTCTGGTCTAATAATTGTACATATCACATGAAATCAGAAGATTCATTTATGAAAGGTAATTCTTAGTCTTTCTCAATCACTCAACTTGGTTTCTAGTATATTCTTTCGCAAGTACAGAAACAAAGAAAGATATGTGAGAAAGTACGGAAACAAAGAAAGATATGTGAGAAAGTACGGAAACAAAGAAAGATATGTGAGAGTGAAAGTGAGAAGAATGATAGTGAAAGTTGGACGTATGTTGGACCGAAAGTACGGACACAAAGAAGGTTGAATGAGAGGGAAAGTGAGAAAAGGGGGTCGAGAGTTAGAAAGATTTAATGATAGAGTGAATGTGTCGCGAGGTTCAGAAGGTGAATTGGATTGGATGAAGCAAGAAATGAAATGGATGCGGAATGAAATTAAGAGAATTCAGGTCAAAACTATTAAAATAAATCATGATGGCATGAAAGAGATAACAAAAGATGAGCGAGTGGCGTTGTATGGCGACTCCATTATTAAAGGTGTGCTAGAGAATAAAATGCACAAGGTATGTTTTCCAGGCGGTAAAATGAGTAGAGTGATTGAGGCGGGAATGAGCAAAAGAGTTAATTGTATTAATTGGTACGAATGATTTGAGAGAGAACAAAGAGCATGTCAAAATGAATGTCAGGAGACTGCTTGGAAAGATAAAGGAGAATAGTGTGACAGGAAGGGTGGTCAGTGTGTTGCCTAGGTATGATTGTGGTGAAATGAGGCAGAGAGCAAGGATTATGAATGATATTCTGGCTGAAATGTGTGAGGAGATGGGAGTACAGTTTGTTAATGTGTGGAATGAGTTTGAGGGACGAAGTGAGCTGTATGGGAGCGATGGACTGCATTTGAGTGGTTATGGTGTGAGTCGCTTGGAGAGACTGCTGCTGGAAGGTAGAGAAGTGAATAGAGAGAATGAATCAGATCGAGAGGGGAGTGATGTGGAAGAGCAGGAGAGTAAGACAGGAGAGATTGAAGGAGTGGAAATGAATGTGGAAGTGAGTGGTATGAGTATAGAAAATGAGAGAATGGGTGTGCAAGAGGAGCAGGGAAATGGCGAGGCTCAGGGTGGACAGGGATACACAGCGTGAGAAAGGTGGATGCTCCAAGAGGATGTGAGAGAATGTGTAGGCAGTAAGGTAATGGGATGATCAGGGATCAAAAGGAAACAGATGGAATTGCAAAGGGTTCTAAAATGAAGAAGCAGAAAGGGAAATGGCCCCAGTCCAGCATGGAGAGATCACATCTAGTGAGTGGTATCAGTGGAACGAGCTGTAGATCCAGAAATGAGTTGTTGTGTTTGTATACCAATGCTAGAAGTATAAGAAACAAGGCTGATGAAATGGGTGCACTAATTGCGTCTGTGCACCCAGAGATTGTCGGAATAAGTGAGACATGGTTAGATGAGGATGACATCCTGAAAGGAATAGAGATGGAAAGGTATGATGTGTTTCATGAGGATAGAAGGGGTAAAAAGGGAGGGGGAGTGCTATTGATGATAGAGAAAGAGTTATGTCCATACAAGGTAGAGATGCAAGAGGGAAATGGGGCCAGTGGTATAGAGGTGAATAGAATCAAATACTTGGTGGGATGTTGTTATAGACCTGGTAATGTGGATGGTGGTGATAGTGAAATGTATAGTCAAATAAGCCAAGCAAATAAGAAAAGGGTGATCATTATGGGTGATTTTAATTATGGCAATATAGACTGGAATGAAGAGATAGCAACTGGAAGTAAAGAAAATGAGTTTCTTGAGTTTTTGAGGGATAACTACCTCAGACAGTATGTAACAGAGGGCACAAGAGGATTAAGGGTCTTGGATTTGGTCATCTCATCGGAGGATGTAATTATCAATGAGGTATCAAATCATCCACCAATTGGTGAAAGTGACCATGAGGTGATTACTTGGGTGGTTGCCAGCAGTGCAAGGACCCCTGTGAAAAAAGGGTATATGTGGAATCACTACAAGGGGGGTGATTATGAAGAGCTCAGGAGACAGCTTGCAGGTGTAGCATGGAATGAGGAGTTAGCTGGAAAAGAGATCAATGCAGCTTGGGGGATTTTCAAAAAATATTTAGTGGATGCAATGTCTAAATGTATACCACGGGTGAGAAGGTTAAATAAGTTAGGTGTGAGATGGATGAATAAAGAGATTAAGCATGCAATACAGAGAAAAAGGGCATTGTGGAGGCAGCATAAGAGAAGTGGAAGTAACCAATTTCATGAGTTCTACAAAGACCAGGCAAGGAGAGTGACTTGGTTGGTGAGAGTAGCTAAAGAGAGGTATGAACAGCAGTTAGCTAATGAAGCTAAAAAGAATCCTAGGGAGTTCTTTCGATATGTAGCCAGCAAAAGAAAGAATGATTATGGAAGGATGACATTGATTGGAGGAAATGGTATAAAGACAGCTGTTGCAGAATGTGTGGTGGAGATACTTAATGAGCAGTTCATAAAGATCTTTCAATCTTGTGAATGTGACTTCATGGAGAGATTAAGAGCAGTTGATGATGGGGAGGAGAGACTGACTGTAAGTGAGCAAGAGGTGTTTGGGGAGTTGAGTAAACTAGATGTAAATAAGGCTGTGGGACTTGATAATATATCACCGCGTATTCTGAAGGAATGTGCCAGAGAGTTGACACCTGCCTTGACGTATTTTTTTAATACGAGTCTTGCACTTGGTAGTCCCTAAAGAGTGGAAGGAGGGCAAGATTGTGCCACTTCATAAAGGAGGTGATCGAACTCAAGCATCAAACTATAGGCCTATCTGTGTGTCAGGTGTTGTGGTTAAGTTGTTGGAGAAGCTTGTGAGAACTAGGATCCAGAGTTGGGTTGACAACAATGGTATAATCTTTGATGGACAGCATGGATTTGCTAAAGGGAGGTCGTGTTTTAGTAATCTACTTACTTATTATAATAAAGTGACTGCTTCCTTGAACAGAGGAGAAGGATACACAGTAATATACTTGGATTTTGCAAAAGCTTTTGATAGAGTACCTCATGATAAGTTGACAGTCAAACTAGAGCAGATGGGGTTGGATATTAGATTAGTGCATTGGATTGGAGACTGGCTATCTGATAGGTATCAACAAGTTGTGTATGGGGGTGCAATATCCAGGAAAAGGAAAGTCACTAGTGGAGTGCCTCAGGGATCTGTTTTAGAGCCATTACTATTTAACTTGTATATTAATGATATAGGCGAAGATTTGAATGGAGATATTCAGTTGTTTGCAGATGATGCAAAGTTGGGACGAACCATAATGAGTAGTGAAGATGTTGTGGCCTTGCAAGAAGACTTGAATAAATTGAGTGATTGGGCAAGCAAATGGGGATGCGAGTTCAATGTTGCAAAATGTAAGGTTTTAAAATTTGGAAAACAAAGATGGGATGCAGAATTTATGCTTGGTGAGAATATATTGTTGGAAGTAGAGGAAATAAGAGATCTGGGAGTGATAGTGGATAAGGATCTTAAATTTAGGGGACACATCGCCAAAATTGTGAAGACAACACAAAGACTTCTGGGAATGATGAGGAGGACACTGACGTGTAGAAGTAGGGAGATTCTTGTTCCATTGTATAAGGCTTTGATTAGGCCACACATGGACTATTGTGCCCAGATTTGGTCACCTGGTTTTCAGAAGGATGAAGAGATGTTGGAAAGAGTCCAAAGGCGACTGACTAAGGTAGTTTCTGACCTCTGGAATGTCGAGTATGAGGAAAGATTGAAAAGATGTAATTTGCAGAGTCTAATGGAGAGAAGGAAGAGGGGAGATATGATAGAGACCTACAAGTTGGTAAGGGGTTGTTATAGGATCAATGGTGGAGAAGTTCTACAGAGAATAGTGGGAGATCAGGGGAGAACCAGAGGTCATACCTGGAAACTGTATAAAGAGGGTGTGAGTAGGGGAGTGAGAGGCAGGTTTTTTTCGTGCAGAGTTGTGAATGATTGGAATGCCTTGCCTGAGAGTGTGGTGTCTGCAAGGAGTTTGAATGTGTTTAAGACCCGGTATGATGAGATGTGTGTGAGATAAAAGGACCTACTAAATGAGTCTTTGACTCCATGAGGTCTTGTTTAATAATAATAATAATAATAATAATAATTTACTTAGTTAGACTCTCAACAGGCATACTTTATATTGCAACTATCAGGAAGTTATTCACATAACATGAGTTCGTTAGGTGCGCTTGACATTCCTAATTTAGCATCAGTCAAAATACAACATACACGTATTCAAATATGTCTCTCAAATTCTCATTCCCTTCAAACACTTAATCATATTGAGTTTAAGTGTGAAACTTAATGAGGTTCCACCTTATTGAGTTTCAAACATTCAAATGATATGATAGCAGGAACATATGTACACATATAATTAATCAAAAAAATTTCAATTCACAAACAATTAATGAATAGATAGACTCACATGGGTCTTCCTTTTTTTTTTTTCTTTTTCTGGCACTTGAGGGGAGGGGGGGTTCTCTCTTCCACTCCGTGTCTTGGAATTCTCTTCAAAGCAATACAGGTCACCGATGAATAGTCATGGCAGCTGGCAGGATATAGGGTAGGCTTTCTGGTGTCTTGAAGTGCCTGGCGAAGGATTTCTGCATAGGTCGGGTCGAGCACTCACTCAACAGAGCTTCAGGACCAATACGGCAAGATTTCTCCTTAACTTATCGCCTCCGGATATCTTCGGCTGTGACTGGAGCAGCTGTCAGTGGACGGGTCTCTCCATCTTCCCCACCAGAACTTACTGCACCTCTCGATCTTAGTCTCTCGTGGATGGATCACGCAGGATGAAGAAAAGGCAACACTTCTCATCTCAGAACCAAACCTTTTAAACCCCAGTGTCCCTGCATCTTGGATTAAGCTTTTGGGACCCCTAACATCCCCATGCGAGTCTTGTGAGTAGTTTTGAGAACACTGGATAATGTTTTTCGAATATTCGCCGAAAATCTTACTTTCTCCCTTTACCTCCTTAATCCTGTCTATGGGCCTTTCCTTTTGATTCGCACCGCGCCCCTTTCAATATCGATCTTGAAGGTCACCTGCGATGGGACTCGTAAACAATTTTCAAAAGACATGCCAAATTTCAGGCTTTTCTCTTGGTTTCAATACTTCTACAATACTTTTTTCAATACTTCCCTTCTTAAACAATGAGCAAGTTAATTCCCTTTGGGCTTATTTTGCTCTTTATACAGATAGCTTTACATAGAAAAATAAAAATACATTTGTACAAGAAAATATAGGTGTGTTCCCACTGTAAAAGGTCAGTGTTTTAGATAATTTATATTTTGGCAACATCTAACTTTTACACCACTTTTGTGTCTTTCATTATATGCTGCATTCGAGCATCATTCATTTATGTCTTCTTCACCCATCGATACATATCTACAGTTCCCTTCATTTCAGTCTACATCCACTTTATCTCTTATCTTGCCTTATCTTCACCAACTCAGCTTTAAAATCTGAGCATTTTTTTGCTGTTTTACTGTTAGTTGCAGATGCATTTTTGCTATCAGCCCATCTCATCATGTTACTATTACTTTCACTTACTTTTTCATCATCATTCACATACGTTTTCTTATGTTTATTTGGACTCTTTTCTTCTCTCTCTTTCATAATGCTTTTTTAATGTTCAGACAATCTTTTTCAATATCGATTTCACTTATGGTACAAAATATTCAAGAGGAGTACATATCAACACTAGATATAAAAAACCATTTTTTCTACTCTGAACGAAAGAAGTCTTTTGATCCATCAGCATATTGCATTTTCTGCATATCCATTATTGGTCCTATTTCTTAATCAGTCCCTCCACATAAACATCATCTCTCCACATATACATATTACTTTCGCAGCACCATACTGTTCTATAAAAATTCATGGCATTCACTTAATTTGTCTTTCCTGCCAACTTTTGCACCAGTCACACTTTCAGATCCATTTTCTTCCAGAGCTGTAGACAACAAACAATGAATTTTAGACTGTATTATCTTAGATAATACAGTCTAAAATTAATCAAACATGCATTTCAATCACAAATATCACAAAGCAACATTCAACCTAAATATTACATAATATTTTAACAAATAAATGCAACATTGACTTATCTTGCTGCAGCCAATATGTTAATCACTGTTTACGAAATCATCTTCTCAGTAGCCTTTCCACATTTCTTGCTTTTGAGGCTTTTCTATATCTAGTATTGATATGTACTCCTCTTGAATATTTTGTATCATTGTTCTGCCACTTTTTGATTCATTTAGCAATCTCTCAAATTAAATACTTCAGTATTTAATCATCAGGAAAGCACCTGGTTAAGCAATCAAAGGAAAAGCATGAAACTAAAACAGAACTATAACAGAAATGAATATAATAGATTAACCAGAGAAATTAGAAATCTAGTTAAAAAAAGACAAGAATAACTGGTTAGAAGAAAATGCAAAATGGCAGAAAAGCTAGCAAAAGAAAATAACCTTCATGGATTATATAAACAAATAGACCAAATTAGTAAGACACAGACCACAAAAAATTATAATAATCGAAAACAAAGAGGGACAACTAATTGAAAGTAAAACAAAAAGAATGGCCAGATGGGAAGAATACTTCAAAGATTTATATAATAAAAACAGCTCCCAGGATATTACGATTCCAGCCACTGAAATGGAAGAGGAAACAAATATCTTTACCAAAGAAATAATAACATACAGCATAGAAAAACTCGAAACTAGGAAAGCACCTCGCATTGATCAAATACATGCAGAATTCTTAAAAGCAGGAAAGGAACAACTTTTGGAACCATAAAAAACATTATTTGAAAGGATCTACAAAAACGAAGCAATGCCTACTGATTGGACCAAATAAGTCATAACTCCTATATACAAAAAAGGAGATAAAACAGAATGTGTCAATTACAGAGGCATTAGCCTCCTCAGTATTACAAGTAAGGTTTTTACAAAAGTATTCCAAAAACAAATTAAGTCATATATAGAACTGGCACTAGGAGAAGAACAAGGAGGTTTCAGACCAGGACGAAGCACAATTGATCAACTATTCACCTTAAGAAAGCTAATAGAAAAGACACTAGAGTACAACCAAAGTTGCTACATAAATTTCATAGACTTTCGTCAGGCATTTGATTCAATCCATAGAAGATATGGAAAACAATGGAAGAATTTGGAATTCCCAACAAAACCATAAGAATAATAAAGAATCTGTATGAGAAATCTGAAAGTGCAGTATGAATGGAGGACGCCTTAACCAACTGGTTCTACACAGAGAGTGGAGTAAGACAGGGATGCAATCTGTCACCAGACCTCTTCAATCTTACACTGGAAGAAGCAACCAATAAGGCCTTAAACAATGAAGACTCTGGAATCAAAATATATGAGAAAAATGTGACAAATGTAAAATTTGCAGACGACATTGCATTACTTGCAAGCACAGAAGAAAATCTACAGCGAATTTCTGATAAAATAAAGGAGGAGTGTATAAAATCTGGATTAAACATAAATATAGACAAAACAAAATTATGCAAATAGGAAAAAGAAGCACCAATCTGCAAATTGAAATTGATAGCAGGAATCTAGAGCAGGTAGAAAACTTCACCTACCTTGGAGGAGTTATTGAGTACAATGGTAAAATTATAAAAGATATAAACAGACGAATCAGTCAAGCATCCCAAACTTTTGGACGACTTAATAAAATAATGAACTCAAGAAACATCAAACAAGTAACAAAAATAACAATCTATGAAACAATGGTCGTCCCAGTACTCCTCTATGGAAGTGAATGCTGGAATCTCAAAAAGGCTGAAGAGAAAAAAATTATTAATTACTGAAATGGGCTGGCTAGGAAGATTACTTGGAGTATCTCTGCTGGATTGACTAAGAAATGAAGACATAAGGAAACGACTAAAACAAGAAATAACAATAATAGACAAAATCCAGGAAAGAAGACTGCGATGGTTTGGCCATGTGACCAGAATGGGAGCAGAAAGACTACCATCTAAAGCCCTGAATACAACGATGGAAGGTAAAAGATCCAAAGGACGGCCCAGAATTAGATGGATAGACAAAATAAAAGAGGCACCTGAAAACCAAATCACAACAAGCGACACCAAACTGGACAGAATTTTTCGGACTCTCCTGGGACAGACAGAAGTGGAAAGAGTTCATTCGGCCTCATCATCATCGACATAGATGATGGAAGAGAGAATTTATATTTTGAAGAAAGATATTTTGTACTTCATACAAAATATCTTTTTTTTTTATTTCTGTATCACCTTTATATTCTCTGATTCCTTTTACAGGACTCTTTACTCTATTTCTAAACCTTTTATAATAGCCTAGATAATGTTTTGCACTCTTTGTGATATGCGAAGTATATCAGTGACTTTTGTTTTGCTGCTTTTAAACACTACTTAGTTTCCTAGTATTTTTCTGTGTATTTTCTAAGGACTTATGAAAATCAAGTGCATATTAGATCCAGCATTATTTCAAAGCTGAATGTAGAAAATATGAAAGTTTCTTAAAAATAAGTTGACAAGACAGCTTATTATTATTATTACCCCAAGATCTCATGTAGTCAAAGACTCATCTGGAAGGTCCTTTTATCACACACACATCTCATCATACAGAGTCTTAAACACACTCAAACTCCTTGCAGACACCACACTTTCATGCAAGGCATTCCAATCATTCACAACTCTGCACGAAAAACACCTGCCTTTCACTCCCCTACTCACACCCTCTTTATACAGTTTCCAGGGATGACCTCTGGTTCTCCCCTGATCTCCCACTATTCTCTGTAAAACTTCTCCAGCATTGATCCTATAACAACCCCCTTACCAACTTGTAGGTTTCTATCATATCTTCCATCTTCCTCCTGACCACCAGACTCTGCAAATTACATCTTCTCAATCTTTCCTCATACTCGACATTCCAGAGGTCAGAAACTACCTTAGTCAGTCTCCTTTGGACCCTTTCCAACATCTCTTCATCCTTCTGAAAACCCGGTGACCAAATCTGGGCACAATAGATTAGCCCATGTTCCATTGTATAAGGCTTTGATTAGGCCATGTGTGGCCTAATCAAATCCTTATACAATGGAACAAGACTCTTCCTACTTCTACACGTAAGTGTCCTGCACATCATTCCCAGAAGTCTTTGTGTTGTCTTCACAATTTTGGCGATGTGTCCCATAAATTTTAGATCCTTATCCACTATCACCCCCAGATCTGTTATTTCCTCTACCGCCAACAATTTATTCTCACCAAGCATAAATTCTGCATTTCATCTTTGTTTTCCAAATTTTAAAACCTTACATTTTGCAACATTGAATTCACATCCCCATTTGCTTGCCCAATCACTCAATTCATTCAAGTCTTCTTGCAAGGCCACAACATCTTCACTACACTTTATGGTTCGTCCCAACTTTGCATCATCTGCAAACAACTGAATATCTCCATCCAAATCTTTGCCAATATCATTAATATACAAGTTAAATAGTAATGGCCCTAAAACAAACCCTTGAGGCACTCCACTGGTGACTTTTCTTTTCCTGGATAACGCACACCCCCCCGTACACAACTTGTTAATACCTATCAGATCGCCAGTCTCCAATCCAATGCACTAATCTAATATCGAACCCCATCTGCTCTAGTTTGACTGTCAACTTATCATGAGGTACTCTATCAAAAGCTTTTGCGAAATCCAAGTATATTACTGTGTATTCTTCTCCTCTGTCCAAGGAAGCAGTCACTTTATTGTAATAAGTAAGTAGATTACTAAAACATGACCTCCCTTTAGCAAATCCATGCTGTCCATCAAAGATAATACCATTGCTATCAACCCAACTCTGGATCCTAGTTCTCACAAGCTTCTCCAACAACTTAACTACAACACCTGACACACAGATAGGCCTATAGTTTGAAACTTGAGTTCGATCAACTTCTTTATGAAGTGGCACAATCTTGCCCTCCTTCCACTCCTTAGGAACTTGACCGAGAGCAAGACTCATATTAAAAAAATATGTCAAGGCAGGTGTCAACTCCCTGGCACATTGATTCAGAATACTTGGTGATATATTATCAAGTCCCACAGCCTTATTTACATCTAGTTTACTCAACTCCCCAAACACCTCTTGCTCACTTACAGTCAGTCTCTCCTCCCCATCATCAACTGCTCTCAATCTCTCCATGCAGTCACATTCACAAGATTGAAAGATATTTATGAACTGCTCATTAAGTATCTCCACCGCACATTCTGCAACAGCTGTCTTTATACCATTTCCTCCAATCAATGTCATCCTTCCATAATCATTCTTTCTTTTGCTAGCTACATATCAAAAGAACTCCCTAGGATTCTTTTTAGCTTCATTGGCTAACTGCTGTTCATACTTCTCTTTAGCTACTCTCACCAAGCAAGTCACCCTCCTTGCCTGGTCTTTGTAGACCTCATGAAATTGGTTACTTCCACTTCTCTTATACTGCCTCCAGAATGCCCTTTTTTCTCTGTATCGCATGCTTAATCTCTTTATTCATCCATCTCACACCTACCTTATTTAACCTTCTCACCCTTGGAATACATTTAGACATTGCATCTACTAGGTAGTTTTTGAAAATCCCCCCAAGCTGCATTGATCTCTTTTCCAGCTAACTCCTCATTCCATGCTACACCCGCAAGCTGTCTCCTGAGCTCTTCATAATCACCCCCCCCCCCCTTGTAGTTCCACATATACCCTTTTCTCACAGGGGTCCTTGCACTGCTTGCAACCACCCAGGTAATCACCTCATTGTCACTCTCACCAATTGGTGGATGATTTGACACCTCAATTATAATGACATCCTCTGATGAGATAACCAAATCCAAGATCCTTAATTCTCGTGTGCCCTCTGTTACATACTGTCTGAGGTTATGGGAATACACCCAGTGGCATTTACGAGTTATCCTGGCACGGTCCACTTTAGAAAACATGCAGCTTCCCAGGCATCCATATATTCACTTTCTATAAAAATGGACCAAATTGAAAGTGAATATATGGATGCCTGGGCAGTGTGCATGTTTTCTAAAGTGGTCCAAGCTAGGGCAACTCGTAAATGCCAGCATGCATATTCCCAAAAGCTCTCTGGTCAACTCATTGACCAGACAGCTTTTGGTTTCTACATTCAGCTTTGAAATAATGTTGGATCTAATATCCACATGATTTTTATAATGTTTGCATCACCAAACTGAAGCCTTTTAGTTCTTTATTTTAGTAAATACTCTTACACACTGACCGAGAGTTTGCTTATGAAAAATACCCCTCCAACATGCTGGAATGGTTGGCCGAGTAGTTACTGTATCTGCTCTCTAGTCAAAAGGTGCGGGTTCGAATCCCACCCTGGGCATGGATGTTTGTGATTGTCTGTGAAAATACTAGTGGTGGTGGTCGGCAGTAGATGATGTTGGTGTAGATGATGAAAATAGTTGCGCTTCATTGTAGTTGGTGGATTTTATTTATTTATTTGTATGGAGTTTCTTCCCTTTTTCTCCCTCATCCCTATTGGGGCAAGTTGAGCACCCTCATGGGAGGTTAAGTATTTATAACTGTAGATCCGTGTGTGTTCACGGGGCCGGTTTGCCTGCTTGCAGGATTTAAAATGCCAGATAAACTGGCAGGAAAAACCCTACTGCCTGCGCCCAAGACCGGCTAACTTGGCTATGGCTGAGGAAGATCCTCAAATTCCTCACGTCTTTGATGGGAATCGAACCTGGGACACTCCTTCCTCAGTCATATGGTTGCGAAGCGCACAGCCACTAGGCTAACCACGCAGACATATGGTGGATTGAGTGGTGCAGACAGAGTTGTGGAGAAGGTGCCTTCCCTCGATGAGTCTTTGGACTCCGTGGAGATGTCATTAAATAATAATAATAATAACACATTTCAAGTCTTAGTATAGAAAGAGAATTTTTGCTCTCTTAAGTTTTCTGCCTGGTTTCTGACGAGAACCAACCAGTTCGAAACAGCTGTCAGGCCAGTGAAACCTTAAAAAAAATGGACCAAATTAGAAAGCTAATATATGGATACCTGGGCAGTGTGCATGTTTTCTAAAATAGTTTATGCTAGGGCAACTCATAATTGCCAGTGAGCATATTTCCATAAGCCCTCTGGTCAACTTATTTTTATGAAACTTTCATAGTTTTTACATTTGGCTTTGAAATAATGCTGGATCTAATATCCACTTGATTTTTATAATTTTTGCATCGCCAAACTGAAGCCTTTTGGCTCGTTATTTAGTAAGTTTTCTAAGGACATTTGCTGATTACTTGCTAGGACCTTTCTACATGCTTCCTCCTTTTTCTAGTGCTTTTGCTTCTTCAGTTCCACTAGGAAATTTGGATGCCTTTCCTGTCTGAATCAATAAATGTTTTCATTAGAGTTTGCTTGTGAATGTCAAATTTTGGTTCTTGTTTCAAACTCTTTCATTCTTTACAATCTCTTGTAGGTTATTTAAATATTATTATTATTGCACACTCCATGGAGTCGGCAGACTCCTCATGGGAGGTTCCTTCAACTGACAACATATTTATCATACCAAATCTTAAAATCCTTAACACTCCTTGCATGAACAACATATTCTGGTAATGCATTTCATTCACTGAGAATTCTCCATGTAAAAAATCTAATCCTCACACCTCTCTTTACCAAACTCTTATATAAATTGCAGCAAGAGCCTCTGGTTGTCCCCCTCTCAACTTCTGCTCATTTCATAATCTCATCAGGATTAATCTGATAAAATCCTCTCACTAACTTAAACGTGTCTATCATATCACCTGTCCATCCACCAAACTCAGCAATTCGCATTTATTCAACCTCTCTCCATAGCCATCTTTCCAAACTCCTGATATTGTTTTAGTTGCTCGTCTCTGTACCAGGTGACTAGATCTGAGCACAATAGTCCAAGTGTGATCTGACCAGTGCCTTATACAGTGGCACAACCACTTCCTTATCCTTGCATGTACAAACAAGTAAAACAATAGGGACCCAAGAAGAGAACCCTGGGATGCACCACTGGTTTTGTGGTACATGGAGATATTTCTTCTTTTAATTGAAATTCCAAAGTATGGTCTACTTGATTTTATGTCTCTCTGGAGCGTGCTATTAACAATATTTTTTGTAATGAACATTCGATTATAATCAAAGTTATTGCTTTGGTCCCTACAAGTATGCTGTATTGAGAATCAACTGTATATTTGACTTAAAATTTTCAGAAATTTACTTTAGAAGAATGCTTTCTAATTAACCTTTCAACAATGATTTGAATTATTTCAGATATTGAAAAACATTATTCATCTTCTGAGCCTTCAGATGATGAACCTGAAGAATGGGCAAGAGTTGTTGATTTGCCAGGATTTGATGACAATGTTTCTCCCAGTAACAATATTAATATCCTGTTTCGCTTTATTGTTGGAGAAGTGGTGGTCCATTTAGCTCGTTCTAGTGATCATACTGATAAATCATATCTGATGCTCAGAGCTGAGAAATTATGTACGGATATTGCTCTAATGGAATATGGACCAGCCCTTCAGGCAAGCTTGGGTAGAGTGCAGCTAGTGGACAAACTGCATACAGGTAATGATTAATGAAATCACTGCAATGCACATTTAATTAAGTATAGACATAAAATCATCAAAAATATAATTAACAGTAGTTACTTGTAATGGATTTTAATCTTAGAAGTTGACGCATTATGCCTACAAATTTTAACAGCCACTATGTTCATCAGCTACTGCTGTTGAGCTTAATTCACCTTTACCACGTGTTGCCTCAGACTTTCACTACGTGCAGGCACAAACTTGACTTACTTGTCTGTTTGCTTACTTGGGAAATAGGATTAAAAACCAAGTTTATATAAAATTACTTGGTATCTTGAATACATAGTGGAACATCATTTCCTGCTCACTTCATAGGGATCATAACTTGAGCACTATAGTTATTATATTGAACTAATTCTGAGTATGGTTCTTCATTGTTTCTTGGATATATATAATTTCTACCTTCAAATTTATTTATGACAAACTCTTCATATTTTTATATCTGGATTAATTGTTAATGCACTTGTTGTATTAGTTGTGGAAAGATGAGAAGAATCTTCATATGGGATTTTTTAGTTCTAGGCAAGTTAGCCAGTCTCATATGGAGATAGCAGGGATTTTCATCCTACATGCAAACCAATTTTCCATAGAATATCTCTAATTAATAGACAAAATATTAATGATAGTAGATGGAACAGTGTGTTGATGCAATGGAAGGATAGAGGGAGTACGGTGTGTTATGTATTTTAGAGTGTATTTCTACAACAATATCCCAGACTCCTTTGTAGGTATCCCATGATGATACTACTACTACTAATAATAATAATATTATTATTATTACTGATTTCATGAAACTGGAATCTGACTCAGTAGATTTCTTAATGCTGCATTTCAAATTATTATGTAATGACCATATATATATATATATATATATATATATATATATATATATATATATGGTGATTATAAACTCTCTGTTGGTGTTATTCGTATTTCATTTTTATCCCATGATATTGTAGTTTTGAGTACTTTTTCTCTTTTATTTTGGGTTCTTTTTCCATTGATGTCATTGACATGCTTGAGACTTATTAAACAGGTAGGCCAAGGCTGATGTAACTCCTTGGAACATTCCCATAAGACACGTGATGATATGTCATCAAGTCATTGACATCTCCTTAAATGAGTGTTCACCATTACTAGTCATCTCATAAGTCTTCTCTCATTTCATTCTCTACACTTGAGCTTATGATTTCACATTAAGGATAAAACACCCTGATGAAGTACTCACTGAACACCTCAACTGTGTCCAGTGCAGCAGTCGCCAGTCTCTGACCTTCCTCCATTAACATCATCTCACCACAGTCATTCTTCTTCTTTCTTCCTACTTGCCATATATTGAAAAATTTCCTGAAGATTTTTCTAGGCCTGATTTGCTAATTTCTGCTCTTACTGCACTTTTGCTGTCCTTATTAATTGAGCCACTCTCCTGGCTTAATCTTTATGCCCTTTGTGCAACTGATTATTATCGTTATTCATCTTGTGCTGCCTCCAACGTCCCTTCTTCTTCTTCCAGATTTCATGCTTAGATCCCTCATTTCCATCCATTGACACCTACCTTATTCAGCCTTCTGACCTTTGGAATGCATTCACTCATCGGTGCTATTAATTATCTCTTTTCAGTTCCCAAGCAGCATTTATTGCTTTTCTGGTCAACTCCTCATGCCATGTTATAGCTCCAAGTTGTCTCGTAAGCTTCTTATAGGATTACATATGTTGAAAAAAAAATGAAATCATAATTCATATCAGTTATCAGGACTGCATATTACATCATTACTATATTATTTCAGTAGTTCTCATTACAAGTACAGTTGCATAATTTGAAAATAAGTGTTGCTATTGATATTATTAATATTTTGTGAGTTTGATGGGAGTCTCCATAGATCAGTTGCTTTAGATGAGCCATTTCGCATATCTAAATCAGCTGATTTAATGAAAGACCCAGGTCCCAAGTATGATGCAAACACTTTTATGAAGTGTTTTCAATCAAATGGTGAGTTAGCCAGTCTTGTACAGAGGTGGAGGGTTCCCCCTTCTGGGAAATTTCAGTTTTTCTTTCCTCAAAACAGGCAAAACTGCCCTCAAGAACACATACAGATATAACACACTCCCAGAATAAGGATTAACCATCCTATTCCATAGAATTTCTGTTTGAAAAGCCTGCACAGTGAAGTGTTTGTGTGAAGTGTTTGATGGCACTATATGCAATACATAGAGTATTGTACTTCCTCCTATTAAGGAGATAATTAGCAAATAATTTCGTTTTCATTATTATTATTATTGTTGTTATCAACACCAGTCTTCCATGGAGTCAAAGCCTCATCACAGGAGACAAACAGCATTACACCCAAAGCCCATCAGACTGTGCTTCAAACTCATTCAATGTATTCATTCTTTGCATTCACCACAATGTCATTCAAAATATTATACTTCCCAACCATTCTCCATGCAAAAAACATACTACTTATTCTCTTATTCTACCCTGTTCACAGCCATCTTACAAGGGTGGTCTGAAAAGTTCTCAGCCTAACAATGAAAAAAATGAATTTATAATTTCACAATTATTTTTATTTTTCAACATAATCTCTCTTAAGACATTTATTCCAGTAATGCTCCAGCACCATTATCACATTCCCTGTAGTGGTTCTCAGTAAGACCTGCAATAGACCTCTCTACAGCTACAATCACCTCTTGATTCAAAGAAAAATGCTGTCCAGTGAAGAAAAGTTTTAGTTTTGGGAAGAGAAAGCAGTCAGAGAGAGCCAAATTTGAGGAATACAGTGGATGTTATTATTATTATTGTTATTATTACCACCCCAAGTCAAAGACTCATCTGGGAGGTCCTTTTATCACACACAGCTCATCATACCATGTTTTAAACACATTCAAACTCTTTGCAGACACCACATTCTCAGGCAAGGCATTCCAATCATTCACAACTCTGCATGAAAAAAACCTGCCTCTCACTTCCCTACTCACACTCTCTTTATACAGTTTCCAGGGATGACCTCTGGTTCTCCCCTGATCTCTCACTATTCTCTGTAAAATTTCTCCAGCATCCCCATTTCCGTTCCCAATCACTCAATCAATTTGAGTCTTCTGGGTAGGAATAAGAAAAGTCTCATTGACTATGTTATTGTTGATAGTGATGTTTTCTCCCTGGTGCAGGACACCAGAGTGTACAGAGGATTTGAAATTGGAAGTGATCACTATTTTGTCTTGAGCAGGATAAAATTGAATTTCATATTGAAAAGAATAACATGTAAGAAAGTTTTAAAGCGAATAAAAGTTGAGCAGCTCTCAGATGTGAACTGTAGACTAAAATACAGAAAGATTATTGAAAAGAAAATGAAAGAGTTTGAGAACAGGAATCAAACCTTGGAGATTCAGTGGCAAACTCTGAAGAAAACATTGATTGATTCTGCCAGAGAGGCATCTGGTGAGGTTGTGTGCAAGGATATAAAAAATCAGAACTCCCTGGTGGACACAGGAAGTTAAAGAGGCAGTGAAGGAAAAGAAGAAATCATATCAAAAGTTCCTGGAAAATAAGTCAGCTTTTACTCTTACAGAATACAGAGACAAATGTAAGAAAGCTAAACAGTGTGTAAAACTAGCTAAACAAAAGTCATGGGAGGACTTTGGCAAGAATATAAAAAATAAATATCAAGAAGGTGGCAAAATATTCTGGAGGTTGTTGAAGAAGCTTAGGAATGGAGGAAAGAGTGCTGTAAAAGGAATTAGAGATGATAAAGGTGACATGAAAACAGGAGAAAAAGATATCCTTGAAGTATGGAGTAATTACTTTGAAAAACTGCTAAATGAAAGAAGCAGTGATGACAGCACAGTGATAAAAAACACTGACCAGGCATGCAGTCAGGAATACATATCCATACTTGAAGTAGAAAAAGCCATCAATGGCTTGAAATGTGGAAAGGCAGCAGGAGTAGATGATATTCGACCAGAAATGCTGAAGTATGGTGGTATAAGAGTCTTACAGTGGCTGCACTGCATAGTTCAGAAAGCCTGGACAGAGGGACGAATTCCCGATGATTGGAGTAGAGCTCTCATAGTACCCATATATAAAAAGGGAAATAAAACTGAATGTGAGAATTACAGAGGTATTTCCCTACTGAGTGTTCCTGGCAAGATCTATGCAAGTATACTTGAGAAACGGTTGAGAAGAATTGTGGAAGAAAAGCTTGGTGAAGAACAAGCTGGATTCAGGCCAAATAGAGACTGCCAGGATCACATCTTCACTTTACGACAAATAGTCGAGAAAGCATGGGAATATAACAAAGATCTGTATTTAAGTTTTGTCGATTTGGAAAAGGCATATGACAAGGTGCCAAGAGAGAAGCTATTCAATACGCTGCAGTTATATGGTGTCAATGGGGCATTATATCAAGCAATACTTAGTCTTTATTTGAGTTGTAAGTCAGCAGTTAGAATTGAAGGAAGTACAGGAAGATGGTTTAATGTTAAATCTGGTGTGAGACAAGGATGTACATTATCCCCTCTGTTATTCATTATCTATATGGATCATATTATGAAGGAATGTGGTATTAAACCTGATATCAAAATTGGAGATGTTAATGTCAGCTCTTTGCTTTATGCGGACGATGTTATACTTCTAAATAAATCCGCTACAAGTCTGCAAGATTCTCTGACTAAATTGAATAGCTGTTGTAATAGATATGGTATGAAGGTCAGCAATAAAAAGACAAAGACAATGAAAATAGGCAGAATCATTGAAAATGTCAACTGTGTTGTGAATGGAGAACCTGTGGAACAAGTAAAACATTTCAGCTACTTAGGCACGATTTTTACTGAAGATGGTAAATTAAATATAGAAATAGACAACAGAATCAACAAAGCTGGTATGGTGGGGAGTCAATTGAATAAATTCATATGGAATAAGAAAGAAATTAGTTTGAACACTAAATTAGCTGTATACAAGACAGTGTTCAAACCAGTTTTAACTTATGGATCTGAGAGCTGGGTCAGAAGTAAAACACTTGACCAAAGACTAGAGACCACAGATATGAGAGTCCTGAGAAAGATTAGAGGCGTGAACAGATGGCATCAATGGCAATATCATATTAAAAATGAGGATATTAGGAAAGAACTTGACATTGTCAGCATCCAGGAATGCGTTAGCAGAGCTAATCTCAAGTGGTATGGTCACTTAAATAGAATGGGAGAGGAAAGATTAGCAAAACAAGTGTTCTCTGCCAGGTTGGCAGGAAAACGACCCAGAGGAAGACCAAGATATAGGTGGATTGATACGGTACAAAGTGCGTTAGACGATAGAAATATAAGATCTGATAATGTTGGAGTCTTGACAAGTAACAGACTGATTTGGAGGAAAATTGTAGATAGGAAGTTAGTAATGATGTAATTTTTTCATGTAGTACTGTCATCTCCTGTACACCCCTTGAGGGTACATGGCAGGAATTTGATGATGATGATGAAGTATATTACTGTGTATCCCTTTCCTCTGTCCAAGGAAGCAGTCAATTTATTGTAATAAGTAAGTAAAACATGACCTCCCTTTAGCAAATCCATGCTGTGCATCAAAGATAATACCATTGTTATCAACCCAACTCTGGATCCTAGTTCTCACAAGCTTGTTAAACAACTTAACCACAACACCTGACACACAGATAGGCCTATAGTTTGAAACTTGAGTTCGATCACCTCCTTTATGAAGTGGCACAATCTTGCCCTCCTTCCACTCCTTAGGAACTTAACCGAGAGCAAGACTCATATTAAAAAAATATGTCAAGGCAGGTGTCAACTCCCTGGCACATTCTTTCAGAATACATGGTGATGTTCAATTCCCACAGCCTTATTAACATCTTGTTTACTCAACTCCCCAAACACCTCTTGCTCACCTACAATCAGTTTCTCCTCCCCATCATCAACGGCTCTTAATCTCTCCATGAAGTCTCATTCACAAGATAGAAAGATCTTTATGAACTGTTCATTAAGTATCTCCACCACACATTCTGCATCAGCTGTCTTTATACCATTTTCTCCAATCAATGTCATACTTCCATAATTATTCTTGCTTTTGCTGGCTACATATCGAAAGAATTCCTTAGGATTATTTTTGGCATCATTAGCCAACTGCTGTTCATACTTCTCTTTAGCTGCCCTCACCAACCAAGTCACCCTCCTTGCCTGGTCTTTGTAGACCTCATGGAATTGGTTATTTCCACTTCTCTTATGCTGTCTCCAGAATGCCCTTTTTCTCTGTGTCGCATGCTTAATCTCTTTATTCATCCATCACACACCTACCTTATTTAACCTTCTCACCCTTGGAATATGTTTAGACATTGTATCTATTAGATAGTTTTTGAAAATCCCCCAAGCTGCATTGATCTCTTTTCCAACTAACTCCTCATTCCACGCTACACCCACAAGCTGTCTCCTGAGCCCTTCACAATCACCCCCCCCCCCTTGTAGTTCCATATATACCCTTTTCTCACAGAGGTCCTCACACTGCTGGCAACCACCCAGGTAATCATCTCATGGTCACTCTCACCAATTGGTGGATGATTTGACACCTTATTTACAATTACATCTTCTGATGAGAGATGACCAAATCCAAGATCTTCAATCCTCATGTGCCCTCTGTTACATACTGTGTGAGGTAGTTATCCTTCAAAAACTCAAGAAACTCATTTTCTTTACTCCAGTTGCTATCTCATCATTCCAGTTCCAACATTTCATAGTGCAGCTTCTTTAATTTTCCCATTGCCAAAACAACTTTGTGGACAGGTGCTGATGAAAGATGATTTTTTTTCCTTCTGTAAACCCGGTCTTTCCTCATGAATTTTTTTTTGTCTAGTCTGGTTAAAAGATTGCAGTAATATTTCCTGGTTATTGTTTTATCCTTTTCAAGATAATAATAACAAAATGCCTTTAGCATCCCAAAACACTCATGCCATGACCTTTCCTGCTGATGGAACTGACTTTGTCTTCTTTGGCACTGAACAACCGACTTCTGTCCACTGTTTTGACTTCTGTTTGGATTCTGGTGTGTAATGGTGAATCGAAGTCTCATTGATAGTAATAAATTGATGCACAAAATCAGTTTTATTCCTGTTAAAATGTTCCAAGCACTGTTCAGAGGTTTTCATCTGTGTGTGTTTTTGATCTGCTGTGAGCAAGCGTGGCACCCATCTTGCGCAAAGTTTTTTCTTATGCAATTCTTCATGCAAATGCATTCTTTTGAAATGCCTATAGTCTCAGCAATTTCATGCACTTTGACTCGCCAGTCATCCAATACCATATCGTGCACTTGATCAATTATTTCTGATGTTGTTACACTTTTTCGACATCTCTCACATGGATCATCTTCAAGGCTGGTACGGCCATATTTAAACTTGGCAGTCCATTTCTTAATTGTCGAAAACGAAGGGGAAGAGGGCCCATGAACTTTTATAACTTCAAATGAATTTCTTTTGGCATTAAACCTTCTTATCACATGTTTTATAATTGAATCTCCATAAGCATAAATATTCTTTTTTATAATTGGTTTTACTTAACTGATTATCATTACACAATATCTTACTTGATGCAGTGCTTTTTTCTCTTGTATCTGTGATGGTATATATATATATATCAATGGTTTTACTTTTAATATAATGCTCAGATCCATAAGATAAAATCGTTTGAACATGTTAGTGTTTGAATAATTACTCTCTTATTCCATACAAATTTATTTAGTTGATTCCACATGATACCAGCTTATTTTCTGTATAATCTAATTAATTTAATTTACCATCTTCACTAAAAATTGTGAATAAATGGTTGAAATATTGTATTTATTGAAATGTTATCATGTGCATTTACTCTTCAGGATGCAGCATGTGTTCAGTGTGTTCCTGCATGTTTTCATAGTCTTTGGCATTTTATTGCCAATTTTCATGCCAAATATGGTACACCAGTTAATCAATTTAGTTAAGCAATTTTGCAGACATGAACTTGATTTATTATTGAAGTATAGAGCTCATTAACATCTCCAATTTTGAAATCGCATTTAATGACACTTTCTCTCATAATGTTAGAAGAAGCACAACTGAAGAGTGAGAAGGTGAAGATGGTAAGTGTCCTACCACACTATGATGGAAGCAAACTGAGGAGGAGGACATTGCTATCTAATGAGTTGATATATATATACGTTGTGCAGAAGGAATGATGTAGAGTTATAGATCTGTGTTTGACAGAAAAAAAGGATTTGTACAATGCTGATGGACTACATATAAATTCTTGTATTTAAAGAAACTTGTGCCATAGTTTTATACAATATTTACATGAAAGCAGAAGGTAAAAGTATTATTTATTAAATATACTGCCATATATTTCAGACTGAAATTAACAGACCATCGTCAGTGGATTAAAAAACAGTTGTTACAAGGTAGAATGCAAACAACTGATTTATAAAAAATAGAATGTGCCATGTGATGTTAAATCGCCAATGCTTTAACTGAAGAAAAGATTAATCGTAACAGTGTAAAAATAAACTATATATATATATATATATATATATATATATATATATATATAACTTAATATTATACTCAACAGATCATCAGATAGCTGTAGCAGCTAGTAGATTTGTTAAGCCCTCATGTCTTTATAAAATACCATTCTTGGTTCAATAGTAATTTATTAAAAAAAAAAAACTTTAATGATTAATGATGTGTTACTCTAATCACCTTTCCTATATTTTTGATAAGGGTAGGCAAGATTGATTGAGTAGCCCTGACATTTCATGAATAGAATGAAGCCAAATTTATTGAGCTGTTGTGTAACCTCATTTGAGAGAAAAGAACCTAGGTCATTTGCAGCATTTGAGAGACCTGGTTGGCTAAGTGGTTAGTGTATCTGCTCTTCAGCCAAAAGGCTGTGGGTTCGAATCCTGCTGTGGGCATGGATGTTTGTGATTGTCTGTGGAAATTCTAGTAGTGGTGGGTGGTAGATGGCATTGGTGTTAGTTGCAGTTTGTGGATTGAGTGATGGAGACAGAGTCGTAGAATAAATGCCTTTCCTTGATGAGTCCTTGGACTCCCTGGAGGTGTCACATATATTTACTAAGGGAATGTCATGTCTAAGCAGCTTGCTCACATTGTATAATAATGTTACCATTGAGTTAGATAAAGGGAATGGATATACCATGATACTTTTAGATTTCAGCATGGGAGACTGTTGATAAATTCAAGAATATGGAATTGGATTATAAAATATTGGCATGGATAAGAGTATGGCTGACTGACAGAGATCAAAAATTAGTGCATGGAGGTATGAGTCTGCAAGATTTAATGTGACCAGTAGGATATTCCAGGGATCAAAGTCCATTGTGCTTTCTTCTTTCTATGATAATAACATTAGGAAGGATTCTAGAGGTGATATTCAGTTATTTGCTGGTGATGCAAAGATAGGTAGGATATTCAGGAATGCAACTGATATACACTGCTGGCTATCAGTTCAATGTTAGTAAATATCCAATATCATATTATATTGGTGGGATTATGCTAGAAGAAAATGAGCAGGCTAGGGAACTTAAGAGTTTTAGTTGATAGGAAGTTGAAATTCATATAGCAAAATTGTTAATACAACACAGAGGATTCTTTCTTTTAAGGTTACACAGTGGGCAGCATTCCTCTTCACCAAGGGCATTTTCGGTGCTAGTTTTCTGTTTTACAGGATCACAAGTAGATTCAACAATTTTTAGTTCTTCAGCCTTCCTTTTTTTTTACTCACTGGCATAAAGTAACTACTTATTTTACACATTTTGAACAATGATTGCACTGATTTAACTTAGATTAATTCAAAACTCATATGAACACCTGCCTGTTGCAGAGTGAATATAGAACTGATAAACTGATATTGGAAGCAATCGGAATTGAACACTTCCTGTTTCTGGTTGCATACCAACCAATGAAACAGGAAAGCAGGGCACCAACTTATGAGTAATCAAAACTGAAAATTCAATTTGTGAACACAGTACCATCTACCGGAATATTTATAATACATTTTGCTGTCAATAAATTGCAAATTTTTAAAAACTTAAGAAAAAAGGTGCCGGTACTGTGTACCGTTGTGTACCACCAGAAAAAAAAGTGTACCACCTGACTTTACTTAACATTAAGTAAGTAACAATCCATGTTTCGACCTCTGTACTGAGGTCATCATCAGAAAAACATACACATGTACAGGATACAAGCTACATGGCACTACACTATACACAACTTTCTGTTATGCAAGAAGTCTCAAAGATGATCAACCTAAAGATCAGATAGTGTTAATTTAGGTTAAAATAAACATATGATGAAATGCCTTAATGATTAGCAAATGTTTGCTAATCATTTACCCTATCCTGACCTCTGGGGGAACAGAAAAACGGAACCAGATTAAACAATTTCTACAGTTCTTTCGTATTAAGATTTTCTTCTGTTGGGGTTGTTGTGATTGCTATATGGATTGAAGATGGGTCCTCCACATTCTTGGAATAATTAATCCATCAGTTTTGTTCAGATTTGGATGATGTTTTAGCATTACAAAAGCTCCTTTGAATTTTCTTTCATACCGGGTTTTGGTTTGGTGTAGGGACTTAGTGCCTTTCGAGGAGGACAACTTAGAGGATAATTGCATTGCAGGAGGGAAAAAACTCAAGTGTATTGATGAGTAAATACTAGACATGTCGTATAAACTGATTGTGGAAAATAGACAATAGGAGAAGTTAGATTGCATCATCATCATATGGGGCTAGTTGAATAAATATTATTGTTATTATTATCTGAAGATTCCATGGAGTCAAAGACTCATGTAGGAGGTCCTTTTGTCATACACACAGCTCATCATACCGTGCCTTATACACACTCAAATTTTCTGCTGACACCACACTCTCAGGCAAGGCATTCCAATCATTCACAACTCTGCATGCCAAAAACCTCCTTCTCCCTCGCCTGCTCACACCCTCCTTATACAGATTCCAGGGATGACCCCTGGTTCTCCCTTGATCGCCCATCATTTTCTGTAAAACCTCTCCAGCATTCATCTTTTAACATCCCCTTATAAACTTCTAGGTCTCTATCATATCACCCCCTCCTCCTATCCACTAGATTCTGCAAATTGCATCTTCTCAATTATGTGTGAAAGATAAACCAAAACAGTACTTTCTGTTATGCAAGAAGGTTTCAAAGATGATCAACCTAAAGATCAGATAGTGTTAATTTAGGTTAAAATAAACATTTGATGAAATTCCTTAATGATTATTATCATGAGATAGATTAGAGAAGTGATATGATGGCAAAATATTGTTTAAAATTCATTTATTAATTTATTAATTAATTTATTAATTAATTTATTCATTTATTTATTCAAGTAATATGAAAGAGAACCAATGTCATTTATTTTTGCTTAACCACTCAACTGACATGAATCAAATATATCAAAAATATATGCTTTTTTATACAAACCACTTTTTTCTATGATATCCAAGGATATATAGACTTCAGTGGACACTTTGCATCCATGTAATTTTAAAATTTGGTAAACAAAGATGGAATGCAGAATTTATGCTTGGTGAAAATATATTGTTGGAGGTAGAGGAAATAAGAGATCTGGGGGTGATAGTGGATAAGGATCTAAAATTTAGGGGACACATCGCAAAATTGTGAAGACAACACAAAGGCTTCTGGGAATGATGCGGAAGACACTGATGTGTAGAAGTAGGGAGATTCTTGTTCCTTTGTATAAGGCTTTGATTAGGCCACACATGGACTGTTGTGCCCAGATTTGGTCACCGGGTTTTCAGAAGGATGAAGAGATGTTGGAAAGGGTCCGAAGGAGACTGACTAAGGTAGTTTCTGACCTCTGGAATGTCGAGTATGAGGAAAGATTGAGAAGATGTAATTTGCAGAGTCTGGTGGTCAGGAGGAAGATGGAAGATATGATAGAAACCTACAAGTTGGTAAGGGGGTTGTTATAGGATCAATGCTGGAGAAGTTTTACAGAGAATAGTGGGAGATCAGGGGAGAACCAGAGTTCATCCCTGGAAACTGTATAAAGAGGGTGTGATTAGGGGAGTGAGAGGCAGGTTTTTTTTGTGCAGAGTTGTGAATGATTGGAATGCCTTGCCTGAGAATGTGGTGTCTGCAAAGAGTTTGAATGTGTTTAAAACACGTTATGATGAGCTGTGTGTGTGAAATAAAAGGACCTCCCAGATGAGTCTTTGACTCCATGAGGTCTTGAGGTGGTAATAATACTAAATAATAATAGTTATGAGTGTATGGATGTCCAAGCTGACATGTTGGTTAAACAGAGTGAAACATTAACGAAAGAAATATTCAAAGCCAAATTGAATGAGGAATACTATGAGTATATCCAAGGTAGAAGTGGATTAGAGGATTGAAATAGCATTTATTAGGTCAGAGATCTGATAAGAGTATATTCCAGTTAAATAAAATTGTTGATAAGAAAGTGATAACTTCTTGAGATATAATACACCAGGAGGCATAAAGCGGGAAATTATGATGATAATGAAAACAATTTTATCATGACATGAATGTTGGAATACTGGGATAGGTATGTGCAGGCTAGTAAGTATCATTAAAAAAAAATGCAATTACTAGCCCTAGTTTTTACCCTCTTTTACCTTCTTTACAACCACCATCTACAGACATTCTAGTTTGCAGATTAAATTTGTTCTCACTTTCAACCTATCATGGCAGAATATTATATTGCAGTAGGCAAACCAGCCCCATGAACACACACGGATACAGTCAAGAATACTTAAGACACTCTCCAACTATAGATCTGAATTGTCAGCTATGCCGGTCCCGAGCCCATATAAAAGTAGGGCGGATTGAGGTGGTGCTGTACCTCCCTGTAAAAGGGGCTCACGGCCATTGTATCGCTGCATGAAATGAATGAATAAATATTGTGGTAGACAAGTGATTTATACTGGCATCAGAACCTAGCTTTTCATGTTCATCTCCATGATTGAAACAAAAATAAAAAATAAAAAATAGAGATTCAAAATTTGATTAAGTTGACTACATTCTCTAATCTGTAGTAACTGGACTGTAAAAATAACTATATAGTAATTTATTCTTTTCTTATGAAATTGTTTCAGGTTCCTCTGGAGAATACTTAGAATTAATTAGTTCCAAGAGCAAAGCTGATATGATTACAGTGTTATACAGAAAGGTAAAATTATTTACACACTCTTCAAAAGCGTTGAACCAGTATTTTTTTCTCATTTTTAATTTCCTAGATTATATTTTGATCTACACCTTTGCAATTATAACATGCTGATCTTACATGATCGTAATAAATGTATTTATTTATTTATTTAGGTATTTATTTTTTTGAGTATGTTTAACACAATTGCAGTTGTGTTGAGGGAGCTTACATCTAAATATGGAACGATGCTGGCTTTCTTCCATTTGCAAGAACAAAATATCCATCTCCAGACATTGTGTTTGTGATATTTTATTCATATAAAATATATAAGGAGATAGAAAAAAAAGTTTATTATTAATTTGAATTGATTATTATAGTACACATGGCTTTGTTTAAATTAATTACCACTGTCCGGCAAAACATGCTTCTTTTGAAACATATATCATGTCCAGTTCATATTTATCTTATCAACAAATCTATTGATGGAGAGATAGTTGTGCAGTTTCATTATGAGAGGGATGATGAGTGCAAGATGAGAATGTGTTGCAAATACCAAGTACTCTGGATGTAATGGATAAGAGATAAGGCAATGGAACTGGATGGGATTTTGCCATGTTTCAAGACAGTATGTTAAGGAACAGACAGCTTGGTGGACTTGACTTTTCAGTGAGAGTCTCACTTTTTTTTAAAGGTGTCCAAGGAGTGTAAGAAGGGTAAAATAGTGTTATGATTTGTAATTTAGCTCAATTTTGATTAAGATTTTGGAGAAATTACAGATTATGTAGAGCATTGAGCAGTATCATTGCTATACTCCAATGTGTGTTTCACATAGTTTTATTATTATTGTTGTATGAGCACCTCCAAGGAGTCTGGAAACTCGTTACGGGAGACTCAACTATCCGCGCAATCTATCGCACCTATCCTTTAACATAATAAAAAATAAAGCATGAACAACTGACTATGGCAACCCAAACCATTCACAACTCCCATTCACAACATTCATTCACAACTCTCCAAGTGAAAAATCTAGTCGACACACCCCACTAACCACACTTTTACTCAACTTTCAAGGATGATGTCTTGTTCACCTCCCCCCCCCTCTAGCCAAGAGCTGAAACATTTCATCTGCATCAATTCTATAAAACCCTTTAACCTCCCAAACGGCCAGGACGTCTATAGACGTCCAGCTAAATCTGGATATGATTCAGCCCACCTGTTGAAAGAACATGGATAAGAAGTGCAATTTGACCATCATGTCCATTAGAAGGTATGATAAACCATCAAGCTGAAGAGAACAGTTAATCGGATTATCTCATGTTCATAGCTGCCTCTCAGTTGCCTATAACAAGAAACACACTTCCTTGTTCTATGCTATACTTAGTTATATTGGATAGACTAAAAATATCAAAATTATTTATATTTTTGTTTTTCTTTTTTTCTTGTACAATACAATTTTAATGTCTGGACAAAATAAAGATCCTTGCATAATTTCTTCACTTAAATATTGCCTTACCTTGGAGAACCAATTTCATTTTTAATTTTTGCACTAATTTTTTTCTAATCACTTACTCGACAAAACATTTTCTTTGTTCTCGAAGAAATTAATTCACAATAATTATTTGAAATATTATTTTAAAAAAGAAAAGAAAACCGGCTGCCGACATTCCAGATTATTTTATTTTTGTTCTAAGTCATCGAAATCAAATAATACTTCACAGATATTCTTTAAGACACGCTTGAGTAACTTTGCTTTATAGAGAATAACATGAAATTCTTTAATCATATCACTAAATTTTTTTCTTTAGAGGTGTCACGAATAATAATAATAATAATGATAATAATTGACTTTTCTTTGTACTTTCACTTTCTTGGTTTACTTGTATAATTGTTCATTACAAAATGAAATTAACAGTTATGATTTAAATTTACATGTATATATTTTCGCATAATTCAGATATTATACTTCAATTTTTAAAGTAAGCAATACATTTGCTTATATTTTATCATTCAAAATATGTATATCAAATGTGAAATTTCATTTCCATATTTTTACAATAGAATTGAACTTTATTTCTCCTTTGATAGTTTAACCCCCCCCCCCCCTGTTGCATCACTATCACACACATCCGAAAACTGTTATGAAACATAGGTACAGGTTTTATTTAATTTGTTATTTTTCTCTAGTAATTGTTCCACATAACTTTAATTTTTCGAGACAGAAACTATGTGGTGATTATTATAAATTAGCAAATTATTAATCAGAAAATATACATATTATTTCCTGATTATTATAAATCAGGAAATTATGTGATATTTAGTAATAGGCGAAATTAATATTTAAAATCACTGTCATCCTTCAAATGCAATATCAAAATAAACAAAGATGGAAAAACCAAACAAGTAATTTCTGCCTGTGAAATGTTCAGATATTGCTCGAGGCTCTTTAGTATGCTGCATGTTCTATTGTTCTGTTTCTCAGTGGGGGTTAGTAATCTCCATTAGCTTAGAGCTTGGCAGAAAGGAATAATTAGTAAGTATACCCAAGACACAATTCATTTACGACGTGGCAAGCAGCAGCATCAGTAAAATTCAGGGTAAGAAAAGGAGACTTCACAAGATGCAGAAAAGTTGGAGCCTTTGCATTTAGCAGCTATCATTCTACTCTGTAATGAGGAAACAGCATAAAAATTATTACAGAAAAGTGTTTGGACATATATTGGATTTTGTTATTTGCAAAAATCAAATGCAAATATTACATTTGTAGCATATTACATACACATTTGACATGCCACATTATCTTATATTTTATGTAGATAGATATATTGTTATTGTACATTTACAGTATAAGCACATGAAATGTAAAACAATTAGTAATAAAGAAAGAATTAAAAACATAAAATAAGTTTAACAACAATTTAATGTGATGGATGTGTTTCAATACTGCTACACCAATATCAGGTGAAATATTTGTAACTACAATTCTTAGATTTCTGCTTTGAAATGAAACATATAAATAAGCATATATTTACTAATATTCATTAAGCGGCAAAATACACAGGAAACAAAATTTGTGAACCTACACCAATGTGTGATTTTTTTCCATTAAAATATAAAAAATAATAAAAAAAGAAATAATAAATTAAACTAAATTTATTAAATAATAAATCATAAAAATTAAATGCGTTTTCTTAAGATAAAAAAACTACTTAGTCTTAAAAGATTTTAAATTTGTTTTCATTATTTCATGGCCCCCCTCAACAAAACCTATATCCCCCAAGGGGGCTGCAGCCCACAATTTGGGAAGTGCTGCTCTAGATGACCCTTAATCTATCTTCTGAGCATAGCTAACATCCTTCCCATGCAAAGTTTTATGCAATGGCCAGCTTTGAGTATCCTATTACGCTTGTCACATTCCCCTGTCTTGTGCTGCATATTAACTCTTTGACATAAAATTTTGCATTTTTACAATCTCCCATGACAAGACCACACAGCTACTTTCCCCAATCAGTGTCAATGTAGCTACTTCAGTTATGGAGAGATTTCTGGATCCTGTAACCAGTTCCAATACATTTGTATTCCTAGTCTCCCCTCCAACACATGCTGCCTGAAGTAATTGTCTCAGTAGGTGTATAAATTCAATTTCCTTCCTACCATGTTATCTTTCTTCCTGTCTTCCAGTCTATATCTCTATAGTTGAAGTTGCCCATAATAATCAATTAACCTACACCCATTATACTAATTTGTTCATGCGTGTCTTCCAGATTATCCATGAAACCCCTTGGACAATATCATCAACCAACAGTATATTTTGTCTTATTGTCTTTAATGTCACACCAGACCGCTTAAAACGAATGCTCACCAACCTGCCTATCTCCTATTCTTTTTGATGGCAATTCATCTGCTGTCATCAGCAGTAACCTCCCTTCCCATCCTGTCTTCAATATCTTCCCTAAAAATGCTGAACCCTTCACATTCTATATCTGTAACTACAGCATCTGTTGCTGGTCAAGTCTCACTAATGCCTATAACTTTTGGCAAGGTTGCATTAACCAGTGTCATAACCTTCTCCTCTTTCTCATTCCTTACTTTTAGCATTAGTACATTGAAAAACTGCATCATCTCTTTAGGTCCTCAACCACCTTTACTTCCTGAATTGACTACTCTATTGAATATTTTTGCTTGAGAGAGATAGAGAGAGAGAGAGACTAGTTTCTGCACTTCTTCATCATTCTCTCACTTTCTCACCTCATTGGTACCTTTATAGATGTTCACCTGCATCCACCCAAATTGCTTAAGTTTTCCTGAATTTGTGGTTCAGCATTCTTGGTAAATAAAGCTCTCTTGAAACCTAACACCAAAACCATTTAGATGCAGTCCATCAGTATATACAAATCCTTCTTTCTGCCAAACTCAGACCATAGGTCCACAACTTCTATATAATTCCTTCTGCACAACCTGTGTATTGATTCATTTTCTATCAATGCCTTCCTCCTCAAATCACTTCTATCATAGCATGGCAGGAGACTTACAATCATCACTTCTCCCCTCTTTAATTTTTGCTTTGTCCACAATTCCATCACATCCTCCCTCAGAGAATACTTCTCGCCTCTCAGATCATTGGTGGCAATCAGGACAATTAAACCTTAGCCTTTTGCATCCAGATATTATTATGCATTATTATTATTATATTAGCCGATCTCTTACAGTGACTCCTGGAAACTTGGGTTTTTCATCCTGCATACAGACAAATTGGTCCTTCAGAACACATGCAATTTACAGACAAAAAATACTAGCTGTGGTGGGTAGTAGATGGCGCTGATGTTGTTGATTGATGGTAGAGGTTCGGTGTAGTGGTGGAGATGGAGAGTTGTACAATAGGTGTCCTCCTGTGATGAGTCTTCGGACTCCTTGGAGGTGTCACGAATAATAATAATAAAAATAATTATATGGGCATCTCCATGTAGTCCAAAAACTCATCACAGGAGACCCACTCTATCCACACAATCCATCATACCACTCCTTAAATCCATTAACAGATGAAGCAGTCAAAACTGATTCTGGCAAACCACTCCACTCATTCACAACTCTCCAAGCATAAAATCTAGTCCTCACTCCCCTACTAACCACAACTTTATTCAACTTCCAGGGATAACCTCTTGTTCTGGCCACTCTAGGCAAGTGCTGATAAATTTCCTCTACATTAATCATATAAAACCCTTTAAGTAACTATTTCTATTATATTTCTTATTTTTCTCCAATCAACTAACTTTTGCAAGACACACCCTCAATCTATCTTAATAGGTAACATTCCTCACCATCTTGGTCAAGTGCCTATGAATATTCTCTATCACTTTCTCATCCCCAAGAAACCCAGGAGACCAGATTTTGAGCACAGTAATCCAGATGTGGATATATTGAAGCCAACGTTTACAGCCTCTCTTACTCAAAAAATTATGCATATATATTTAATTATTCCTAGAAAACTTATCCCAATCAGGAGCTCTTCTTATACATGTCACTGTGCCTAGGAGAGTACCACTATTTGGGATCAATACTTTCTTCTGAAATTCTCTTGTTCTTTATCATGTTTGCTATTTGTACTGCTCCCTGTACCGCTCCTAAAGCCTGCCTGTTCTTGTGTATATTGTAGGTTTAGTAAAAAGCTTTCATGGGTGGTAATCCATGAAATTTAAAATAATAATAAGGATTTGAATAAGCTGGAAAGGTTGAGCAAATGAATGGGTATGTCAGTATAATACTCTGAATGTAAGGTTTTAAAATTTCGGATTCATGGATGGGCTGCTTCATACTCACTTAATGAAGCTTCATTTTAAGAAGTGAAGGGAGCAAGAGATATCGGCATGCTGTACATAGAAATTTGAAGATCTGAGAATATATTGCAAAGATTGCAAAAAGAACTTGGAGAATTGCTGCAATAATGAGTGACATTGACCACAAGAGGTAAAGGGTTGTAATTCGATTGTATTAAGTTTTGAAGGCCCTGCAATCCACATATGGTGGATTGCCCTGCTCAGATCTGATCACATGGATGTGATTGGGGATGAATTAACATTGGCAAGGGCACAGAGAGTAATATCAGGACTGGATAATCTTGATTATGAGGATAGACTAGGGTATGCAGACTGCAGAGTTTGGTAGAACATGATGACTGAGACATTTGATCTGAAGGATTATTAATGAATTATCACTGAGGACAATTTTCAGGTTGTTGAATGAAGGGAAGGAACAAGGAGAAGGAAGGGGGTTATCCTTGAAAGTTACAAAAGGATGTAATCAGTAAAATGATTTTTCATTTAAACCTTTACACAGGGAAATCTAGAAAATTATAATAATAATAAATAGAGAATATTAGCACATACCAGAAGCTTTTTGTATTGCCAAATTGTACATTATAGCAAGCTTTTGAATTTATGAATATGCTGACTTCAATCTTTGAGCTATGGAGATCTTAAAAGGAATAATTCATGAATTAAGAAATTACAGTGGTGACAATTTGATCTTGAATCCAATAAATGCTTATTCTTCCTGGATATGTTAGCCACTAATCTCTGATATGTGGCATATCCTTTTTTGACATTCTGTACATAGATAATGATATGCCACATATCAGAGATTGAAAATTCATGCAAAAATCATCACACTATCATCTAACTCAGCAGTATAGTATCTAAGATAATAAGCCGAAAGGCTATTTTACCGGCGAATTTGTTAATAATTTGTTAATCTGGTGTTGTATTACCCAAGTGATCATTTACACTTGGTTCCGCCGATAGTTTTTTTGGCATTGAAACTCTATGGATGTCGATGGATTTCGACCCGAGTTTCGTACCCGACTATAAAATAAAATGGGATTTACCATCTCCCTCTCAATTAATATAGTATCTGATAAATCCTGTCACACAGTGCCAGGAGTGCTTGTTCCTATTACAAATACATGTGACACATATATATGTGAATTAACTGGGTCACACTTTTTTAGCCAGAATAGAATAAAATATACAATAAAGTATTTTTTCTATTATTCTGTGTTAAATAGAAATATCATTCAGAATAAAATATTGCATTCCCCCTTTCTCCACAGAATCATAACAAAAAACTTTCTAATCTCCATATATCTAAGATAGCCAGAGTAATGCCTAAATAGTCTTCATACCCTCTTAAATCACATATTAAATTAGCAACCTTTATGCTGTTCTTCTGAGGATTATTTGACACATCCAGAAGTATATATATTGTGTATAAATTGAAGGAGTGATAGGAAAAACTGCTAATGTCACCTTAAAGGACATAAGAAATATATATGCAATCATGTTGAAAATTGGGATTAAATGGAAGAAAATAATGATACTATATATAGGCCATTACAAATGTGAATAAATATTTGGCGTCTGCATCATCACTGAAGTACCCCCCCCCCCCCATTTAATAAGTAAAGCGTCATTAAATACCCCAATTTTGTGAGGCTGGTTATTAAGGCCACCAATGATATATATTCTGTTTTCGAGGGTGGAAGCTAGGATTTTCTATATTTGATTTCAGTTTTAATCAAAGTTGTGTACTCACCCACAATCTTTCTCCTATATGTGAAAATGACTCTCTCTCTTTTTCTGTCTGTCTATCAATCACCATGATGAAATTCTCTTATAAGCCTTGAAGTATTACAAAAACCTATACCATGCAAATCCAACATCCATGGATGCCACTGATATAATTATTTCTGATGTGAAAAGACTCTCACCAGCAATGCAACATAAGACAGAACTCCCCATCACTCTACATGATTTGACAACTGTCTGCACCCCTTTACCAAAAGATAAATCTCTTGGCATAAATGGGCTCACCACTGAATATTGCCAGTCCTGGGAACATCTTGGACCTATCCTCCACACAAATTTGTTGAAGCCAATAGCAATGTCTTCCCACCCAATATGACATTTGTTATTAAGCTTATCCCAAAGAAATGAGACTCTACAAAATTAGGAAACTAGTGACCCATCTCCATCATAAACACCGACTGTAAAATAATATCAAAAGCCATAGCCAACAAATGCAAACCCAAGCTGAACGAAATAATAGATAGGCACCTGAGCTGTTCTATCCCTGGACGATCTATCCATGAACCTACACCACATAAGGGATCTGATTAGCATAGCTAACAATAAGAGTGAAACAATGGGTCTTGTAACTCTAGACCAAGAAAAAAGCTTTCGATCGCATTGAACAACTACCTATTCAACTGCTTGAAAGCCTTCTGCTTTGGCTCAGGCATCATTCAATCCATTAAGGTGTATATGCTTAAGCATACTTTTGCATGAAAATAAACAACAAGCTCACCATATCTGTACCATACAGTAGAGATATTAAACAAGGCTGTCCACTTTCCAATCCTTTTTACACAATTGTCACAGAGCCCTTTTTATGTAGAGTAAGCATGCGCTGCTTTGGGCATCCTGTTCTAAACTTTCTTACCAAGCCATAGCCCTGACAGCATATGCTGATGATGTTACAATTAGATCTGGCAAAGAAGAGGATTTTTATAACATACAAACAGCATACCAAGAATACCAAGTGGTCTCAGGAGCTAAACTAAATGCACATGAAACCAAGGACTGTGGTGTAGCAAATGGAAAAAGCGAACTGCCTCAATACCTGGGCACTGGGTTGCAGAGGGAAACAAATACCCTGGAATTTACCTAGGAAACATGCCTCTTACATGGATAAGAACTGGGATACAGTCATTAAACATTTCAAGCAAGTACTGGGAAAGTGGGTATCAATACATGACCTGCCTACACAAGAGGGAGAGCAATAATTGTTAACCAAATAGCTACCAATGTCCTTTGGCATACACTAAAGATTTTCACTCCACCAGTGCAATTTATCAAACAAATACAGTCAACTATTTATCAACTCATATGGAACCAAACAAACTGGCTTTCCTTCTCCAAGCTTAGTACTTCTCTTAAAGAAGGAAAACAAAACTTGACTGCCATTTACCACAGGATAACATCATTCTGTACTCACTTTTTCCTTAATACCCTACAACAGGAAATGGTACATAAACGCACCACCAAATATATTTTTACTTCTGCAAATAAAGGTCTCTCTTTATTCACAACCTTAAGAATGAGAAAAATGCATGTCAGTGAGCCTAACAAATTAAGCGCATGGGTCAGTGAGCCTAACAAATTACTACAAAAGATGTCCTTTGAAGATGGAAGAAGTTAAACCTCCAGCACACAGTGAAGACAGCATCCCTTCCCAAAATCCTCATGGAACCCATCTTCCACAAGACGATGGTAAGGAACAAATCACTCAGAAAGAGATTTTCTTTTCTCCATGGAGCTGGTGAGGCAGAGGATCATGGGGATATTCTTTCTCTAAGCCTTACCTGGCATTTTCCAAACTCACTCACAAACTTGGAATACAGGAATCGAGTGTCTTGCTCTTAACAACCTACACCAAATTGATTGGAAAAAGTGCATCTTTTAGATCATACAAGAACGTGGTATGAATGGAAATTTAAAGAAGCCCGTGAAATTTTGGTTAACCATCCTAATCTTAACAATAATGATGGCATAAAAATCCCAAGAATTTGGATGGCACACATTCATTTATTGGCCACTGTCCATACTGCTTTGTTTTAATTTATATGTATACTTATATGAGTAACTTTGTGTGAACATGTTGCTCTCTAGCTTAATTTATTTTTGTAACCAAATAGATAATAATAATAACACGACTCTAGCGCTGATGTAGTAAGGTTTTTTTTAAATAATTTTTTTATTATTATTATTTTTTTTCGCCAGAGGTTGTGGCAATAGTTTTAATGGTTGACCAAATCAATGTAACTTTAGCATACCATGTAGATTGTAGTGCAGCTTGTTTCTTTGTATATATGTGTATACTCCAGATGATGATGACCTTAATGTGAAGGTCAAAACATCGAGTGATTATTTTTGGTTTATATTAAACTGAAGTTTTACTCTAACATGGTATAGTACGCCCACAGTTTCGAGACCCTTCGACACTTCTGCGCATGTGAAAAAAAAGAGAATCCATTCCTATTATAGGGTAATCAGTCCGTCTTGTGGGATGGGTTGTTTATTACTACACGTCGGAAAATAACTTCTCTTTTATGATCATTGTAGTTTTTAAAGTGATAACTATTTTGCTTGCATAACAGTTGGAAAATTTTACGTATAAAGCACGTAAATTCGCATGTTGGTGACCAACTCGTACATCGCCTTATTTCTTTCTCCACTTCAACATGAATGGACTCTTCTTGGCAGCCTTCCGACAACAGCTCTCTATACTGTGGGCAGACTGTAGTCGTTTCCATAAATTTTATGATGGGAGATGCACTGTGCAATATAAACAAAATCTATAATAAATTTAGTTTAATCCTTTATCCAAGTGTGAGCAAACAGAGTTTGCACCTGAAAATATCTTCAGGACTGGGGTAAGGTAGTACAACACCAGGCAACTCATAGCAAAGGTGGACCAAGCTAACATCACTCCTATCTAAGTATCTCCCATTATGCAAAACACGTCTCCTTGCAGATATGTATAATGTTTTGCATTAAGGGAAGGGCCACTACCCAGACTAGTTTCAGCCTTTATTGAAGTCTCTTCAGTGGGAGCCTGGTCCAGAAGTGGGGATACCAGGAAGAAGCAATGACGAGGTCATCTTTACCTATAGGAGTTGCCAAAAGGTGTGCCACCTTTTTATTAAATTACTCTGGATTTAGAGAAAGATGTTGAAAGTTTATTTTTCACTTGGTGATTGCAGAGCTACCACATCTGCACTATTACTGATAGCCCTTCCCAACTTCACATCATCTGCTAACAACTGAATGTCCCCTTGCAGTCCATTGACAATATCATATATGAAGATTGAACAATACAGGTCCCAGTATTGAGCCCTGCAGAACCCCACTTGTAACCTTCTGCTTCCTTGATATTGCCCCATCATACACAACTCTCTGATACCTATCAGTCAGCCAATCCTGAATCCATTTGACTAACCCAACATTTAAACCCATGTGCTGCAACTTAAACATCAGCTTATTATGTGCCACCCTGTCAAACGCCTTTGCAAAATCCAAAAAAATGGCAGTATATGCCTTTCCCTCATCAACTGCTCTTGTCACTTTATTATAAAATACAATCATATTACTAAAGCAAGAGCACCCCTTAACAAATCCATGTTGATTCTCACAGATAACATTACCCTCATCTACCCAACGCTGTATGTAGTCCCTCACTAATTTCTCCAAGACCTTAACAACTACTGATGACACAAACAGGCCTATAATTAGACACTTCCAGTCTGCTACTGCCCTTATTAAGTGGCACTATCTTACTTTCCTTCTCCCTTCCTTCAGAAAGATGTTTATTCAATAGCCGAGTCAACGGAGTCAGTTCTTTAGCACATTCTCTCAAAACCCATGGTTAAATACCATCCAGTCCAACAGCTTTAATGGTATCCAGAGTACTCAGTATTTGGAACACACTCTCCTCTTGCCCCTCTAAACCCTGATCCTACCCTATCCCTCTAGTATTAAAACCTCCTCCAGAATAAAATACTCCAATAAAGTGCTCATTGAACAACTCCACTATGTCCCCTGCATCAGTCACTCTATTCCCATTTTTATTCCGCAATGTCATTCTTCCACAATCATTTCTCCGCCTACTGGCCACAAAATTCCCTAAGATTTTCTTTGGATCTTAGTACCAATCTCTTCTCATATTCTAGTTTTGCCTTCCTCACCATTCTGTTCACTCTCCTGGCCTGCATCTTATATTCTTCGTGCATCTGTCCTCCACCCCTCTCTTTGTATATCTTTCATAATCTCTTTTTCAACTGCAGTTTCTGTTTGATATTGTTTGTCATCCACTTTACACGAAATTGTGTCTGCTTCTTCACTCATGGAATACAGCTTACTATTGCTACTAACAAATATTCCTTCACAATTTCCCAAGCACTAATGATATCCTGGCCTTAATTCTGCCCCCCATGGAACTGTCCTTAGTTGATACCTAAGACTACTATAATCACCTGCCTTATAATTCCACATACATTCCCTTTTCTTTGATACACCTGCATGTCTGTTCATCTTCCAAGTCAAAACCATATGGTCACTCTCTCCAACTGATGGGAGAGATGTCATCTCACTTATTGTCACTCTTCTGATGCTATGATCAAATCCAAAACTCTTGAACCTCTTGTTCCCTCCATCATGTGCTGCCGAAGACATTTATCCCTCAAGAATTCCAGAAATTCTATCCCCTTCTTACTACTTGCATTTTCCTCTTCCCAGCTTATACTTATAGTTAAAATCTCCCATAACAATCATTCTTCTTGCACTTGCCAAGCTCAACTGCCTAAACATCTCCTGGTCCACACCCTCTGTGCTCCCTGGTTTATAGCAACACCCCCAATAAATATCCTGTCCTATCCACTTCTACCTCACACCATATGCTTTCAAAACCATTTGTTCACTGCCTTCCAAAGCCTCTACTCTAAGAGGACATAAGTCATCACTTATCATAAGCAGCACTCTACCACCATATTTTCCTTTCCTATCCTGCCAAAAAATGCTGTACCCTGCCACTTCAATTCCAGTTATTATATCATCCTCCGTCAACCACGTCTCAGAGATCCCAATAATCTTTGGCCAGGTTGATGCTATCAGCGCAACCAATTCATTTCCTTTATTTCAGATACTCCTGGCATTAGCAGGCCAACAGCAGGCCCGCGGGCTGCATGCAGCCTGTAATGTGATTTTGTGCAGCCCGCGGCAGGATAAAAACTATATTAAATTATATGTATTATCAATTTAGCTATTAGTTTCATCTGCAGATTTTCTGATTGATATACTAGTTATGTTCATTATTTCTGATGATGGAAACAATTTATATTCTCAACACGGAATCAAAATTGCATTAAAAAGATTACTCAATATGTGAATGCACTTTCTCAACTATGAGGGTGGTTAAATCATCACAAAGAAGTTGACTGACTGATGACCACCTTCAGGATTTGTTACGAATATCGTCATCATCGTTGAAAATTGACTTTGATGAACTTATTGCCGCACTTGAACACCCACGGTGTTCTTATTAAGTTGTGTTACATGTAAAAAAAAAAAAAAAACAGAAATATGTAAATAAATTTAATTTAACAACTTATATTTAAACCAATCAAGTATTTTCTATTGTTCTCCCAGTAGTAAAATGATTTAACAAATATAGTAATTCAATACATATAACTATTGCCTTGAAAAAATGCAGAGTTTATTTTTATTTAAGTTCTGTCTAAAAGTGTGCAACCCATGATGCTACCACTCATCATATATTGGCCCTCATATAGAATGAAGTTGACCACGCCTGGTATAGAGCATAAAAACGTCACTGCTTCTATACCTGTCATTGTCACTTCTCGACTCCCCTTGACTCAATGTTTCCTGACATCGTCCCCCTTCCCCCAAGCACCCATTCCCACAAGAGGCCATCCACCCTAGGAGTTCTAGTTTCCCTGCATTGACACTCTGACTCATTCAGAAAACAACAATCTTTCCAGATGCCTTCGTCCTTCCTCATTCAAATGCAAGCAGGCTCTAGCATACAGTTTCCTTCCGTCTTCAAATGCCCTTCAGGCATCCACGTATTCCAACCCTCTCTTCTCACACTTTCTGGCTATTATGTGATTCAGTATTGCTGCTCTTCTGCTCAGCTCGTCACTATCATACCTGGGCAACACACACGCAATCTTCCCTCTCTGTGTTTTCTTTTGCACAACTTCAAGCAAGAATCTCAGATCTCTTGCCGCCCGATTTACACAGCCTCAAGTCTTTCGTGCCCACCATCACAATCATCTCATTCATCCTTTCACCCCTCTTAATTTCCATAGCCACATTCTCTATTGTTCCTCCAGGAAAACACTCCTCACTCATCCTATCTTGCACACCACGGATCATTGAGTCACCATACATTACATCTCTGACCATTCCCTCTCTTCTACTATTCCCATTCTCTCCTCTTCTACTATTCCCATTCTCTCCTCTTCTATCATTCCCATACATCTCTCTCTCTCATTCCATCTCCTCTACTGCTCCTATTCTCTCCTCTTCTAGCATTATTCTAATAAGTATACAGAATTTTTCACAAACAGAATACAAGCCAGTCTGGTTGGTCGAGTGGTTAGTGTATCCTCTTTCCAGCCAAAAGATGTGGGTTCGAATCCTGCCATGGGCATGCATATTTTGTGATTGCCTGTGAAAATACTTGTGGTGGTGGTGGGCAGTAGATGCCATTAGTGTAGTTGCAGTTCGTTGGTTGATTGAGTGGTGGAGACAGAGAGTTGTAGAATAGGTGCCCTCCCTCAATGAGTCTTTGGACTCCCTGGAGGTGTCACTTAATAATGAAACCTTGGTGTGATGGAAAAGAAGTGCAAGCTTAAAGAAGAAAGAAAAATACAATAAAAAATTAATACGTTGAAGAAATGTTTACAAGTGGTATCGCAAAGAAGCAAAACAAGGGAGAAGAGATATGAAGAAAGACAAGTAAAGTATTCAAATTGAAAAGTAAGAGACAGTTTTGTATGGGGGCTCCATTAGAAGAGGAGTACTTGAGAAGACTGTGACAAAATTGTGTTTACCTAGGCCATAGAGTTAAAGATGTTTGTGATGATGTTAGAATGCAGAGAGGTAAAGTAATATTGAATATTTTGGCAGGTGACAAGTGTTTTATGCAAGAAAGTATGAATGCATGCTTGCACAAGCTAATGAGAATTGTGGGAGTGTAAAGATTGTAAGTCTGCTACCGCAATATGATAGAAGCAAGTGAAAAAGGGCCATGATTAGCAAATGAATGGGTGGTGAAAGAGAAATAGTGTGAAGTTTGTGGATGTGTAGAGTAAATTTGATCAAAAGGACTTATATAGATTATTTAGTTTTATATAGACACTTGAATGGATTTGGAGTTAGATGTCTTGAGAAAGTGTTGTTCAGTGTGTGTCTGGAGTCAGAGAAATGAGAGTGTCTGAGCAATTTGGTGACCCAGGCAGATGTATACAGCAAGCTTCAGATGAGTGAGTGAAAGAATGGTCAGAATCTGTGATTTTACCTCCACAGATTCCGAAATGAAATGGATAAATAACAGAAGGTGTATAGGTTGTTGACTGAACGGAATATTATAGTTTCTATACTCATGCTAAAAATGTCGAAGGATAAAGACTATATTCCATCTGTACTTTGTTCTTTGGTCATTTCTGATTTTTTGTTTTTTGTGTCAAATATTAGTTTTATTGAATTTGTGGTTTATTGTAATTATGAAAGTTAAGCAAAGATTATATTATGTAATTCTGTATGCATTTATATATAGGTTTGTGCCAATTGCCCTGAATTTAAAAGTCATTTTCATCAAGTAGAACATTCACTAGTAGTAGATCTGAGTACCTTGTTTGTTACATTTCATCGTGAGGCTTTTATGACGCTTGGGAGATTTCTTCTCTATGTTTGGGCAAGGTAAGTAATAATTTAAGACAACTGCAGATTAAAGTCAATTAAATTATATTTTTACATAATTAAATAAAGACAGTGCTGTTATTTATTACAAATCAGTCATATTGAATTGTTTCTTTAAGATAGTACAGTTAGCTTGGTATTCACATGTGACATCATTTGATGTCATATGGTCACTCCTGTACCTCATTAGATTTTGGGAGTGAAGCATTCTGCTAAAAGAAATAGTAGGGTTGCAGATGCCCATTCTGCAAAGAATTGGTAGGACAACTGCAAGCATCCATGCACCTTGCAGGATTCGAAGAGTGGATACTCTAACTACACTGCCAGCCAGGCTGGTGATAGTACATTATCCATATTAATAATATCAGAGGTGAAAAAGGTAAAAGGTATTCTACTATCGACCTGTATCATGCAAAATTTTTATTTTTTTTGTTATTTTCCAAAGAGATCATAATCACGTTCTTTATTTTAAAAATCTTGATATTGACATTCTTTTAGAGAGGTCTATAAATATGTGATTATGTAATTTAATATATAAATCAGTTTCTTGAAAGAAAGAAGTCTAATCGTGTATCTCCCACTCAGTCAAGTATTAAAAGTTTCTTCACTTATTCGGAGATTTATATTATCACGTTTTCAGTGTTTCTGACATGTCTAATTCTAATAGTGAGAAGAATAGAACAGCCAATTTCAAGGAGTAGTTTTACAAAAAATAAAAAAATAAAATAATAATAATCTTAAGCTAGCTGAAGCTCATTTGAAAAGAATGTGATGGAAAAGATTAAGTGCATGAAAAGAATGCATATGCATGTAAGCAGATGAATGTTGTCTTTAAATTAACATGAAAAAACAAGGAATAAGTAATACTGTTTATTTAAAGCCATATATTTCAGCATCAATATTACAGACATCAATATCATCAATACAGACATCAATATCATCAGTGATGACAATAGCTAATTACAAAGTAGAATGTGAATAGTGGGTTGATTTGAAAAGTAAGAACTATAATGTTATACATAAAAAAAAAAAAAATCATTGGTAGAACTGAGGAAATATTGCAATATTAATTATTCCTTAGCTATTAAAAATAAAAAAAAATAAAAAATCGATCTGTGAACAAAATAAGACTCTCCCATATCTTAGATAGAAAGAGGCAGTCACTCTAATTTAAGTTTGGAAGTAAGGATTCCATGCTTTCTTTAAACAAGCATTCAAATTTATATGAACATCGATGAAGTAACTGTATTTCAGACTATAGGATGTTGTGATCTGTATCTATTCCATGCTACAGTTGAAAGCATGTAGGCATTTTGATTGGAAAGACCTGGCTTCATTCACATCGAGGAAGTAAGAACAATTTTAAAGGTATTTTAATTTTAATTTAGTCCCCAGGATTTAAAGGGGATACATTAACTGTGGAGAGGGTACAGAGGCAGATAACAAAAATGGGTTCAGGACTGTACAATGTTAGTTATGAGGATCGGCTGAGGGAATGTGGACTGCAGAGTTTGGTAGATAGAAGAAGAAGAGGTCATATGATTGAGACTTTTAAACTGTTGAGAGGTAGTTACAGGGTTGCCACTGGGGATTCTTTTGCTTGGTGTATGGCAGGAAGGAAGCAAGAAGGTAGAATAGCTATGACAAGGGGCCATCCCTGGAAGTTACGAAAGGAAGCTGTGAGCAAGAGGGTGAGGAGTGGTTTCTTTGCATGGAGGGTGGTTGAACTGTGGAATGCATTGCCTGATAAGAGTGGTGAGAGCAAGAACAGTCAGTGAGTTCAAGGAGTGGTATGATAGACTTTGTGTTTCCTAGGAAGGACTCCCATGATGAGTCTCTTGACTCCATGAAGGCCTGAATAATATGAGTTGCCCCAGTCCTGAAGATACTTTAGGTGCACACTTTGTTTGCTTACACTTGGATAAAGGATTAAACTAAATATATAATTTATGTTCTTTCTTTTTTTGTGGTTATATCAGTTGCTTAAATATCATTTTTGTTCTAGGTGTTTATCAGAACTTTGTAGCAGCCCCCTGCACACTAGTAATCACCTGTCACCCACCAAATATGGTCTATAAGTTTTAGACCGAAATATCTCTCCTTCTAAACAAATAAACAGTATTACCTATTCCTTGTGTTTTCTGATAAATAAATAATATTGTTGATAAAAAGAAAATTGGCCACTAAATTGTAATCTTAAAAAATCTAGAAATGGGTTCTGAGATGCCAGAACCCATTTATGATTGATTTCTTGATAGGTGGAGGTATCTTGTAAAATAAAAGGCAGGTTACTTTTCTCTCATAGTCAGTCTTATCCATGATCTGACTATGAGAGAAAAGTAATCTGCCTTTTACAAGATACCTCCACCTATCAAGAAATCAATCATAATCCTACAAATTCACAAATTAAACAATTAAATAAGTTGCTTGATGAAGTTATCAGTTGCGATCAAAATTGCATGGATAAACTGCACACTCTAATAGATTTAGTTTAATCCTTTATCCCAGTGAGAGCAAACAAAGTTTGCGCCTGAAAATATCTTCAGGACTAAATATAGTGTTGTACTATCATTTAGTCCTGAAGATATTTTCAGGCGCAAACTTTGTTTGCTCTCACTGGGATAAAGGATTAAACTAAATCTATTATAGTCTAACCTAGTGATAAATAAATTTTCAAAAACTGCACACTCATTTTGGAAGAACTCCTCGCTAATATGGCCTCCCAAAAATCCATAAAGAAGGTTATCCAGTAAGACCTATTGTGAATTGTATTGACTCTCCCACTTATCGAATTGCTAAATTTTTGTCACGTTCATTAACTGCTCTTACTGGACATTCTAGATCATTCATCAAAAATTCGACACATTTTCTTGAATAAATCAAGGATGTTCAAATCAAAGAGTCTGACTTGTTAGTCAGTTTTGATATTGTTTCCCTTTTTGCCAATATTCCATTAGCTGACACTATCACTTACTATATGATGATTACCCTCCGGATATTGTAAAGATTTTTGAATTTGTTATACATTCAGGATATATCAGCTGGAAAAACAAGATCTACAAACAAGTTGAATGTACTATCATGGTAGGCTTCTGTTTCCACCTTTGACAAACTATTTTTTGAAACATCTGGAAGACATCTTTGGTTTCGTTATGTCAATGATGTCTTTGCTATTTGATCACATGCTGAAGAGGAACTTACCACATTTCTACAACTGATAAATAGCCGTCACCCATGCATTCAGTTCACCATGGAAAAAGAAAAGTCTGGTAGTTTATGATTCTTGGACATCCTCCTTACATGCATATCCTCTGGTACTTTGTCAACAACTGTCTATCGAAAACCTACCTTTACTGGCAGATACATTCATCAAAAATCTGCTCATCACACCTCTCAAAAAATCAGCATTATCAAATCTTTAATTATTAGAGCACATAAAGTGTGCTCCTCCTCATTAAGCTTACAACAAGAACTTTTCACTATAAAAAAGTTAATAGAATCTAATGGTTACAACCCTAATCAAATCCAGCAGATAATTGACTTCTATGTTCCAACACCTCAGGATTCTTCACCAGACCCCAGAGTTCCAATCCCTTATATTTCAGGCATCTCAGAACGTATTGGCAGAATTTTGAAGAAGTATCATCTTATTCCCACATATTTTCCTATCAAAAAAATTTCTCACTTGTTGCCATCTACAAAAGACAAACTTCATTCTCTTCAAATCCTAGTGATCAGTCCAGAGCACAGAAATGCAGATGTAATCTTATTAAAGCTTTAAAAAATGAAATCACCATCCTTGTATCTCTTGTGATCAATGTCTTCTCAATATTGCAGAAATAGTTTTAATAATTTTTTTTATTTCATCATTAAAATATTAAGTTTTTAACTGCATTCGGTGTGTTTTTAGTGGTTTTAGATGTGTATTCTTTAAACCTTTGAACAGAATTTGTGAAAGTATAAACCATATCATTGACAGTAGATCACAATAACTTGAATGTAATCATCCATATATATGGAATATTTTGGAAATCTTAACATTGTCTTTATCTCTTTTGTCATCTGCTCATGCAGCTGACATAAAATAATTTTGGTATAAAACATTTTAGCAGCATTTGGTTAATAAGCATTACTACTTTTTATATCTGTAGATATCTAGTCATATATATATATATATATATATATATCACCCAAGCCTAATATATAACATGTCAGAACTACACAATCAAAATACTGGGAAACAGTATGATGTACTGGTAAACTCTTCACATAGAGGAAGAGTATTATACCAGACATAAACTAGATGGCAGCTAGCATTCTTTTATACACTCCTAAAATTCTTACACCATCTAAAGACTTCCTCTGCAGTATAAATCAACAGCTACATCTTTTCTTTGGAACAAAAGAAACTGGAAATCCTCCTTAGCATCCTGGAAGCTAGCTACTCCATAAAGGTGATCAGGGCTTAGTTTCTGTTGTAAACAAAATTACTTCCTTCAGAATCATCTTATTCCTCAAGATCTTGCAGCATGAAACAAACCTGTTCACCTATTCTAGGATATATATATATATTCTTCAAAAAGTTACCAGAGGTCTCCAACTATCCACAATTCTCAGAATAGCTAAAACACCAATACCTTACCAACTATCAAGCTTTTATCAAGATGTTCTCCAGTACTGGAAAGTCAAAGATTAAAAGGATCATCCCTGTTACCTGATATTGTTACAACTAGATATTGTCTTCTCTTCCATGCATGGAACTAGACAGGTATCAGAATGATTGCATATATTCTATTGAAGAATTTCAAGTGGGAAACCCTTGAACAGCTGCCAAGAAAAATCTGAAGGCAAAATCAGAGTACCAACAAGTGAAAACTAGCAATCACAAAAGCCGTTCCATATCTGACAACAGTTCAAGGCATCTAAATCCCCACCAGCTATTTACAGATGCCCATACCTACTTTCCAATGCATTGCTGAGCAGCTGTCTACCCTGTCCCACTCACCAAATATAAAAAAATCTACCCCTTGATGATGTCACTGAATCCAGTTCTCCCACCTACACCACCCCTCCACAACTATGTTTGCTATTCAACTTCCAGTGGAACCTTCCTTATGAGACAGCAAGCATCAAAACAGATGCAGAAATCCATTGGATTTCTTCATCTGCTTTGATGCTTGCAGAAACTCTTTGATGCTCTTTTTCAACATCTTGCCAATGTGAAAGCATGCTACAAACATTCAAACTCATCAACTCAGATCACTGCATTTACTGCTACACACTTGAAACACTGGAACACACATACCTTACCTGCCTTGTAAATCCAACTGTGATTATATATGCCCTAGACACTTAACTTCAGTGTATAGGGCATATCTGAACTTCAGCATCAAGGGATATACAGTTCTTAGGAAGGATAGAGAGGAAAGAGCAGGTGGCAGGCTTGCTATCCTTTTGAAGACCCCAAAAATCAAATTCAAAGAAATCACTTGAGCCTCCTTCAAACTGTTATTATTTAAATATTGATTTAGAGTGATTTCTTTGAATTTGATTTCTGGGGTCTTCAAATAGAATGGTTTGGGGTCTACCAAACCATTCTATTTCAATCATAAACGTCTACCACCCCCAATAATACAAATATATATACAGACATCATTGAAAAGCTAAGCAAAGCTCCAACTGATTCAAAAATCATACTTGGTGACCTAAATGCGAAAAGCCCAACGTGGGGCTCCCCCGATTTAGACCATAAAGGTCAACAATTGGAAGACCTTTTACAGATTTGGAACTCGCAACAATTAACAATGGACAGAGCACCTATCTCTCTAAAACTATGGGAACTGAATCTGCTATTGACATCACAGCTATTAATTATAGCATTGCATCAAGTGCACAATGGAAAATTTTGGGAAATGCCATCAGTGACCACAGAACTGAGAGGAGACCTCTACATAGCCTTTAAAGGAATGCGGAGAACCGACCAGGGCTTCTGACCTAATGTCCAATCCTCAACTTCTCGTGGTGCACCCTGTTGGGTATCTACTTGGATACTGAATGAATGAGGATGGGCTGGCAATTTGGGATTTAGCCGACCAAATTGTATTCTTATTGGTTAAACCAAAATAAAAAATGATGGTACAACATGACAAAATTTCATGCCGGCTGGGGCGTCGCCCGGTTAAACAAGGCCCCCGTTGTTTTCGCCAGGGAACCAGGGCGAACAGCGAAAAGTCAGCTACTGGAACAAATCTGAAAACAAACCCCAACTCAACATCACCAGAGTTAAAGATCGGTACTATCAACGTAAGAAGACTGAAAGGCAAAGAAATGGAGTTAGCTGAGGAATTAGATAAGTACCAGATCAACATAATAGGGGTGACTGAAACAAAAAAGACCAAAACTGGTGAGATCTTTCTGAGCAATAAATACAAAATGTTATATTCAGGCAATGACAATCAAGGAAAAGAAGGAGTAGCCATAGTATTCAACACAAAATACGAGGCTAATCTTCTTGAATGGCAGTCAGTCTCAAGTAAAGTAATGTGGGCAAATATGAGAATGGGGAACTGGACAATGAGACTTATTTGTGCCTATGGTCCCACAGAAGGTTCTGCTAAGGTAGAAGTGGAGGAATTTTTTGAGGCTTTAGAAAAGCAGCTGACACAATTAAAAAGGAAAAGTTGGTCCTTGTTGGGGATCTAAATAGCAGAGAAGGAAATGATTGTGAGACATACAAAAATATTTTGGGAAAATTTGGAGAAAAGAGCAAAGCTAATAATAATGGCAAATATCTGTTGGATTTCTGCTCAGCACATGGACTGGTTATTACTAACACCATGTTCCAACATAAAAATGTGCACAAATTCACATGGAGAGAGGAGGCTAGGAATAAGAAAAGTCTCATTGACTATGTTATTGTTGATAGTGATGTTTTCTACCTGGTGCAGGACACCAGAGTGTACAGAGGATTTGAAATTGGAAGTGATCACTATTTAGTCTTGAGCAGAATAAAATTGAATTTCATATTGAAAAGAATAACATGTAAGAAAGTTTTAAAGCGAATGAAAGTTGACCAGCTCTCAGATGTGAACTGTAGACAAAGATTATTGAAGAAAAAAAGAATCAGTTTGAGAACAGGAATCAAACCTTGGAGAATCAGTGGCAAACTCTGAAGAAAACATTGATTGATTCTGCCAGAGAGGCATGTGATGAGGTTGTCTGCAAGGATAAAAAAATCAGAACTCCCTGGTGGACACAGGAAGTTAAAGAGGCAGTGAAGGAAAAGAAGAAAGCATATCAAAAGTTCCTGTCAAATAAGTCAGCTTGTGCTCTTAGAAAATATAGAGAGAAATGCAAGAATGCTAAACACTGTGTAAAACTAGCTAAACAAAAGTCATGGGAGGACTTTGGCAAGAATATAGAAAATAAATATCAAGAAGGTGGCAAAATATTCTGGAGGTTGTTGAAGAAGCTTAGGAATGGAGGAAAGAGTGTGGTAAAAGGAATTAGAGATGATAAAGGTGACATGAAAACAGGAGAAAAATATATCCTTGAAGTATGGAGTAATTACTTTGAAAAACTGCTAAATGAAACAAGCAGTGATGACAGCACAGTGGTAAAAACACTGACCAGGCATGCAGGCAGGAATACATATCCATATCCATATTTTCTACTTGAAGTAGAAAAAGCCATCAAAGGCTTGAAATGTGGAAAGTCAGCTGGAGTAGATGATATTCAACCAGAAATGCTGAAGTATGGTGGTATAAGAGTCTTACAGTGGCTGCACTGCATAGTTCAGAAAGCCTGGACAGAGGGACAAATTCCCAATGATTGGAGTAGAGCTCTCATAGTACCCATATATAAAAAGGGAAATAAAACTGAATGTGAAAATTACTGAGGTATTTCCCTACTGAGTGTTCCTGGCAAAATCTATGCAAGTATACTTGAGAAACGGTTGAGAAGAATTGTGGAAGAAATGCTTGGTGAAGAACAAGCTGGATTCAGGCTAAACAGAGGCTGTCAGGATCAGATCTTCACTTTAAGACAAATAGTCGAGAAAGCATGGGAATATAACAAAGATCTGTATTTAAGTTTTGTCGATTTGGAAAAGGCATATGACAAGGTGCCAAGAGAGAAGCTATTCAATACGCTGCAGTTATATGGTGTCAATGGGACATTATATCAAGCAATACTTAGTCTCTATTTGAGTTGTAAGTCAGCAGTTAGAATTGAAGGAAGTACAGGAAGATGGTTTAATATCAAATCTGGTGTGAGACAAGGATGTACATTATCCCCTCTGTTATTCATTATCTATATGGATCACATTATGAAGGAAAGTGATATTAAACATGATATCAAAATTGAAGATGTTAATGTCAGCTCTTTGCTTTATGTGGATGATGTTATACTTCTAAATAAATCCGCAACAAGTCTGCAAGATTCTCTGACTAAATTGAATAGCTGTTGTAATAGATATGGTATGAAGGTCAGCAATAAAAAGACAAAGACAATGAAAATAGGCAGAATCATTGAAAATGTCAACTGTGTTGTGAATGGAGAACCTGTTGAACAAGTAAAACATTTCAGCTACTTAGGCACGATTTTTACTGAAGATGGTAAAATAAATATAGAAATAGACAACAGAATCAGCAAAGCTGGTATGGTGGGAAGGCAATTGAATAAATTCATATGGAATAAGAGAGAAATTAGTCGGAACACTAAATTAGCTGTATACAAGACAGTGTTCAAATCAGTTTTAACTTATGGATCTGAGAGCTGGGTCAGAAGTAAAACACTTGACCAAAGACTAGAGACCGCAGATATGAGAGTCCTGAGAAAGATTATAGGCATGAATAGATGGCAACAATAGTAATATCATATTAAAAACGAGGATATTAGGAAAGAACTTGACATTGTCTGCATCCAGGAATGCGTTAGCAGAGCTAATCTCAGGTGGTATGGTCACCTAAACAGAATGGACGAGGAAAGATTAGCATAACAAGTGTTCTCTGCCAGGTTAGCAGCAAAACGACCCAGAGGAAGACTAAGATATAGGTGGATTGATACAATGCCTTAGACGATAGAAATATATGATCTGATAATGTTGGAGTCTTGACAAGTAACAGACTGATTTGGAGGAAAATTGTCGATAGGAAGTTAGTAATGATATAATTTTTTTCATGTAGTACTATCGTATCCTGTACACCCCATGTGGGTACATGGCAGGAATTTGATGATGATGATGAACTTCAAGATTGATCAAGAACAGCAAATCAAAAGGACATGGAATTTCAGAAAAGCCAACTGGACAAGGTTTACTCAAATCTTGGAGAGCCTCTGTCAAGATGAACCTGTCTCTGGAAACCTTGACAGAAAATTATAAATCCTTACTTCACACATCAATAAAGCTGCCAAAGCAACAATACCAAGAGGCAAATGGAAAAATACCTGGATACCATACTGGAAAAATCACAATATTGATTCAATGAATGCAGAATCCAGAAAGAAATTAATGAACATAACACACAAAATAGAGCAGGAAATTTGGAAGTGCAAACAAGAGAAACGGGAAGAGCTTTGCAGTAACCTGGACCCAAGAAAAGACATCCAACACTGGAACGTTATTATTATATTGTTGTCTAGGAATTCTTCCTAGACAACAATATCAAAGAAGAGAACCAACAGAAAACAAACTTCATCATAAATGCTGGGAAACAAGCTCAAGAAATTGCAAGCACACTGGCAAAAACCCATTCAAACAACTCCAAACTTTAGTATAACAGAAAGGATAAGACGCTCAATAAACTCACAAGTAAAATACTTAAACAAGCAAGAACATACCAAACCAATGACATCTTCTCCGAACAATTTACACTAAGTGAACTAAATTCATCAGTTGAGAAAACTGCACCTAATAAATCTCCTGATAATGATCTTATCTTTGGTCATATGGTTAAACACTTTGGCAAAATTGCCAAATAACAACTTCTGGACATTTGCAATATCTCTTGGTGAACAAGCAAACTTCCAAAAGAATGGAAAAAATCAGTTATTGTACTACCCATCCTGAAACTGAACAAAAATGTGCTGCAGAATGTCAAAGCTATCGACTTATCACATTAACTAGCATACTCTGTAAAATTACTGAAAGAATCATACACTCCAGGCTCATGCACTGGCTGACAAAAAATAAGAAAATTAACTACTACCAAAACTGCCTATAGAGCCCGTCATTCAACAACAGATCAATTATTTCACTTCTGCCAAACAATAATATTCTAATTTCAGGAAAAACCAACAAATAAGACAACTGCCATATTCCTTGATATGACTGCTGCTTTCGATCGTGTTTGGATCAAAAAATTAATACAAGAAGTACATGATATTAGAATTAGAGGAAACGCTTTAATCTGGATTGCTGATTTCATTAGAGGAAGAAAGGTTATAATCAATGCAGCAATATCAAGAGAGCAGAGAACCTGGGCTGGTGTTCCCCAGGGTTCAGTACTCAGTCCCTTACTATTCCTTTTATATGTCAATAACATTCATCCCCACCTTACAGAAGACACAAAAGTAGCTTGCTATGCAGATCATATAGCCATCTGGGATCTGGCACACTAGTGCTAAAATCAAAGAATCAGAGGAGGCCCTTGCCTTAATGCATAGCATTACACATATCCGCAATGAGATGTGCTTTGCATAATGGAGATACTGAGATGGAGTAATGATAGCTTTCTCCAACTTTGCCACGAGTTGCCTTGGTGTTGCACCACCTTAGCTCAGTCCTGAAGATGCTTTCAGGTGCAAACTTTGTTTGCTCACACTTGGATAAAGGATTAAACTAAACTTATTATAGTCTAACCAAATGAAAAATAAACTCTCAACTTCGAAACAAATCATTGAGAGGATTAGAAAAATGGTCAGATGAACCTAAACTCAAAATTAACCCAGACAAAACAAAACTAAGCACCTTTAGTACAGACAGGAAAAATAGACATTCCTACAATCCCAAAGTCATGATCAACAACAAGCTAATTGAAAAAATCACAAATCCAAAATATCTCGGTATTACGCTTGATCAGGAATTACATTTTGCACCACACATCTCTAACACTTCCAACAGAGCTCTAAAAAAATTAAATATACTGAAACGTTTTTGTGGAACAAATTGGAGTGCAAAGCCAAAAATCCTCAAAACTACTTACACTACACTAATAAGGCCAATAATGGAATATGCAGCACCTATCTGGTCACCTTCGGCCTCATTGGTAAAAGAAAAATTAGACAAAATACAAGCAAAAGCATCCAAGATTATCATTGGTGCAGTCTCATCCACTGACAACTGATGCTGCCAGTGGATGTATAGGCTTGACCTGCTGGAGGACAGATGAAAATTTGCCACCATAAAATTCATAAGTAATATCAGAAGCTACTAAAGTGATCATATATTCCTAAAAACTTATGAACATTGGAATCAAAAATGCAAACTTCACAGATCATCAACTTTACAATATGATGACACTATCAGGAAGGAAATAGGTCTTGATCAGCTAAATGACCACATAAACAAAGAACCTCTATTTTCCATTCCTTTACCTCCAAATACCTCCATAAATCTAAACCTTACCAAACTCTGTACAAAAAAAGAATAAAAAGAAATGCTCAAAGAAAAAGGCCTAAATATTATCAACCTTCTTTCATCCTCCAAACAGGTTATTTGTTATACTGATGGATCATCAGACACCAATATGATGAATGGAGGCGCTGGTGTTCTCCTTCTACTCCCGAAAGGTGAAAAACTTCCAATAAAAGTTGGATCTGGGAGAATCGCTTCCAATTTTACCAGCGAACTTTATGCAATAAATAAAGCACTCGAAGCCTACTTAAAATTATCACCATCTCAACAATCTGAGGGAATTATAATTTACAGTGACTCTAAGATCTGCTATGGAAGCAATCAAAAATGGCAATACCAAGCTCACACCCATAAACTCTTAAATCAACTAAAGTGTTTAAGAAAAAGTTGCATTTTACAATGGATTCCTGCTCATGTAGGCATTGATTACAATGAAGCAGCTGATAAATTAGCAAAAGAGGCCACAGAACTCAACCAAGAAACTCACATGATAACTCTTGCTGATGCTAACGCACTAGCAAAAGCTAAACTGATTCCACTGAAATCAGTGATACAACATCAAATTCCCAAAATCAATGCTGACAGAAAAACCTCCACCACAATAGCAAGACTACGAACAGGACATTATAGAGGAATGAAAATCAATACAGATGATACGAGAACATATAGAAACTGCAACAACTGCTCCAATACTGAACTGACACCAACTCACATCTTTACCTGTCCAGCAATTACAGCAGCCTTGCAAGAAATAGATCCTAATCCTGAACAACAGCTCTATACAAACAAAATCATTGACATAGCCAAAGCAATTCAAGGAGTACATGGAAACATCTAAGACTCTTCAAAGGACAAGACAACAACAGCAACTGCCTCTACTACCTGCAATCAGTCACCCAACCTCGAAGCCTACTAGCATCTACTTTACACAGACTGCAGTAGACAGAATTTGCAACTACTTCTACATCGCTGCAAAAGCCACTGTCTACAGTTTTCTAAACCTAAACCTCACGAGAAATAACAATCATCATCCATCACCCAACCATTTCATGGAAAACACCGAGTGGAGCCTATGACAAAAACTGTATAGCAGACTACTTCTAAAATACCACTGCATAGAGAACTTTATCCCAGTTTGCATAAGAATGGAAAACATTGATATCTTTTTCAACATCAAAGAAAGGAATATGAATATTCTTACTAGCATATCCACTCCAACCACTAAGAAAAGAACTGGAAAATATTCGATAATGGTTAGGGATTTTGTGTGGTGAGGAGGTTGAAGACTTGTTACATTAAGAATGATTTCTGTTATTTGGTCAGAGCAGGCATTTCATTTAGACCTGCTGAAATAGATCATTTAAAATATAAAACTTGATTTCATTAGGATAAAGCTTGATTTCATCAGGCCTAATGAATGGCAAAGGATATGAATCTTAGATTGGCTAAATTGAAGGTTAAACTAATATAAGATATTAATTAATATTAGTCTTGTATTTATATTATTATTACGATTCGGGATCTCTATGGAGTCACAAGATTCATGGAGAGAGGCCCACTCTAGAAATCAGTCTATTGTAAAACTCCTCGAACTCATTATCATTATTATTACTTGTGACACCTCCAAGGAGTCCATAGACTCATTGCGGGAGGACACCTATTGTACAAGCCTCTGTCTCCACACTAACACCGAACTCCTACTACCAATCATCTACATCAGTGCCATCCACTGCCCACCACAGCCTAGTATTTTTTCTCAGTAAGTTACGTGTATTCTGAAGGCTGATTTGTCTGTATGTGGGATGAAAAACCCGAGTTTTCAGGAGAAAAAACCCTGCTACCTCTGTATGAGATACATTGACCATTCATGCTTTCACTACTCTTTGAGGCGATGCATTCCACTGTTCAATCACTCTAAATGCAAAGAAACCACTCCTTACCCTGTTGCTCTCAACTTCCTTTTGTAACTTCCAGGGATGGCCCCTTGTCCTCGCTTCTTCCCCCCTGTTCCACCAAATGAAGGAACTCTCAGTGTCAACCATATAACTACCTCTCAACAGTTTAAAAGTCTCAATCATATCATCCCTCCTTCTACCTACCAAACTCTGCAGTCCATATTCTCTCAGCCTATAACTAACATTGGACAGTCCTGGTATCATCTTTGTTATCTGCCTCTACAATGTTTTCCACAGTCAATTTATCTCCATCAAATCTGGAGACTAAATTTGAGCACAGTAGTTCAGGTATGGTCTAATCAAGCTTTTATACAATGGAATAACTTTTTTATTTTAAAGCGAATAAAAGTTGAGCAGCTCTCAGATGTGAACTGTAGACTGAAATACACAAAGATTATTGAAAATAAAATAAAAGAGTTTGAGAACAGGAATCAAACCTTGGAGATTCAGTGGCAAACTCTGAAGAAAACATTGATTGATTCTGCCAGAGAAGCATGTGGTGAGGTTGTGTGCAAGGATAAAAAAATCAGAACTCCCTGGTGGACACAGGAAGTTAAAGAGGCAGTGAAGGAAAAGAAGAAAGCATATCAAAAGTTCCTGGCAAATAAGTCAGCTTTTACTCTTCCAGAATGCAGAGACAAATGTAAGAAAGCTAAACAGTGTGTAAAACTAGCTAAACAAAAGTCATGGGAGGACTTTGGCAAGAATATGGAAAATAAATATCAAGAAGGTGGCAAAATATTCTGAAGGTTGTTGAAGAAGCTTAGGAATGGAGGAAAGAGTGCTGTAAAAGGAGTTAGAGATGATAATGGTGACATGAAAACAGGAGAAAAAGATATCCTTGAAGTATGGAGTAATTACTTTGAAAAACTGCTAAATGAAACAAGCATGACAGCATAGTGATAAAAAACACTGACCGGGCATGCAGTCAGGAATACATATCCATACCTGAAGTAGAAAAAGCCATCAATGGCTTGAAATGTGGAAAGGCAGCAGGAGTAGATGATATTCGACCAGAAATGCTGAAGTACGGTGGTATAAAAGTCTTACAGTGGCTGCACTGCATAGTTCAGAAAGCCTGGACAGAGGGACGAATTCCCGATGATTGGAGTAGAGCTCTAATAGTACCCATATATAAAAAGGGAAATAAAACTGAATGTGAGGATTACAGAAGAATTTCCCTACTGAGTGTTCCTGGCAAGATCTATGCAAGTATACTTGAGAAACGGTTGAGAAGAATTGTGGAAGAAAAGCTTGGTGAAGAACAAGCTGGATTCAGGCCAAATAGAGACTGTCAGGATCAGATCTTCACTTTACGACAAATAGTCGAGAAAGCATGGGAATATAACAAAGATCTGTATTTAAGTTTTGTCGATTTGGAAAAGGCATATGACAAGGTGCCAAGAGAGAAGCTATTCAATACGCTGCAGTTATATGGTGTCAATGGGGCATTGTATCAAGCAATACTTAGTCTCTATTTGAGTTGTAAGTCAGCAGTTAGAATTGAAGGAAGTACAGGAAGATGGTTTAATGTTAAATCTGGTGTGAGACAAGGATGTACATTATCCCCTCTGTTATTCATTATCTATATGGATCACGTTATGAAGGAAAGTGGTATTAAACCTGATATCAAAATTGGAGATGTTAATGTCAGCTCTTTGCTTTATGTGGATGATGTTATACTTCTAAATAAATCCACTACAAGTCTGCAAGATTCTCTGTCTAAATTGAATAGCTGTTGTAATAGATATGGTATGAAGGTCAGCAATAAAAAGACAAAGACCATGAAAATAGGCAATATCATTGAAAATGTCAACTGTGTTGTGAATGGAGAACCTGTGGAACAAGTAAAACATTTCAGCTACTTAGGCACAATTTTTACTGAAGATGGTAAATTAAATATAGAAATAGACAACAGAATCAGCAAAGCTGGTATGGTGGGGAGTCAACTGAATAAATTCATATGGAATAAGAGAGAAATTAGTCGGAACACTAAATTAGCTGGTTTTAACTTATGGATCTGAGAGCTGGGTCAGAAGTAAAACACTTGACCAAAGACTAGAGACCACAGATATGAGAGTCCTGAGAAAGATTAGAGGCATGAACAGATGGCATCAATGGCAATATCATATTAAAAATGAGGATATTAGGAAAGAACTTGACATTGTCAGCATCCAGGAATGCATTAGCAGAGCTAATCTCAGGTGGTATGGTCACTTAAATAGAATGGGAGAGGAAAGATTAGCAAAACAAGTGTTCTCTGCCAGGTTGGCAGGAAAACGACCCAGAGGAAGACCAAGATATAGGTGGATTGATACGGTACAAAGTGCCTTAGACGATAGAAATATAAGATCTGATAATGTTGGAGTCTTGACAAGTAACAGACTGATTTGGAGGAAAATTGTAGATAGGAAGTTAGTAAAGATGTAATTTTTTCATGTATTACTGTTATATCCTGTACACTCCTTGAGGGTACATGGCAGGAATTTGATGATGATGATGATAACTCTTTTATCTTTGCAAGTCAGCATCCTTCTCACTACTGCAGCAATCCTCTGGGTTGCTGCAATACTAAGAAGGTGGCCTGAATTTCAGGTTTCTATCAGTCATTACTCCAAGATCCCTTGCTTCCCCCACTTCCTCCAACAAAGTATGCAGCCTCTCATTGATGTATCCAAAATTTCAAAACTTTATATTTAGCTGTATTAAACTGACACTCCATTTGTTTGCCCATCTGTCCAGTTTATTCAAATCCTTTTGCAGGACTACCACATCTGCACTATTACTGATAACCCTTCCCAGCTTCACATTATCTGCACACAACTAAATATCCTCCAGGAATCCATTGACAATGTCACTGATATAAATGTTAAGCAATACAGGCCCAAAATACCGAGCCTTGTGGGACCCCACTTGTAACCGTCTACTTCCTTGATACCACTCCCTCATACACAACTCACTTATACCTATCAGATAACCAATCTTGAATACAGTTGACTAACCCGACATCTAAACCCAAGTGCTGCAACTTAAATATCAGCTTATCATGTGGTACTCTGTCAAACGCCTTTGCAAAATCCAAAAATATGGTTCTCGTTGTCTTGTCCTTTGAAGAGTCTTAGATGTTTCCGTGTGCTCCTTGTACTGCTTTGGCTATGTCTATGATTTCAAAAATATGGCAGTACTGTATATACCTTTCCCTCATCAACTGCTCTTGTCACTGTATTATAAAAGGCAATCATATTTCTAAAACAAGAGTGCCCCTTAAATCCATTCTGACTCTCACAGATAACATTACCCTCATCTTCCCAATGTTGTAAATGATCCCTCACTAATTTCTTCAAAATCTTAACAACTACTGATGAAATAAAAACTGGTCTAGTTTGACATTTGCAGTCTACTACCAACCATCCTTATGCAATGTAGTTGCATAAGGATGGTTGGTAGATGTAAGTCAATGTAGCTGTAAGTTCTTTAGCACACTCTCTCAAAACCCATGGCGAAATCCCATCCAGTCCCATTGCTTTATTGACATTCAGAGTACTCAGTATTTGAAACACACTATTTTCTTTTTACTATTATTGCACTGTCATCTACACAGATTCTGAAGACTCATCACAGCAGACCCATAATATCCACATGATCTATCATGCCTCTCCTTCAGCACAATAACAGACAAAGTGCTAACAACAGACTCTGGCAACCCATTCCATTCATTCACAATTCTCCACATAAAAAAATTCAGTCCTCACACCCCTACTGACCACACCTTTATTCAACTTCCAGGGAATGATCTCTTGTTCTGTCCCCTCTACCCAAATGGTGAAACATTTCTCCTGCATCGATCCTATAAAATTCTTTCAGAAACATAAATGTTTCTTTTCATATCCCATTTGATCTAGTTCCCATTTGTTATTATTATTATTATTATCTATCCAATTTACACCAAATTCTATTCTCTTTTTCTCTCGAGGCATACAACTTGCCTTTGCCACAAATTAATATTCCTTCACAAGTTGCCGAGCACGGATGATAACTCACCCTTCCAATTCTTCCATCCATGGAACTGCCCCCAAGCTCATTTTTTAGATTATTATAATCTCCTGTCTTATAATTCCACATACATTCCTTTCTCTTCGATACTCTTGCATGTCTATTCATCTTCCAAGTCGAAACCACATGATGACTCTCTCCAACAGGGGGCAGATATGCCATTGCAGTTATGATCAAATCTTCTGATGCTGTGACCAAATCCAAAACTCTTGAACCTCATGTTTGTTCTATTACATGTTGTCTTAGATATTTGTTTCTCAAGAATTCCAGAAATTCAATTCCCTTACTACTACATTCAATTTCCTCTTCTCAATTTATTCTGCTGTAGTTGAAGTGTTCCATAACAGTCATTTCTTTTGCACTCACCAAGCTCAGCTGCACAAACACTTCTGCTCTTCATCCTCTATGCTCCCTGGCTTATAGCAATACCCCACTAAATATCTTGTCCTGCCCACCTCCACTTCACATGATATGCTCTCAAAGCCATTAGTACCATGGAATTCCAAATCCTAATCTGAGAAAACAAAACTCATTACTTATCAGAAGCAGACCTCTGCCACCTCGTTTGCTCTTCCTATCCTGCTGAAAAATGCTATAGCTTGCTACTTCTATTCCTGTTAATATATCATTTTCCAGCAATCATGTCTAACTGATCCAACCAGTCATTGCACAAGTTGAGGCTATCAGTGCCACCAATTCTTCTCCTCTACTCCAAATACTCCTGGTATTATTAAAAATAGGCATATTGCCAGTGTTTACCTATCATTTTTCTCTTCTGATTCTGCTGGATTATGCATTGCACCATGTGATTCCCCCCTTTTCTCAAGCAACTATTCCTACAAGAGGCTACTCCAGCTACCTTTGACCCTGATAATTCTAGTTTCTGTGCATCAACACCCTGACTTGTTCAGAGAACGCCATTCTATCTAGATGCCTGCATCCTTTTTTGTTCAAATGCAAGCCGTCTCTTGCATGTAATTCCATTCTATCCTCAAATGCCCTCTAAGGAGAGGTAAGCAATATTTGTTGAAATTTCTTTGCATGTGTACTTTGCTTTGGTTGGTTACTCATGTAATCATTAGAGTAATTTTAAAAGTTATCCATAGTGTTCATGAGTGGTCATTACAATGATATGAGTTTCCACTGTGAGTAAAATCAGTTACAGGTGATTTTCTTGTTCTGATGTTCTTATGTTGTAAAATTGAAACTATATTTTGCAACATCAGAACAGATTTTTCTTCTGTTTTTTTCTTCTGTTTTGAAAAACAGAAGAAAAATCTTATTTGTGTCAAATATCTTAGTGATCATCCATGGAACTGCCCCCAAGCTCATTTTTTTGATTATTATAATCTTCTATCTTATAATTCCACATACATTCCTTTCTCTTCGATACTCTTGCATGTCTTTTTATCTTTCAAGTCAAAACCACATGATCACTCTCTCCAACAGGCAGATATGCAATTGCAGTTATGATCAGATCTTCTGATGCTGCGACCAAATCCAAAACTCTTGAACCTCATGTTTGTTCTACTACACATGAAGAATCTTATGGAAATGTATGAGTGGTAAGTGCTTCCTAACTCTCCATACAGTAATAAGCTGAGAGAATCACTTTGTGGGAAATATTCTGCTACCATTGACAAGATTTCTGTCAATGTCAAGTGGCACAGCCTCTCAAACACACTAACAAAAATGATTTCCTGGCAGGAATACCAGACTTGTACAAATGTTATATAGCATTTATCAGGCAGAACAGAGATTGTAATGAAGGTCTATAAATTATTTTGTTAAGTACAAGCATACAGTGTACAGAGTATAATTGTAACTGGTCGTATGGCATGGTAGATTCCAGACCACTATTGTATAGGAAATCATTGCTTCCCCCTTTTCCCCTGCCTGAAGATTCATGTAATGGTTTAAGAAGTTATACATGTTGTGTAACCTATGTAAATAAAATATTTATTTATATCAGTTACACAGGCAAAAATTTATCCCCAAGGAAAAAAGTTACTCATGTTGAATGGTAGATCATTTTTTTTTTTTTTTTCCTTTCTGTATTTCTCTATAACAGACATATTGCGGTGAAATATGCCTCATCATTAAATTTGATAATTGTAATCATGGTATCTAATATAGCATAATAATAATAATTTGTGGAAGCAACAGTACTTGTTCATTGATTTTTATCTTCCATTTATTAACCACAGTAAAATAAAATAATAGTTATAAACAGTTTATGATGCATAGTGAAATACTGAAAAAAAGTTAGATTGCTGCAGCAAGCAGTGGCATTTTAAATAACCTTAGTCCATGAAAAGAGCATGAGTTTGAATCACAGCAGCTTTCTTTAAATCAGCATTGGTCATAATTAAAAATTGACATACGAGCAGATTGTTGTAAAGCAAAATATCATAAAACAGGGCTTTACTGTATTTCAAATGATGCACATGTCTCTCTCTCTCTCCCCTCCCCCTCTCTTTCTCTCCATGTTTGTGTATTTATATTATTATTTTTTTCCCCTCATTATTACTCTGATGTAGGTTAAAACCCAAAGATTCCTATTCAAAAACTTTTTTTCCTGGCATTCTTCCAAATCCTACAATGCTGATATTTCATGAAGTTACAGATCCCCCTATACCTCCTGGTGCAACAAAATTTAGCATTTCAGCTCGTATTGATACTGTTCAAGTTAGATTGTGTGATACCGACTTAGAACTTTCTGATGTAAAAGTTACAGGTAAGTGAGTAAAAAAAAAATATACAAATAAATAAAACAATAAAAATAACTTGCTGATGTTATGAAAAGATTTTTTAGTGCCATTACTGTCTTTACCATTGAATAAAAATTATAAAATCTTAAGAAAAAATACTAATAAATGAACTGGTATGATTATACCTTGCATGTTTTTTTTTTCTTTGTTTATTTTATTTATTTATGCATTTTTTTTGACTCAAACCATCACAAATCATAAACCTGCAGTATTTTTATTGTATGTTGAAGCTTAGTATACATGGAATTTTTCAAAACATTTAATAAGTGAGAAGTAGTGTCACACCAGGTGCTTAAATTCATTCCTTCCCTAAAGTGATTCGCAAGTATCCATGGCATGATTCAAACCCACAGGCTTTTGATTTGAGAGCACATAGGTTAACCACTTAGCCACTCATATTGGCAATACATTCGATATTGATATGTTCACTCTAGCAGTCTTGTGTAGATAGGACTTTAGTGTCACCCACATTGATGGGCTTGGTATTTTAAGTTTTTGTGTGCATGTTACATTAATTGTTTTTGTAATCCCCGTAGATGTCCTAGTGACTAGGACGAAATATAGGAGTATTAAATTCTAATTTAATTCTTTCTGAGTGTTGTAAAAAATCCATTAAACCTCCAACATAAAATCACTCTAGCAGTATATTCTGTATTCCAAAACATTATATATTTCTGTGTTTTCAGAATCCTTAGGGCTCTGATTTATTATTACTATTATTATTATCTGACCTCCATAGAGTCCAAGGACTTGTCGCAGGAGGTCTATACTCTCTCATGCCAAAAGATCATTGAACCATGCCTTGAACCTATTCACAATTTCTGCAGTCATCACACTTTTAGGCAATGCACTACATTCACCAGTTAATCTCCATGAAAAGAACCTTCTTCTCACTCCCCTGCTCCCCCTCCTTAAACAGCTCCCATGGATGGCCTCTGGTTCTACATTTATCACACTCTACTCCATGAAAAATCTTTAATCTGGTAACAGCCCCTCTGCAACTTATATGTCACAATCATATCCCTCTATTCACTTCTAGTAACTTCTGTTCGTAAGGCTCTGTAAGTTGCATTCCCTCTCTCTCTCTTTCTCCCCTGATATCTGATATTCCATAGACATGACACTAACTATGAGTTAAGTAGACGAGCGATGATAATCAATGATATGATTGCAAGACTGTGCAAAAAAAAGAGGTCTGGAATTTATTTATGTCTGGAGTGTGTTTGAAGGCAAAAGACAGCTGTATGCAAGAGATGGGTTGCATCTGAACGTGGAAGGTCATAAGTGATTGAAGAAGTTACTGTTTTGTGAACAAGTTGAAGTAATTGGGCAGGGAAACTAAAATTGAAAAGGTTGAGTGTAAGAGGGAGAAACACTTAAGCAGTGATTGTATATTTGTTGATCCTTATTTGCAGAATAAATTGCAGAATAGAGTGGATAAATATTGGCATGAGACTACTGAAATTAGTGACATGTATATCAGTTCTAAAGCTGGTACAAGAACTAAAGGGAATCTGCAATTTTTGTATACTAATGCAAGAAGCATTCAAAATAAGAGGGAAGAATTTTTGGCATTAGTCAGTGCAATCTCACCAAAAGTTGTAGGCATTAATGAACCTTGGCTGTCAGCAGAAGATGTAGTCACTGGAATTGAATGTGATGGGTACAGTATTTTCAGGGAGGATAGAGAAGATAGAAAGGGAGGAGGAGTACTGTTGATAGCTGATGAGTTGCACACAAAGAAAGTAGTATATCAAGATGATAGACATGTGAAATAGTTCATTTGGGGTGGTCTGGTGTGAAATAGTGACCAACACAACCAAATATATAGTTGGTTGCTGCTATCGGCCAGGGGGTACAGGGGGTGATATTGAATTCATGCATCAGCAAATTAGTGCAATCAGTCCAGGGTTAGTGATTATTATGGGGGATTTTAATCATCATCATCATCATTAAATTCCTGACATGTACCCTCAAGGGGTGTACAGGATATCATACTACTTCATGAGAAATTTACCTCATTACTAACTTCCTATCTACAATTTTCCTCCAAATCAGTCTGTTACTTTTCAAGACTCCAACATCATTATCAGATCTTATATTTCTATCGTCTAAGGCACTTATGAGGGATAAAGGAGACCTTTATCCCTCATCCAGTGTAGGTCTTGCAAATGTTGTAAATAAGACTGGTTGTTCCTTGAACCAATCTGAAGTTGAAAAGAAAAATAAGGATGAAAAAGGAAAGGGAAAGAATATTGGAGAAAGTCCAAGTAGTATTAATTGTATAACTGGAGGTAAAGAGCAATTTGACAAAAGGCTGATGACAGAAGTGAAAACCCTAATTCACCGGGAAGTAAATAGGTTAAATCAGCCAATAATGGATAGTCTTAATGAGGTTGTGAGACAATTATCAGCTATTACTTTGAAGTCTCAAGAAAACCAAAACCCCACAACTGATAAAATTAATGAGATAATTAAACATGAAGTGGAAAAACAAAGTCAACCCATTTTAACTAGTCTAGATAAGGTAATTCAAGGGCTAGATAATGTTAAACAACAGATGTCTATTATCCCGCAATCTAAGACAGAGACAAAACAAAGGGATCCTCCAAAATGTTATAATTGCAACAAAGTTGGACATTATGCCAGGAATTGTTTCCATAACAAGGGAAACTACTCTAATAGCAGATGGGACTCAAAATTTGGATACATACCCCACAGAAGAAATAATAGAATTCAGAAACACCAAGCACCTAATGAAAGAATGATGAGAATTAGAGGAGATATCCTGGGCTCTAAACGTGACATCTTATTAGATACAGGATGCAATGCCTCTACCATTAGAATGGATTATTTCTTAACCAAATTATGGAAAAGTACTGCCAAGCTGAGAGAACCTGTAAGAATTAATACTCTCTCAAACTCAAGCTTCATGGCATATGAGAAACTTCATGCAAGGATATACCTACCAGAATTTGGACTATGTGTATGGCAAGATTTACTCGTTGTCCCCACTACATCCAACTTAAGCTCCCACATTATTTTAGGAACAAACTTCTTAGAAAGATATCAGTTCTCTTGTGATTTTTTTAGAAAAGAAATATCCCTAATGAACAGGAAAAAGAAGTATCAGAAGATCTGGCAATTATATGTATGATAGAACACGGACACAAAGGGAAAGGTTTTATGTACCTAATAAAAAAATTGCTCCATATAAGGTAGAGCTGTCTAAGACTGAACCAACTGTGAAGCATAGTGATACCAATTCTGATGTGCATAATCAGCCCGAAACACAACTTATCACTGATGAACCGTCACAAGTAGTACCCAAACCTGAATCAGAAGTTGCCACTAAAAATAAGTTAACAGTTGAAGTTAATTTTGCCAAAGTAATCAAACTACATCATGAAACAAATCACCAAGATGATAGACAACTGAGGATGAATGTTAGTGACAGAGAACAGAACTTCTACCCTGAAAGGACATTATCACTTTATAAGTGTAGCAATCAGAATTCTCCTTATGATAAAAACAACAAGAACTCAAGTGGAGAGATGCAGAGAAGCATATACAACTGTAATAAGAAATCCAATTATATTCAAACTAAGTGCTACTTAAGATCTTGGAAGGGAGATAAAAAGTCAGTTTTCTCCACTCATGAGTCTAGTGTGAAAATTTTATGTCTGTTTTTTGCTGATGAGTTATATTTTTAGCCATTTCTATGATTCCATCTTTCACCGTGTTTCTAGCCAAAAGCATATTTTTTATTCTTTGAATAATTTTTTTCCTTCTTTTCAAAATCTTCAAAGAGAACTGTTGCACATTTTAACCATGCCTGTTTTATATATTCCCCATCACTAAACGGTTTCCCCGTGTTTGGCAATTACATTTGAGGCAAAAAACCTAGCAGTAGTTATATTTGAATGACTGCTGATAAATTTCATTAGGGTTGTTGACTGGATATTCCTATTTTTAATTACCCGAGCAATAAATTCTTTCTGTTCTTCCTTGCTTTACTCAAGGAGCGATTTATGGTTTGTTTCATAATGCCATTTTACTGAAGACATTCTGCACACAACTGTCCCGGAACATAAAACGCATATTGCTTTATTTTCTTTATTAATCATGCCATACTCTTCAGTCCACCAGCTTTGGAACTCTCTGCTGCTTGACTGTGATAATTTTCGTTTTTTTTTTTTTTGTTTTTTTTTGCCAGCCATGTTCAGTAGAACTGTAACAAAATAATTCACAATTTAAATCAAATGCATTTTTTATAGTTTCAAAAAAAATCAACATTTTATTATATGCCTAAATTTAATTATCTTTACAATTCCCATTTATAGTAGCAAAAACAAAACAGTGCACATACGCAACAATAATGCACTTGCTGCTGCTTATTTCTGCCTACTGGCGGATGCGCAGTGCGAAATGCATAATGAACGCAGGTGCAATTAGAAAAGGGAAACGTCAGGGATTCCTAAGGATCAGTCATTCTCAATTATTTTTTCTGTAAGACTGTATTTTTATTTATTCTTACTGTATTAGAGATCCCAGTCCCAACAAACTTACCCGTAAATACCGTTCCCATTTTTTTAAAGTTCATACATTAAAATAACATAAGTATTAATATTATACAAATTAAGTGGATATTAAATCCAACATTATTTCAAAGCCGACTACAGTAACTATAGAATGTTTGTGGGAAATTTGACCAGCGAACTTATGGGAATACACCTGCCACCATACAACCAGTTGCTCTAGCAGTGCCCAACTCATAGTATTGCAGTGAGGGTGTTCCCATAAGATCTCTGGTCAAATTTTGCATGAAATGTCTATAATTTCTGTAATCGGCTTTGAAATAATGTTGGATTTAATATCTACTTCATTGATATAATTCAGTATCGCCGATATGAAGCCTTTTGGCTATTTATTTTAGTAAATAAGTATTAATAATTAATTATGGCATAATCATAAAAAATATTAATACACTCATGTATACGGTGTAGCATGTTGACAAATATAAAAGTATGCATTTAAATTAGTTATCAATCACAGGACTAATGCTACAATATTGTAGTTTCCTCAGGTTTGGTATTAAACCTTCTTTTACAAAGAATTTTATAACTGCATGATACTCAATTTATCCATTTCAGTGGATACAGAGAACACTTTTGCTTCAGATAGCTGTATAAAACAAACTACTTGATAGAATGATTTCACTTGGATACTTATGACAGATGTATCAACTTAGGGAAAAAAAAATCTTGCCGATAGTGTTGTCATCTATGGTGAAGGCCGAGAATCTTTCAGACCACTCTCATATATGAGTAAAAACAAGACTAGTGATATGGAGAAGAAAGATATTAACAATTCATATGGGATTGTCATGTGGTAGGGGGGGGGGGGCTATAGACAGTTCAGTATTGCTTCCCAAAGGAAGCAATATTAGATGGTATATACCCAGAATCAGAAGAAAAAATCATTTACGCTATCCATTCATCTAATAATCATTAGATGAATGGATAGCATCATTAAGCAGTATGCAAATAAAAAATGTTGAGAAGGGTATATTAAAAAAAAGTGATCATCAAGTTTATGAGCAATACAAGGCTCAGGCAAGAAATGTTAGTAGCATAATAAAAAAGACAATATCAAATTATGATAAAAAAAAAAATTAGCTGAGAAGTTAAAGGAAATTCTATCAATTTCACAGTGTGTGTGTCACATAAAAGGAAGAAGGATAACTGATGATGGTAGTGACATTTATTTATTTTGTATCCAAACACAAGTGGTATAGTAGTAAGTAAGTGGCACAACATTATTTACAACAAATTAGGATACATTACAAATGAGAAGAGCTTAAATTTGGTAGGTGAATTATACAGGGAATAATAAGTAAAATATGAATTTGTAAATGATATAGGAAATGATTTGAATGGAAATATTTAGTTGTTGCTGTTACTGCAAAATCAGGTGGAGTAATAGTTAATCAAGACAATGTTAAAAGCTTGCAGAATGATTTAAATAGGCTAATGATATGGGCAAAAGATAATGGATACTAGTGCATGGAAAATTATGCATGTTTTGATGAATAGATTACAGCTATGTACTACACCAATGGATCTGTACATCAGGAAATTGAGGAAATTAGTGATTTAGTAGTATTGGTTGATGTGGAGTTAAAGTTCAGAAGACCTATTGCAAAAGTGGCCAAGTCAGCTAATAGGATTACTTTGTGATTGAAGAACTCACTGAAGCAACTCACTCCAACCACTTTCTCACATGCATTTAGTATCTACTGCATGCATCTTTTATAAATATTTCCATTGTAAATGTTCATCAGAACTAGCATCGATAGTTCCCCCTCTCTTCCAAATCCATTGAAGCATGTGCAGTTGCCATGCAACAACCCTTTACAGTCCAACTTCATGCGCATAGAACAAGTTTCTCTTACTCCTGCTTTATTCCTGCTGCTGCTGTACTCTGGAACAGCCTCCTCTCCCATGTATTCCCTAAGGTTTGCCATCCAACCTCTCATGTATGTGCCCAACATTAAAAAAAAAAAAAAAGCAAAGATCAGGAGCCATCATTCCTCTTTATAAAGTTTTAATATGGCCTCATTTGGATTACTTTTGGATTACTATACACAAGTATGACCACCTTTATTTCTTGGGAATGGGAAACAATGAAGAGGATCCAGAAGTTAGTGAACAAGATAGTAAGTATTCTGTGGAATGCTTTCTGTGATGAGACATTGAGGGTTTGTGGGTTAGAAAAGTTAGGTGATAAAGAGGGGATATGATAGAAATGTTTAAGTTATTAAAAGAGTTTTATAGAACTGCTTCTTAGGAAATTTTTTATCATTGGAAATTGAATATGAGTGTGGTTATCAAGTATGTCAGGACAAGACTTTTCACTTGGAGAATGGTAAATGATTAGAATCAGTTTCCTGAATCTGTTGTGAGTGTTTTGCCTATGAGTGTGTTCAAGAAGACATATGATAGATATTATGTGGATAGCATGGATCTTCCATGGTGAGTCTTTGGACTCATATGAAGTTCCTGTACATTAATAATAATGATGATAATGTCACTAATTTGAATATTATGTTTCCAGGTTTGGAATGCGATTACGTTTTGAAGGCAAATGAGAGAATGGTTCTGAGAGTCGATCTGACTGATTTGTCAGTTGAAGATCTTATGGAATCTACTCTTTACAATAAGGTATTCTCTTTATTATTGATATCAAAAATGAAATTCTGGTTATATGGCATATATAAAATATATATATTACTTCAATTAACACAATAGCAAATATATGGTTTTTGAATACATATAGCCTTTGAATAAATATTATTCACTTCTTTCACTTGAAAATTACAGGCCATCATCATCAGCAGCATCATAATTTTATGTAGTTACCATCTACGAAAGTTTATTACTAAACCTCTAGTATATTTGTACATTGGGTGGACAAGGATTTTTTTATCCCCCAATTTTGTCAATTGCAATTATTTTATTTTATTTTAACATAGTCTGGAAACCCTAGTTTAGAGACCAAACATGGAATTATTTCAGCCACTTCAGGCCTCCAATAAGCGAGGAGGTGGTTTCACACCAGGCATTGAAATTCATCTTCTGCCTAAAGACAATCGCAAGCATCCATGCCTACGGTGGGATTCAAACCCGTGACCTGTTGATTGGAGAGCAGGACTCAGCAACCAGGCTGGTATAAGTCAATTACAGAGTAGAATGCAAACTATGGATTGATTTGAAACATTGAAAGCCACATAAATGTATAACTGCAGAAACACTGTATTATTAACTATTAATTAACTGTATTAACTTTGATGCTGTGTGATTAGAATAAGACTCTCACATATCTTGGATGGTGACAGGCAGTCATTCCAACTCAAGTTCAGACATCGAAGTATGGCATCAAATGCTTTCTTTAAATAAACATTCGAATTCATAACTACAAAGAGGGAGTAAGCATGTTTCAGACTATAGGATATCGTGGTGTGCATTTATTTCATGTTATGCAAGGCCAGATTTCTCAGATTTCCTGCTAATGATGTATTACTGGTATTCTTGTATTCTTTTTTCCACCGAACAACCAGTTTGTCCAAAGTAAGAAAGGTAACAGTCACAAGGAACTTGGAGATGCCAGGAAGAGCAAGAGGGCAATGTTTATCTTTAGAAGTGGAAATCATGGTGATAGTTTATCAACAGGAATAAATGTAGCCACTAGATTATATTTCTTAAGAATACTAGAAATTGGTTCTGAGATGCCAGAAATGTGTGGGGTATGAACACTACATAGTGTTTCCATTTTATTCAAGCAAGGATTATAGAAATCAAAAAGCCATTGTTTACTTTGGTCTGAGAAGCCATTTAATTTCGTATATTGTTTGATGTGTAAAAGTTCTTGCTGTAGTTGTTGCAATGTAGAACGTATAGTATTGTGAGTATGTCATAATAAAGTTTTGATAATTCCAATCTTCTGTAAGGGATGGTGAACAGATTGCTGATGAATGTATTGCAGAATGATGAATGTAGAGAATACAGGAATGCCATTCTTACATCATCAAAAGGAAATCTGAGAAATCTAGCATTGCATAACATGGGATAGATGCAGACCACAACATTCTGTGGTCTGAAATGTGTTTACTACATCTTTGTTACTATAAATTTGAACATAATTTAAAGAAAACACTGAAGCTTTGCTTAAATGTCTGAACTTGAATTGTAATGACTGCCTCTCGCTATCCAAGATATAAGAGAGTCATATATCTTATTGCTGGCCTGGTTGGCCGAATGATTAGCGTATCCGCTGTCCAGCCAAAAGATTGTAGTTCGAATCCTGCTGTGGGCATGGATGTTTGTGCTTGTCTGTGAAAATATTAGTGGCAGAGGTTGGCAATAGATGGTGTTGGTGTAGATTATGAAAGTGGTAGTAGTTGGTGGGTGGAGACGGAGAGTTGTAGAGTGGGTGCCCTCCCTCGATGAGTCGATGATTCTACCTGGAGGTGTCATATAATAATAGTAATATAATAAATTTAGTTTAATCCTTTATCCAAGTGCGAACAAACAAAGTTTGAGCCTGAAAGTATCTTCAGGAATGGGGTAAGGTGGTACAACACCGGGAAACTCGTTGCAAAGGTGGAGCAAGCTAACATCACTCCTATCTCAGTATCTCCCATAATGCAAAACGCATCTCCTTGCAGACATGTATAATGTTATGCATTAAGGGAAGGGCCACTACCCAGACTAGTTTCCACCTTTATTGAGGTCTCTTCAGTGGGAGCCAGGCCCAAGTGGCAACTCCTATAGGTTGAGATGATCTTGCTAATGCTTCTGCCTGGTATCTCCACTTGGGTCTGGCTCCCACTGAAGAGACCTCAATAAAGGTCGAAACTAGTCTGGGTAGTGGCCCTTCCCGTAATGCATAGCATTATACATATCTGCAAGGAGATGCGTTTTGCATTATGGGAGATACTGAGATAGGAGTGATGTTAACTTGATCCACCTTTGCAACGAGTTCCCAGTGTTGTACCACCTTACCCTAGTCCTGAAGATACTTTCAGGCGCAAACTTTGTTGCTCACACTTGGATAAAGGATTGAACTAAATTTATTATAGTCTAACCAAGTGAAAAATAAACTTCCAAAATAATAGTAATAATTATTCTAATCATCATAATTTAAGTTATTTTAATTAATAATACAGTTAATTAATAACACAGTATGGTGTTCCCTTGCATTGTTTTATGTATAACATTGTATGGCTCTCACTGTTTCAAATCACTCCATTGTTCACATGCTATTTTGTAATTAACCAACATTGCCACTGATAATGATGCTGTAATTTTCATGCTGAAATATATGACTTTTAAATAAATATTCACTTCCTTCCTTATGTTATTGTGTGAATTGAAGTAATCTTATGCCAGAAATATCTCTTCAAGAACAATAAAGTATATTTATATATCTTCTCTGTTCTAATTGTAAAAAAAAACAAAAAAAAACATGCAGTCAAAATGTTACTTAGTATCTTATTTTTTAACAATATCTTCTTTTGTCATTATATTATTACAGTAACCTCTATGGAGTTAGGACACTCATCATGGGCAGCCCACTCAAGCAGCAACATGTCTCTCTTATGAGAGACATGTTGCTGCTTGAGTGGGTGCAGATGTGACTGAAATTTTAAAAGGAGTACGTGAGTATTGAAAGTTCAGAAAATTCTCAATATTCACATGCTTTCAATATTGGAAATAGTTGCTTTTGAAATGAGAAGATGTATTCTATATTGCAAAATCAGAGAATATGGAGAATAATAAGGAGAATGCGGAGGTAATAAGTTATGTGAATACTGGCAATTCACTGGTGTTTTTAGTACACAAATGCTAGGAATAATAAAAAAAATCAAGGGAATCATTTGTGACATTGATGGACTCAGTCTCTCAAAAATAGTTGTTGATATCACTAAAACTTTGGTAATTTTTTTTAACAGAATTGAAGGTCATAGAATTTTTTTGGATAGGGAAGGTCATCATGGTGGTGGAGTATACACAACACACTTTCAGGTAATGCATTTCACTCATCTTCCACTCAGTGCAAAGAACCCATTCCTCACTACCTTGCTCACACCCTTTTTATACTGTTTCTGGGGATGGCTTCTGGTTCTACCCTTGTCTTCCTCTACTCTATGAAATATCTCCTCTGCTAATGTTAATCTAGTAACAACCCCTCACCAACTTGTATGTCACACATATCCTCTCTTCCTCTTTTGTTCACAAGGGTCTTCAGGTTGCATTTTCTCAGTCTTTCCTCATGCTCCACATTCCATACACCTGAAACTGACTTAGAGAACCTTCTCTAGACCATCTCTAGTATATCCTCATCCACTTGAAAACCAAGAGTGAGCAACCAAGCCACAGTGGTTGTATGTGGCCTGATCAAGGCCGTTTAACCTCTAACTATAACCTTAACCTGTTTCTGATTGACAAGGACCTCCTCATCATTTCTGTAATCCATTGTAATGTTCTTACAAATTTAGCAATGTGACCCCCTGAACTTCAAGTCTCTATCCACGATCACTCATGGATCTCTCATGTCTTCCACCTTCTTCAAAATTTCACCATTAACTACATACTCTGAAACCTACTTGCCCTTTCCTTCCAAATTTCAAGAACTTGCACTTCAAAACATTAAACTTTTAACTACACTTATTTGTCCACTCACATAATTTATTGAGATCCTCCTGCAGGGCACACCTGCTCTTATCCTCATATTTAGCTCTTTCTGATTTTCCATCACTAGCAAACAACTGCATATCTCCAGATAAACCTGCCCCAATATCATTAACATAGAAGTTAAACAATTGGCTTCAAGACAGGACCTTACAGTTCTCTACTACTGGCAAATGACAACCCCCCGCTCTCTCTCTCTCTCTCCAATACCTATCAGACAGCCAATTACTTATCCAACTCACTAGTCTGTTAACTAATCCCATTCGTTTTAGTTCACCTGCCAGCTTGTCATGTGACAGTCTTTCAAGAAAGGCCTTTGAAAAATCAAGCTATACGATATAAATCTACCTTATTCAAAAAATTTGTCACATATTGTATTACATATGCAGATTGCTAAAACAAATTCCCCATAGAACCCATGCTGTCCATCATACATAATACTGCTATTATCAACTCATTTCTGAATCCTATCCTTACCAGTCACTAATACCTGAACAACAACTCCAGACACACAGAGATTGGCATGTAATTACATCAAGTTTATTTAATTTATCATTTAATTTCTTGACTGGTAACTGATGCATATCCTTTGCATCAGTTACCAGTCTACCGTTGTCATGCTTTCTTCTACTTGTCTCACACCGAAGGAACTTGCTAGGATTTTTCTTGCCTTCATTGGCTAATTTCATATTTCACTTTTGCTGTCTTTACCAATTGAGTCATTCTTCCTGGCAAGATATTTGTAGTCTTCATGCAACTGGTTATTACTTACATCCATCTTTTTACCTTTACACTCTTCTTTGCTTTCATGCTTAATTCATCTATTTGAAGAAAGAGGGGTCAGTAATACTCAAGAAAAAAATGATTTTGAGCAATAGGTGACTGTTTGCTATGAGTGAAGAAGATAAAGCAATTCAGAGTCAAATAGAGGACTAGAGAAATTAAGATAAAAAGAGAGAAATATAAGGCTCAGGAAGATGACTAGAAAGTAAGGAGAGAAAAATTAGAATCAGAGAAGGCTGAATGCAATTAAAGGAGAATCCTAAGAAATTTGTGCCACTTCATAAAGGAGGTGATCGAACTCGAGCGTCAAACTATAGGCCTATCTGTATGTCAGGTGTTGTGGTTAAGTTGTTGGAGAAGCTTGTGAGAACTAGGATCCAGAGTTGGGTTGATAACAATGGTATTATCTTTGATGGACAGCATGGATTTGCTAAAGGGAGGTCATGTTTTACTTAATTATTACAATAAATTGACTGCTTCCTTGGACAGAGGAAAGGGATACACAGTAATACACTTGGATTTTGCAAAGGCTTTTGACAGAGTACCTCATGATAGGTTGACAGTCAAACTAAACAGATGGGGTTGGATATTAGATTGGTGCATTGGATTGGAGACTGGCTATCTGATAGGTATCAACAAGTTGTGTATGGGGGAGCAATATCCAGGAAAAGGAAAGTCACTAGTGAAATGCTTCAGGGGTCTGTTTTAGGTCCATTGCTGTTTAAATTATATATTAACGATATAGGTGAAGATTTGGATGGAGATATTCAGTTGTTTGCAGATGATACAAAATTGGGACGAACCATGAAGTATAGTAAAGATGTTGTGGCCTTACAGGAAGACTTGAATAGATTGAGTGATTGGGCACAGAAATGGGGATGTGAGTTCAATGTTGCAAAATGTAAGGTTTTAAAATTTGGAAAACAAAGATGGGATGCAGAATTTATGCTTGGTGAGAATATATTGTTGGAGGTAGAGGAAATAACAGATCTGGGGATGATTGTGGAAAAGGATCTAAAATTTAGGGGACACATAGTCAAAATTGAGAAGACAACACAAAGGCTTCTGGGAATAATGCGGAGGACACTGACGTGTAGAAGTAGGGAGATTCTTGTTCTGTTGTATAAGGCTTTGATTAGGCCAGACATGGACTATTGTGCCCAGATTTGGTCACCGGGTTTTTAGAAGATGAAGAGATGTTGGAAAGGGTCCAAAGGAGACTGACTAAGGTAGTTTCTGACCTCTGAATCGAGTATGAGGAAAGATTGAGAAGATGTAATTTGCAGAGTCTGGTGGACAGAAGGATGAGGGGAGATAAGATAGAGACTTGAGAGTTGGTAAGGGGTTGTTATAGGATCAATGCTGGAGAAGGTTTTGCAGAGAATAGTAGGAGATCAGGGGAGAACCAGAGGTCATCCCTGGAAACTGTATAAAGAGGGTGTGAGTAGGGGAGTGAGAGGCGGGTTTTTTTCGTGCAGAGTTGTGAATGATTGGAATGCCTTGCCTGAGAATGTGGTGTCTGCAAAGAGTTTGAATGTGTTTAAAACATGGTATGATGAGCTGTGTGTGTGATAAAAGGACCTTCCAGATGAGTCTTTGACTCCATGAGGTCTTGGGGTGGTAATAATAATAATAATTTTTTTCACTACATACTCAGTAGGAGATAAAATAGTTGGATAAAATGGATGGAGACAGGACCCGAATGACTGAAGCAGATATCATGGTTAACTATTTAATGATTACTTTATTATATTGTTTCATCCTGGTAAAGCAGACATTATTCCTGAATGGAAAAGGATGGGTGAAGTGATAGAAGTGAAGAGAGTGTATTAAGAATATTGAGTATGTTAGAATTCAGAAAGGTAGAGAGAACAGATGGAATTTCACCACATTTTTAAGGGAATGTGCTGTGTAATTCGGCTGTTCTCTTGGCTGTTTACTGAAAAACTTGCAACAGAGCAATTTCTTGGAGAATTGCATAAGGGTAGTCAAGGATTGAGGTATGAAACTAGGGCAGATCTTATTTTCTGTGCATTTGTTAAGGTGTTGGAAAAATTGGTAAGAACTTGTATACAGAATTGGGCATATGATGGCAATGTTATTCATGCAAATCACTATGGATGTGCTAAGGAATGGCCTTGTTTTAGTAATCTAGTTGCCTTTTACAGTAGAGTAACAAGAGAAATTCATTAGGTTAAGACATATGGCATCATTTTTTGGGGGTTTTGAAAACATACTACACGACAAGTTCATTTTTAAGCAGCAATATGTGGCTTTGGATATTAAATGGAGGATTGAATTAGTAACTGACTTTCTGATAGATATCAGAGAGTTGTATATGAGGAAGCAGTATCAGAGAGTAGGAAGGTAATAAGTGGAGTTTTACAGGGTTCAGTATGAGATCATTACTGTTCATTTGTTAAGCACCTCCATAGCTCATTTCCAAGAGAAATAGAATATTGCACCATTCCAGTGGAATGGTGCAATATTTTCAAGTAATCCTATTAAACAAGCATTTGTATGGAAATGATTAATGAAATGAAATCACATTTAGCATTATGTATTGCTGAATGTGATTTCACAAGTTTTCGATTCAAATTGTTTAGTAATGATGTTTCCCAAGGGTAATTGTAACTACAAGGGGATGTTGCAATGCATGTTCGTGAATGCCAGAAGTGTCACAAATAAAGGAGAGGAGTTTTTGGTATTGGTCAGGTTGACTTGGCCAGAAACTACAGAAATAGAATATAAAGGGCATTGTATTTTCAGGGAGGATAGAGGGAATAGTACAAGAGGTGTAGTATTGCTGATGATAGCTGAAGAATTGCAACCAACAAAATTAGAAATTAAAGATGATTTTAGGCCTCAGAGAGATGGGTCATTTGAGGCTGTCTGGTGGAAGATATAGAGGTCAATAAGACAAAATATAGTGTTGGTTGCTGCTGGACCAATAGGTTCACAGGAAGATGTGGGTGCCATTCATCGGCAGATTAGCACAATGATTGCAGGCTGAACAATTATTATAGGAGAATTTAACTATGGAGACATAGATCGGAGGGAGGAAAGGAGCATGGCAAGATGGAAGTGGATTAGATGGTTGGTGATTGTTATATCTGATAATAGCATCAGAAGATATATCCATAAACAAGGTAAATACTCAGTCTCCAGTTGGTGACAGTGACCATGTGATCTTGTTCTGGGAAGTTGCCAAACATGTGGAATTCTCTGTGAAGATAAAGCTGGTAATTATGACAGACTTAGGAGTCATCCTGAAGCAGTGCTATTGCTTGAGAAGCTACAAAGAAAGAATGTCAGTAATGCATGGGAAATGGTCAGAGATTGTTTGAGATAAGCAGAAGCATACCCAAGTCAGGAGGATAAACCAAGTGGGAAAAGTGAATGCATAGAAATATAAAGCAAGAGCTGCAAAAAAAAGAAAACATGTGAAAAGAATATAAAGAAAAAGGTGATAAGCAAACTCATGAGCAGTACAAAGTGCAAGGAAGAAAGGTGACTAGTTTGGTAAGAAAGGCCAAATCAGATTGAAAGAAAATTAGCTAAGCAGGCCAAAGTACATAACATAACAAAAACCCCAAAGAGTTTTTGTTATGTAGCAAGAAGAGGAAAAATTACTATGATAGGAATGACTTTAAACAATGCTCATAATAGGAAGGTGAAAGAGGCAGAAGAAATTGTTGAGTTGTGGAGTGATCATTTTGCAAAATTTCAGCATATTGAAAAATATGAATGTGAACACAGTAGTGGGACTTGGCGGCATGCCAGCCTATATACTGCATTAATGTGCAAGAGAATTGACATTGCCTCTGATGAAGTTGTTCAATCTAAGTCTCAGCTCTCATAGCATTCCAGGGTGAGAGGGATTGGAAAGAGGGTAGGATAGTTTAATTGCATATAGGTGGCTCCAAGACAGAGGCAACAAACCACAAACCAATTAATATATCAGGAGTGGTTATTAAAATATTGGAAAAGTTGATGAAAAGTAAAATCCAACATTTAGTGGATAGGAATGCAATACTCTATAGTCAGTAGCATGGCTTTTTAAAAGGTAGGTCTTGTCATAGTAATTTATTCACATTTTTCTAATAAAGTGACAGCAGAATTGGATGGATATAATGACTAGAACATGATATTGCTGAACTTTGCAAAGGCATTTGGTAGAATACCACATGGAAAACTATTACAAAAGTTCAAGCAAATAGGAATGGATATGAAGCTGGTAGCATGGATTACTTAGGCTCACTACCCTTTAATTTCTATATGAATGATATAGAGAAAGATTTAAGATTGGATATTCAGGTTTGTGGATGATGCAAAACTGAGGAGAGCAATAGGTGATAAAGGCGATGTAGTTATCTTGTAGGATGATGTAAATAAATTGGCATTATGAACAAAGAATAATGATTGTTAATTTAATGTTGCAAAATGTGAAGTTATGTGCTTAGGATTAAAAGGATTGCACACAGTGCGTCATATTGATGGTGCTGGATTGTAGGAAATTAATGAGACTAGGGACATTGGGAATAATGATCGACAGAGTGTTGAAGTTCAGAGGGCTTATTGCAAAAGTTAGTAAAATGGCTGAAAGGATTACTTGATTATTATCCATCTCTATAAGGCTATGATTGGGCTGCATCTTGAGTACTGTGCAGAGATTTGGTGTCTGGAATTTCTTAGAGACCAGGAGGTGGTATAGAAGATTCAGAGACTAGTGAGTAAGCCAGTGACGGATGTGTGGAATGCTGCATATGAGGAGAGGATGAAGATTTGTGGGATTGCCAGAATTAGTTGCGAGTTTCCTGACAGTGAATGAGTTTAAGGAGAATTAGATGAGTTTTGTATGTATTATAATTATTTACGCTCTCCCATGATGAATCTCTGGATTCTATGGAGATAACATAATAATAATAATCATGTGAATAACTTTTTAGCTTAGAATTTTCTCTAAAATATCATAGGCATTGCTAGTACATGATCACAGAATAGCAATTAAATTTTAACAGACAATTCTAAAAAGTTCCACAGAAGTAGCTGATGTAAGATAACTCTAAAAGGAAAATAATTTCCTAACTTATTAAAAAAAAATTATATGTATTCACAAAAACTAAAATTAGTGCTTTTTAAATTAGCTAATCTTTCTTATCTCTCACAAAGGATATAGACAAAATAGACCATCAGATCTATTTCAGTTAGGACAGTGAAGTAAAGTTTTCACACATTTGTTTATAAAACTATTCTATGAAGAAACAACTTTTATGAAGAACTCATGTCATGTTCCAATGAACTCTTTGTTTAGTGTCAAGGGTAGGGAAAGTGATTTTCCACATTGGATGGAAGCTAGTAGTTTGCCTGTTTTATGAATGTGATGGTAAATTTAACTTTGTAAGAACACAATCAATTCATTTAAAAACATTATAACATAAAAAATTGAACTCTTTCTGATGTATGAAGAGTTCAATTCTGAACACACTATTCCTGATGAATCTCTGTGTCTGAACCAGCACTCTTGAACTCTAAGTCCACTTTTGGGCATGCTGCTGTCTTGGTAATAATCTGTTGACAGTTATATAAATTCCATTTCTTTCTCTAACTTTAACCCCTTAACGCACTCAACCAAGTTAACTCGGGTCCAGGAAACTGAATTTTTCCCGTGGACCCGAGTTAATGCGTGTGAACATGAAGTCTGGTTTCACATATAAATACAAACCGAATATACATGCTAGACAATTTTCTGCCTATTTCCTTTCAGCCGAGAAAAGTTGCCAACGGCATGTATCAGCTATTTCATTTGCATTTGCACATTTTTTCCATGATTATAACTGCCTAAATTTCTTCAAGCTTTTTTATTTTGATGAACAATTGATTCAAAGTGTTGTGGATGAAACAAATAGATGTGGGAGGAGTCGTACTTGTGGTAAAGAAAAGACTTCTTGCTATGACACAAATCCAAATGAAATCAGAGTATTTTTGGTTGTTGTCCTTTTGCAAAGTATAGTAAGAAAACCAGAAGACTGTCATTATTGGACAAAAAATCCATTATTATATACACCATTTTTTTGGATTGTATGAGCGGGAAACGCTTCAAAGCCACAAAACAATTTCTACATTTTTCAAACAATGATGAATTTGATCCAGCAAATCATCCTCGACCAAAACTCAACAAAATCTGGCCAATTTATGAAGATTTAAATACAAAATTTCGCAATTCGATTATGCCAGAGAAATTGGTGACTATTGACGAAAGTTTATTGCTTTATAAAGGTCGTCTGGGATGGGTGCAATACATTCTTTTCAAAAGGGCCAGATTCGGCATAAAAACATACTTATTATGTGAATCACAAAGTGGATATGTCTGTATTATAGAAAGTTTTTTACCTTGGGTATAATATATGTTAAAGATACCAAACTATTTTAAACCTGGTTTTAATCCATTTCCCAAGAAAGCAAACAGACAAGTAAGTCAAGTTTGCACCTGGAAGTAGTGCAAGTCTGGGTGACCTGCAAAGAGTGCAATTCTTAGACTTGTGGTAAAGGTGGAATAAGCTCTGATAACTGTTCTTAATATTTATCCTTAATGCAAAGCACATCTCCTTGAGGAGATGTATGATGCTATGCATTAAAGGCAAGGGGGCCATTACCCAGACCAGTTTCGACCTTTATTGAGGTCTCATCAGTGGGTGCCAGGTTTAGAAATACCAAGGTTAGAGCTTATAAGTATTTTTTTATTATTATTATTATTATTATTATTATTATCATTATCATCATCATCATCTCAGGCAACTCCAAGGAGTCGACAGATTCATCGAGGGAGGCCCCAACATCATGTCAAGAGCAACTATTCGACATTCACACAGTATCTATCATACTTCGCCTTGAAATCATTCACAGTCATAGCACCCACAACAGACTCTGGCAGCTTATTCCACTCATTCACCACTCTCCAAGTAAAAAACCTAGTACTAACACCCCTGCTAACCACACTCTTGCCCAGCTTCCATGTATGGCTCCTAGTCCTCCCACCACCAATCCTATTCTCAAAAATATCTTCTGGATTAATCCTATTAGATTCATCTTATTAATCCTAATATAGAAACCCTTCAGTAATTTGAATGTCTCAATCATATCACCCCTTTTCTGCCTATCAACCAATTTTTGCAACCCACAAATCTTCAACCTGTTCTCATAAGGTTCATTCCACAGACCTGCTATCATCTTGGTTACTCATCTCTTGATCCTCTCCACCTCCTCCCCATCAAGAAGAAACCCAGGCACCCATATCTGGGCGCTGTAGTCTAGATGGGGTCTTATCAAGGCTCGATATACAGGAACAATAACTTGTTTGTCTCTGCTTGTTAACGTATTTTTCAGCAACCAAATGATTTGATGAGCTGTTTTAGCCACTTTTGCAATGTACCCCCTAAATTTCAACTCCCTATCCACCAAAACTCGCAAATCCCTGTCCTCATCAATCTCCTGGAGTATGGTTCCACCAATGCAATATACTGCTGCTAATCCTTTCACTCCAAAATGCATAACCTTACACTTTGCCACATTAAATCGACATCCATTTTCCCTAGCCCAGTCCTCCAAACTATCCAAATCATCTTGCAAAATTTTGACATCCTGTGCACTCACAATTGCTCTACCCAACTTTGCATCATCAGCAAACAAGTGAACACTTCCTCTCAGATCCTTTCCTATATCGTTAATGAACAAATTGAAAAGTAATGGTCCAAGAATAGAACCCTGCGGCACACCACTAGTCACAAGTCGTCTTTTGGACTCCACTCTTGAATAAACCACTCTCTGGTATCTCTCCATCAACCACCCTCCAATCCATCTCACCAACCCTATATCCATCCCCATCTGCTCAAGTTTACTGATTAGAGTAACATGTGGTATCCTGTCAAAGGCCTTGGCAAGGTCCAGTAGAATCACTGTGAACCCATTACCCTTATCCAGTTCACCCGTCACTGTGTTATAAAACATGCGCAAGTTACTGAGGCATGATGAACCCTTCACAAAACCATGTTGTCCCCCATACAGTATCCCATTTTCATCTATCCAGTCCTGTATTCTTCTCTTGACTAATTTCTCCAAGACCTTGACAACGATTCCTGATATGCTAATCGGTCGGTAATTTACAACAACAGCCTTGGAACTTCCTTTATGCAGTGGAACTATTTTCCCCTCTTTCCACCCCCTCGGGACTAACCCAGACCCGAGACTCAAATTAAACAAAATGGTCAAGGGTACTAACAATTCTTTAGCCGCTTCACGTACGACACGAGCTGGTATACCATCCAATCCCACAGATGTATTGACATTGAGGTTTTGCAATAGACTATTCACCTCCACTTCATTCACCACAATCCCATATAATCTATTGGTTCATTCATTTCTGCAATGTCACCAGCTGGAAGATATATTCTTGCAAAGTGCTCGCTCAGTAATTCAACTATATCAGCTGATTCAGTTACCTCCCTACCATCGGCATTCTTTAAAATCATTCTCCATATACATTTTTTCTTTTACTTGCAACATATCGAAAAAACTGTTTAGGATTCTCTTTAGCCTGCATGGCCAATGTTCTTTCATTATCCTTTTTTGCTTTTCTTACCACACTCGTTACCCTTCTGGCCTGCGTTTTATACCTTTCATGTGCCTGCTGGTCACCTTTCTCCTTAAATTCCCTCCATAGTTGTTTCTTTTTTTTGCTGCTCAAGCTTAATGGTGTTATTCATCCATTTAACCCCTACTTGATTTATTATTCAAACTCTAGGTATACAGTCAGCCATTGTTTCATGCAAACACTTCTTTACTGCCTCCCATGCACTATGAACTTCTAGCCCTTGCAGTTGTACATTCCATGGCACTGAACCAATCAATCTCCTAAGCTTGTCATACTTCTAGCCCGATAATTCTACATGTACCCTGTCTTAATTGTAAAATCCACACCTTTAGCCACCTCCCAAGTCAAGACCCTGTGATCACTCTCACCAATTGGTGGCAACGTATTCATATTCGTTATAGTCAAATTCTCAGATGCAATTACCAGGTCAAGCACTCTTTGACCCCTAGTATTTTCCATTACATGCTGTCGCAGATAGTTATCCTTTAATAACCGCATAAAATTTAATTCCTTCTTCCCATGTGTCCCGTCCTCCTTCCAATCAGTGTTACCATAGTTGAAATCTCCCATAATAATTACCCTCCTTCCACTCATTACTTCTATTTGCTTATGCATACTACTCCACCATCTATTCCATCACCTGGTCTAAAGCAGCACCCAACTGTATATTTAGTTCTGCTAATTTCAATCTCTCACCAAATAGCCTCAAATGTGCTCTTTTCTCTATCCTGCCGTTCCACTTCTATTCTTCTTGGCTGTAGCTCATCAGCTATCATCAATAACATTCCTTTCCCCATTTTATTCTCCCTGTCACTCTTGAACACACCATACCTCTCACATTCAATCCTACTAGCTGTGTCATCTTCTGTCAGCCATGTTTCACTAATGCCAATAACCTGTGGTCTGGAAGTACCAACCAAGTCCAAAAATTCTTCCCTCTTGTTCCTAATACTTCTGGCATTTGTATACATGAATTGAAGAAGCCGATTTGTCTCATCCCTATTTTGATGCCTTATACTAACTATCCCATTCTGATTTGTGGTCTTTCCTACTCACTTTGGCATATTACACACATTCACACACTCAACTGTCTCCCTAAAATCTGCAAATGCACTTCCGCTCCCTTAATAATTCTAGTTTTCCTGGTTCTGTAACTTCACTTTCACGACATTCGACAACACATTTTCAAGTCTCCGCACACCAAATCCATTCAGATGTAATCCATCCATTTTATATAAATCCTTTTGCCCATCGAACTCATTTCACACATCCACAAATTACACACCACTCATCAAACATAATTCACGCATAAAGTCATTAGCAATTATGGCCCTCCTTCTATACTCTTCACTGTCATGCCGTGGCAACAGACTCACCCTCCTAACTCTCTCACTCTTTTCTTTTGCTACCTCAAGCAATTTCTTCACATCCTCACTCATAGCCTTTTCATTTCCTTTCAAATCATTTGTACCCACTACCACTATCAATTCCTTCACCTGCTATTTTTGCATCCTAATTGACTCGCTTACATTCTTTACGGTTGCACCTGGTTGGTACGATTTTGTTAAACTCAACTAACACACCTCTTACTAGGGGAATCTTCATACAATACATGCTCTTTCATTTTATTTACACTCACTATCATACCCTTATTTTTTCTATCATACTTTTGCCAATTATTAGTCGGTACGCTCGTTAAAGATTTTTGCTAACATTCCAGTTGATGGTTTACACTATGTATCATTCCGCGTAATTGAGCTATTTCACTCATTTTTATTTTCCGATGATTCATTCAATCATTCTGTATGCTTAACTTCATTCACTCTATCAACGCCACTCTCACAGCTATCAGGTACTACCTCACCAATATCCTCGTTCATACCTCGAATATCGCTGTTATCTAGATTCTCACTTTTGACAATATCACTCACACGACCTGAAACATTCTTTAAATTCTCACATTCTTTACACTTTTTGCACACATTCACTCCATAATCGTTGTTTAACCAGACTCTGACCGCTCTCCTCGATGCATACATTTCGCAAAAATATTTCAACTTATTATTATTAGTCACCTCCAGGGAGTCCAAAGACTCATCGAGGGAGGGCATCTACTCTACAGCTCTGCCCTAACCACTCACAATCCACCAATTGACCGCAACTACACCAACGCCATCTGCCGCCGACTGTCACCACTAGTATTTCCACAGACAATCACAAACATCCATGCCCACGGCGGGATTCGAACCCGCAGCCTCTTGACTGGAGAATGGACACACTAACCTCTCGGCCAACCAGGTGATTTTACCAAAACAAATTACCATAAGGTTCTTTGACCTTATTAAATAAAAATTCTATAAAAATTCAGTTCTATCCTTACATACAACAGTGAAATTCCTAAAGGTACGGTCCTCATTGGGTCTTAAGTAAGTTTCCTGTAGACAGAAACAGAAAGATTTGTGTTTCGTTTCTGCAACAACAACAACTTGATATCGTCAATATTCTGGCAGATCCCACAACAGTTCCATTGTAAAAATTTTCCTATTGTTTTGATTTTATTGATGTGTCTGGTTTTCGAGAGGTTGAGTGCTTACCTTTGTCAGATTTATATTTATCCACTGTTTTAGGGAAGTATGGATGGCCAGTGTCCATCTCTTCCTCTGGTAGAGTGTTCAAAACATAAAATGTGTTAGGGTCGGTTGGTATACTTAGTTTGCTTTCAGTGGGTATCGAGGTATCCATTTTTTCTGTGTGAGTGTCTGGTGGTTTATCTTTGAGTGAAGTCTCCACCATATTTTTTTTGACAGATGAGTTTTCATTGAATGGGACCATTTTTGAAGTTGTCTCTGGAGTAAGGCCATAGGTCTTGTGATTAATGCGTTCAACAGAGAAGCACTTGCGATTGTAAAGTTCAGATATGGTGAAATTATCAAATGGTGGAATAGACATACATGTTTGATTTGCTGTTGGCACATTTTTAATTGTTACTTTTTCAGCATAAGAGGATTGTAAAACAGGTGTAATGGTGGCCAGCTTTCTTTTTTGCAACCTGATATGTTATGTTTTGTTCTGTTTTAATTTTTTGTATCTCTTTTTCATCTTTCCATTTCTGACATGCACGAGAGTATGCTGGATGATCTCCCTGACAGTTGACACATTTAGCTTTTTTTTCACAGCAAGATTTATTTTCATGTTCTTTACTATCACATCAGGCACAGGTAGTAGAACCACGACAGGCAGTTTGTGCATGTCCATATCTTTGACATTTAAAGCATCTCAGCGGGTTAGGGATGTATATTCTAACACATACAACTCCCGGCCCATGGGCCAGATCCGGCCTTCTACTTCTTTTGATCCGGCCCTAATTTATTTCAGCAAAGTTTGTCTGATTCATGGTGGGAGAAAACATGGTGTGTTCTACTAACTCACATTAAGCTGACGTCATATGACTTGCAAAACACACTATGTTTTCTCCAACCAAGGTCTCTTTCTCACTTTTACTAGCGGCGTGTGTGAACGTGTTACAACACGTCAGTTTGGTACTTGCATTGGTGTTGTGCTTTGTTCGATGCCTGCACTGATGTTATGTTCTGTTCGGTGCCTGCATTGATGTTGTGTTCTGTTCAGTGCCTGCGGTGTAGGACAGTTTTGTTTGACAGTTCTGAATATCGCTTATAAATTTGGGACAATGTCAGGGGTTATTGCAAAAAAAAGAAAAGTAGATGCAGAGAATCGTCAATTTCAAGACAACTGGACAGAGGATTATTATTTTATTCTGAATAAAGGTTTGCCTGTATGTTTGCTGTGCAACGAATCCGTATCCGTCAACAAAGAATACAACTTGAAGAGACACTTTACTTCGAGACATACGGATCACCAAAAAATTGATGGACAACTACGAAAAGATGAAATACAGAAGTTGAAGAACTTGGATACCCAGCAGCAAATGTTCAACAAGCAAAGAATGCAGCACCACAGCATTGTCAAAGCCAGCTTCGTGGTAAGCGAAAAAATCGCTAAGCATTCTAAGTCATTTGGTGAAGGAGAATTTATCAAAGAATATCTGCTGGATGTTGCAAGCATAATATGTCTTGAAAAGAAAAAAAGACTTCGAGAATAATCGTTTGTCATGACATACTGTTATCCCACGGATAGGAAAGGTTGCCCATGTTTGTTCTAACAGGACAGCTGAGATATCCTGCTTTTACAAGATGTGGAGCCCTAGATGTATCAAAAGTAAGGATGATGTTCTTGGTTGAGACCAGGTGACCATCCATGCATATTAGGATGCGTTTCACACCCGTCACTCCTTGATCTTTAAGCTCTGAACATATCTCCTCATCAGGAACATCAAGGAGATCCCATTCTGATATCACTCCTCTACTGGAATTGAGTGTTCTGTGAGGTGTTACTTGTTACTGCAATTTGTATTCCATCCATTGTCGTTGCTCTCAGTAGTTTCTTGGAATGTTGATTGCACATTGTTTCCGCAAGGATATCACCAGAACGCAATTTCTTGACAGTTTTGGGAGGTCCTGCCAGTCCTTCTAAATCTTTTTGGATAAAGAAGGGTGACATTTTCCCAATTGGTTTTTCACCTGTTGCATGAATGATTAAAAAGGTTGGTACATTTATGTTAGTATCGGTTATCTTTTGTTTCTTACTTCTGTTTCCATATGCTGTGTTTATATTATCAGTACTTGGTTGGGACTTTGTTAGGGTCCCTGAAACATTTAAGGATGAAGAATTCATATTTAAGGTATTTTTAATTCGGCGCCAGAGCTCGCCACCCACCACGGAACCACACATGGACGCCCACTACCTGGCAAGCAAAGACTGCACTCAGAACTGGGTAGCTATACTGGCACTACAGCAGGTCTAGGATCCCGACCCCGGACCATGGGGAAAGAGACTTATTGCAACACCGTTGGCCCTTGCTGGGCCATCCAGGACCACCCATCTTGCCGACGCAGGGGCCAAAGTAGTGCAAGACTACCAGGATCCCCCTTTCCGGATGTCCACAGGTCGTACCGCACTGCAAACATGATAGCAGGGCATTGGATCCCAGTGATGGTGGTCTGGAAAAAGGATAGTGAAAAAGACTCAGGAGAAGTAGAGCAAAGAATATGGGAAGAAAAGCAAAGAAAAAAGAGGAAGAATGAAAAGCGCCAGTACCATCAATGGGAGGTCCACTCCACCACGAACAGGTGCCCCATGGTCAAACTCAGAAATTGCATGCCTAAGATAGATGATACACAAATACCATATTTTGCTAGCAAAGCATGGGTTCAAATAGCTCTGATCACTATTCTTAATATTTACCATTAATGCAAAGCACATCTCCTTGAGGAGATGTATGATGCTATGCATTAATGGCAAGGGGCTACTACCCAGACCGGTTTCGACCTTTATTGAGGTTTCATCAGTGGGAGCCAGGCTTAGAAATAGCAAGGTTAAGTAACACAGAGCTTATAAGTATTTTACCAAAACAAGTTACCATATATGTTCTCTTCATTCTTCCACTGCTCATGTGGGACGTTGAAGAGAACATATATGGAAGTGATCACTTTCCTGTTCTTTGTACAATGTATTCACAGGAACCATGTTCACCCACACGGATTCCTATATGGAAAATGGACCAGGCTGACTGAAACACTTTCTCTCATCTTGCAAAATTTAATGCTGATGCCATCAGTCAAACACCTATCAATGAAGCTGTAAAATATACAGAATGCGTTGTCCAGGCAGCAACAACCTCCATCCCAAAAACATCATCTCAATTTTCAGTCTATCCAAAGCCTTGGTGGAACCCCAGAATGTCAGGCAGCCAAAAAGGATCAACACAGAGCCCACCACATAGATATCAACATAGATACCCCACCACATCAAATTTAATAACTTTCCAGCGTGCTTGAGCCAAAGCACATTTTGTAAGACGTCAGAGGCAAAAAACAATCATGGATCCAATTTACTACATCAATTAATATCAAATGACCAGTCCAAAAATTGTATGGGATAAAATCCGAAAATGAAAGGCAGATGTAGTACACATTGTTTGTCCACCTTAGACTATAATGGAAGTGTTCTTGCTGATCCCAAAGCTATTGCAGATACTTTGGGAGAAACGTTTGCTAAAATCTCAGCAACAGCTTCATATTCTCCAGAATTTTTAATACTGAAAAAGCAGCAAGAGAACCAAAGACTTAATTTTTCTACCAACATTCTTCAGCCATATAATCAGCCATTTGTCAAGGAGGAACTAAAAAGAGCTCTCCTACAATCTCACCGTAGTGCACTAGGACATGATGACATCCATTATGAAATGATAAAACATCTACCATCATCTTCTGTGGATCTTCTTCTCTTATTATACAATAGAATACTTGCAGAGGAAGAGTTTCCAAATTCTTGGCATAAGTCAATTGCCATTGCTATCCCAAAACCAGGAAAAGATCCAACACAAGCAAATAATTATCGACCCATTGCTCTGACCAGCTGTCTTTGTAAGATACTAGAGAAAATGGTTAATGCCAGACTTCTCTGGTATTTAGAAAGCAACAGTCTTCTTTCCAATACACAATGTGGTTTCCATAGACATCGATCAACTTTAGACCATTTAGTTCGGTTAGAAACTTGTATAAGAGATGCATTTCTGAAACGAGAACATCTTGTCTCTGTTTTTTTTTTTTTTGACATGGAAAAAGTTTATGACACAACCTGGAGATATGGCATACTAAATGACCTCTATAACCTAGGTCTCAAAGGACACCTCCCTATATTTATTAAAAACTTTCTATCCAGGCAAACTTTCCAAGTCAGAGTGGGAAGTACACTATCTCGACCATATCTTCAAGAACAAGGTGTTCCCCAAGGCTCTGTCTTAAGTGTAACCCTTTTTGCTATTAAAATCAACTCAATTATTGAACAGCTTCTTCCCACTGTAGACAATGCTCTATATGTTGACAACTTCACAATTTACTGTCACTCACGTAACATGAGGGTAATTGAAAGACAACTTCAGCAAGCAATTGATCATGTCTCCCTGTGGGCTCTTAATAATGCGTTTAGGTTTTCAACAGAAAAAAGTGTCTATGTACGCTTCTGTTGAAAATGCACTCATCACCCAGATCCTGAACTAAGAATGGGACCTACTGTTATTCTAGTAACTACAGAAACCAAGTTCTTAGGACTCATCTTTGACAACTCACAAGAAAACTCACATTTCTAGCACACATTCATCAACTAAGAGACAAGTGCAAAAGAACTTTGAACATCGTTCACACTTTTTCCTCTACTGGGTGGGGTGCTGATCGAGCTTCATTGTTCCATTTTTATTGTGCACTTATACGTTCAAAGTTCAAAGCTGGTTTATGGATCCCAAGTCTATGGTTCGGCAAGACAGAGTAACCTATGATGACTGGATTCCATCCATCATCAGGGTATATGGATAGCTACTGGTGCCTTTCGCACCTCACCCACTCCAAGTCTCTATGTAGAAGCAAATGAACTGGCTCTATCACTTTGACGGAAACAGTTTTCTCTTAATTACCCTAAAAATAAAATCTCTCCCAGATCACCCTACATAGAATAGTATCTTCCCTCTGCATTGGGAAGCTCAATATCACACACATGAAACTGCTACAAATCCTTTTGGTATGCGTATTAAAGAAACTGTGCAAGCTGTTAGTATAAATGTTGACATTAGCTACACTAAACATAACAACATTCCTCCATGGCAGGTTTGCACACCATCCTGCAACCTCTCACTTTGTCAGCTACAGAAATCTTATACCCCATCATCCTTTTACCTACAATTGTTTAATGCACACAGAGCAGCACGCGCTGATTTCTTACCCATCTATACTGATGGTTCAAGAACTAACACCTATGTTGGCTGTGCTGCTATGTTTCCTGACATTATTATCTCAAATCAGATCCCACCAGACTGCAGTAATTATACAGCAGAGTAACGTGCCATTCAGCTTGCACTTTTAGGGTATAATTTATACAGACTCATTGAGCTCTTTACAGGCTATCTCCTCTCCTGTGTATAATCCTCATCCAGTACTTTATGAAGTGCTACACCTGCTTCACAAAATGAAAATCCTTAATTTCGATGTTCAGTTCTGCTGGATTCCCAGCCACATCAGAATCAAAGGAAATGAGGCTGCAGATGCAGCTGCTAAATCAGCCCATACCTTCTCCACATACTATTTGACAGTTCCATATACAGACTACAGACAACTTATAAGATCAAAGCTAATTGCTCAGTGGGAGTTAACATGGTAAGAAACATCAACAAACAAATTATATAACATTAAATCTGAAATTAAACACTGGCATTCAAGTCAACGTACAAAGAGAAGGGAGGAGGTTGTCCTTGCTAGGCTCTGCATTGGTCACAGTAACCTTACGCATTCTCATTTACTGAGAGCTGATGACCCTCCCGTATGTGAAAAATGCAACACACATCTTACTATTCATCATATTCTGGTAGATTGTCAAAAATTTACATGAGAGAGGAATGAAATTTTTACCTATCTAACCAAGCCATATACACTTGGGGAAATGCTAGCAGACTCAGGCAAATTTCACGATGTTTTTAATTTTTTAGAAAGAATTAATTTGTACAATCACATTTGACCATAAATTTGTTTATATGTAAATACTTTTTTTTTGTGCCTAACTTAACTTTTATACATATATATTATTCATTAGGTTAAATGTGACCAATTATGTATTACCATGGGCCTTGATCTTGTATATTTGTATCACCCTGCTGTAATTTTGTTAATATGTAAATACTATAATGCTAAATTCAAATTTTATGCATCAATGCTGTATAATAATTAATAGTAAATTACCTTGTAGTTTGTAGTTTTTATTTTACGCAGGTGTGTGATTGATTGAGTTGTTTAGTTTGTAAATAAACTTTGTATTTTTTGTTTAAATATGATATTGGCAGCATGGCACTAGTGCATGGTGGGGCAATGATTGCAAAGGTGTCATTGTTGTGCGATCCAAATTTACTTGATTTTGTACAGTGCAGTGTGAGAAATTGCAAAAGTTAAAGGATATATGGAAGGAGAGCGAAATTTCTGAGCAACTGTCCATTAAGAGTGTTTTAAGAGTAAGTGCCAGTGGGATGGAGATAACAAAGCAAGTGTTAGTAGAGTTGACAGTATTGACAGTAGACTGGAGAATGGTAAAGATGTTGGGACTATGTTGAATATATTGTGGTGGAAATACAGGAGAACAAAGTTGCCCTAAATAAGGAAATAGCATGCTTGCATGTTATCCTTCATTGAACAAAGCTTGATATTGAAAAGTTGCAGAAGTTTCAAGGGATTAGCAGACCTGAGAAGAGAAAGAAGCAGTTGTTCTGAAGTAAGAATCTAGATCATGTGAAGAAATGAGAAAAACAAGGTAAGGAGAAAATTATGACAGTGTGCTGAAAAGTTCTGATAATCACCGTGTAGGAATTAAGGTAGAACCATGTAACTTGCACATTATTCTACATATTCCCCACGAAGTGTTATACACTTGTTACAATGCTGCTGCATCATTTGCAATCCTCTGAGGGAAAAAAAAAGTCTTTCCCTTGTTGCACAAACCAGTCCTCATCTGCAGATATGACTTTATCTTGTGTAGTAAATTTTGTTCCTTTCAAGTGTTTCTTTAAATTTGGGAATGGGAAATAGTCAGATGGGCCAGGTCTGGCAAATAGAGTGGTGAGACAGAAATTGAAAGCCCAAGTTGTGTATTGTCTGTTGGCTTTCATGAGCAGTGTGAGCAACTGTGTTGTTTTGCAAAAGCAACATGCCTTTTCTCAGTTTCCCATGGCGTTTTTCCTTCAGTGCTGTTGAATAAACTGTTTCTGTAACATTAAGTTAATGGGATAATAAATCTCTTATTATTTTAAAGCAGGATACGAAACTCGGAGATCGAAATCTAAGAGTTTCATGCCGAAGAACTATCGACATGAGTCCACGCGTAAGTCATCACCTGGGTAGTACAACACTAGGGCAACTCGTTGCAAAGGTAGAGCAAGCTCTGTCACTATCCTTAATATTTTCTCATAATGTAAAGCACAGCTCCTAGGAGATGTATTACTGTTTTACATTATGAGGAGAGGTCACTACCCAGACCGGTTTCGACCTTTATTGAGGTCTCATCAGTGAGTAGGTAGACCTGGAATACTAAGGTTTAAATGAACCAAACTTACATATATCCCTACTAACGAATTGCCAGACCGGTGTACCCATATATTATTATTACTACGATAAAGAGCAAAGAGGCTATTTTTCCAGTGGCATAAATTATATATGGGTACGCCGGTCCGTCAATTCGTTAGTAGGAGTATATGTAAGTTCGGTTCACTTAAACCTTGGTGTTCCAGGGCTACCTACTTACTGCTGAGACCTTAATAAAAGTTCAAATCAGTCTGGGTAGTGACCTCTCCTCATAATATAAAACAGTAATACATCTCCTAGGAGCTGCATTATACATTATGAGAAAATATTAAGAATAGTGATGGAACTTGCTCCACCTTTGCAACAAGTTGCCCTAGTGTTGTACTACTCAGGTGATGACTTACGCTTGAACTCGTTGATAGTTCTTCGGCATGAAACTCTTAGATTTTGATCTCTGAGTTTCGTATCCAGCTTTAAAACAATGAGGGATTTATTATCCCCTTAACTTAATTTACGCCGCCAGAAAAATAGCTTCTTGGCTCTTTATCGTGTTTCTGTAACAGTTGCACCTTTTTTGAGGTACATCATTGATATCCCAAAAGACAATGGCAAGAACGTTGCCTGTTGACATTTGGATTCGGAAGTTCTTTGGCTGTGGAGAACCTTTGTGTCTCCACTCTAGTGACTGTTGTTTGGTCTTTGGTCATGGTGATGAAGCCATGTTTCATCAACAGTCACAATATAAGCCAAACAGTTGCACCAAACAGTCTCACAACCCAAAATCCCTTGAGATGTCAGCAGACATTCTCGGTATTCAAACATTTGGGGGATCCACTTCTTGGAGAGCTTCTACATGTCAAGATGTTGGGGCATAATGACCCCAACTCATTGCCTGGATATCCCCAGAGTCTTTGTAATGTTTTTGGCTGGCATTCGTGTATCATCAAAGATCATGGTATGCACTGCATTGATGTTTTCAGGTGTGATCACTGTGGAAGGTTTTCCTGACCTGGGGGAACTGTTGTTTTAGAATGCCTAGTTTTAAACTTGGCCACACATCTGGCAATTGTTGGATATGCTGGGGCACAATCCCATAAAGTATCACACAAAGTTTGGTGAATCTCTGAGGACTTTTCTTGCAGCAGTTAAAAATGTTTGCTTTCTGAAAATTCAAAAATTTTAAAGAAAAGAGTTAGGGCTTGTGAAAATACAGACAGTTGGCATGGGTTGCCAAGTTTTGCACACTAATTTAAAAAAATAAAATAAATATAAAAAATAAATTAAAAAAAACTTTGCTTATTCTGTATATATTAATGTTATATTACTTCTTTTGATTGAATGTTTCAGTGGTGGTGACTTTTGAACTTTTTTCATCATGAATTCAACAGTAACCTAAACTACCACATTTTGCATAAGTTTGAGACTCGTGATTGAAAATGATTTTTTTAACACTTTATGCACAGATGATTTAGTGATTAGATTATCTAGGAACCCCTATTTTGGAAACTGAAAACGAAATGCATCTAGCCACACCAGGAATGGCCTCTTGTTCTACCCTTGTCTGACTCTACTCTGTGAAAAATTTCTTCCACATTAATCTGGTATCAACTCATCAGCATCTTATGAGGATGGTCTGAAAAGTTCTCGGCCTCAACCATAGATGGCAACATTATCAGCATGATTTTTTTTTTTTTTGCTAAGTTGGTACATCTGTCATAAGCATCCATGTGAAATTGCAAGTCATTCTATCAAGAAGTTTGTTTTATACAGCTGTCTGAAGCAACAGTGTTGTCTGTATCCCTTGAAATGGATAAAATTGTATCGTGCAGTTATAAAATTCTTTGTAAAAGAAGGTTTAACATCAAAAGAAATTCATTCAAAGTTCATAAAAGTTTGAGCACTCTTCTCTTTCATTTTCGACAATTAAGAAATGGGCTGACAAGTTTTCACATGGCTGTACCAGCCTTGAAGATGTTCCACGTGAAGGGTGTCCAAAAAGAGTAACAACACAGAAATCATTGATCAAGTGCACGATATGGTATTGGATGACCCACGAGTCAAAGTGCTTGAAATTGCTGAGACTATAGGCATTTCAAAAGAACGTGTAGGATATATTTTGCATGAAGAATTGCAAATGAAAAAGCTTTGTGCAAGATGGGTGCTGCACTTGCTCACAGCAGATCAAAAACACACTCGCATGAAAATCTCTGAACAGTGCTTGGAGCATTTTAACAAGAATAAACTGATTTTGTGTGTCAATTTATTACTATGGATGAGACTTGGATTCACGATTGCACACCAGAATCCAAACAGCAGTCAAAACAGTGGACAGAAGCCAGTTGTTCAGCACCAAAGAAAACAAAGTCGGTTCCATCATCAAGAAAGGTCATGGCATTGGTGTTTTGGGATGCTAGAGGCATTTTGTTTATTAATTATCATGAAAGGGGTAAAACAATAACCAGGGAATATTATTCTGATCTTTTAACTAGACGAAGAAAAAATTCATGAGACAAGACCCGGTTTGCAGAAGAAAAAAATCATCTTTCATCAGGACAATGCACCTGCCCACAAAGGTGTTTTGGCAATGGGAAAGTTAAGGAGTCTGCACTATGAATTGTTGAAACATCCACTGCATTCTCCAGATTTGGCTCTCTCTGACTGCTTTCTCTTCCCAAAACTAAAACTCTTTCTCACTGGGCAGTGTTTTTCTTCAGATCAAGAGGTGATTGCAGCTGTAGAGGGGTATTTTGCAGGTCTTACTGAGAACCACTACAGGGATGGGATAATGGTGCTGGAGCATTGCTGGAATAAATGTATTAGTCTTAAGGGGGATTATGTTGAAAAATAAAATTAATTTTGAAATTCTAAATTGTTTTTTCTTTGTTAGGCCGAGAATTTTTCAGACCACCCTCATATATATCTTAATCATCTTCCCACTCCTGTTCACAATGCTCTGCAAGTTACATTCCCTCAATCTCTTCATATCTATCATTCCATAGACCTGACACTGACTTAGTAAACCATCTCTGGAACCTTACCAAGACTCATCCTCTTGAAAATCAGGTGACCAAATCTGCACACTACTCCATATGTGATCTGATTAAAGCAAGCCTTACACAAAGGAACCATAACCTCTTTGCTTTTGTATGTCATTGTCCTCCACATTGTTTTCATAATTTGGTGTGATTTGAGAATTTTAGCAGTGCTATCCCTAAACTTGAAGTCTCTGTCCACGTTCACTCCCAGATTGCTCATCTCTTCCACTTCCTCCAAAATGTCTCTAATTGTATACTCTGCATCTTGACCCTGCCTACCAGATTTTAAGACCTTGCGCTTACAAGATTAAACTGGTAGCTCTAGTCATGTGCCCACTCACATAGCCTATTGCAATCCACCTAAAAAGGCCACAAAACCTGTTCTACTTCTAATAGTTCTTCCCAATTTTGCATCATTCATACACAGCTGCACATCTGTAATTAAATTGGTCGTGATGTGATTAACATACAAGTTAAACAATAATGGTCCCAAAAAAAAGATCTCTATAACATGCCGCTGATGACTTTTCTCTTTTGGGATACCACTCCCCCATACACATCCTGCTGATAACTATCTGACAGCCAATCAGCTATCCATCTCAGAAGAATCCTTTGTAAAAACTTTCCAAAATATTCACCATGCTACTAAATGCATAGCTCATGTTGTTGGTTAGAGAGCAAGTACAGTTACTCTTCAAATCAACTTTTTTCCTAACATAATATGAATTGATGGATATTTATGATTACTTAAGTTGCAATGCAAGTTGAAACCTTTTGGGCTGTTTTTTTTTTATAATTATGATTTGGATGATGCCATGTAGCATATCATGGTACAACTGTATTTGGAAAGCTTTGAAAGCTAACTTGTTTAGTTTTAAAAAATAGCAATATCAGTTAAAAAATTGTGTTAGAATTAGACTGTATTGTGGAGTTAATTAGTTTAAGTTAAAAGTTTTGTTTTAAATATTGTTAATTTAGTCTTTTCATGATAAGTTACATAGCATAGCACATGGCACTGATGTAAAGCAGAATAATGACATCCAAGTCATCATTGTTTAAAGAATTTAATCAAAGAGACTTTGTGCAGTGCAATGTCTTCAAAATGTACTCATTACTGAAGGCAGCTTGAATTTGGCTTGAAAGTGACAGTGGTAGGAAATTGTGCCAAAAATGCTATGAGAGTGAGGATCAAAAGTTTGCCTTAGGTCACGAGATTGAAGGAGTGAATGGAACTCAGAATATGATTGAAAATGTGTGTGATGTAGTGCCAGATAGGATTGAAAGTGACAAGATTGAGAGAGAGTAAAAGTGTTGAACAAAAGAATAGTATGACTTAAGTAAAGAATGAAGAGTTGACTGCAGTGAGGTAGCTCAGTTGCGTAGAGTGATACACAGGGCAAACCAGGAGCTGGAGTGAATGCAGAAATGTCTTGTGAGTGGGTTAGCTGATAGCAGAAAGAAAGAAGTGTGAGATAAAAGAAATGAGGGCTTGACCAAGAGAGAAAGAAAAATGAAGAAATGAGTGTTATATGGCGAGTCACTCATAAAACGTGTGATCAACAAGAGTTTGACAAAATCTTGCTTTCCTGATGCGAAAATTATTGAAGTTAGTGAGGCTATTAGAGCACAAAAGGGTATAGTAAAAGAAAAGATTATAGCGCCTGGAACGAATGGCTTAAAAAGAGAAAAGTATGACATAAGAGAGGACATGAAAGAAATACTGGAATTAGCAAAAGAAAAGAGTGAGAGAGTTAAGATAGTGAGTCTGTTATCGTGATATGACAGAGTAGAGCAGAGTAGAAGGGCCATAATAGTGAATGACTTGATGCATAGGTTATGCAGGAGGAGTGGTGTATAGCTTGTGGATATGTATGGAGTGAGTTTTGCAGGCAAACAGATTTATACAAGAAGGATGGTTTCCATCTGAATAGATAGGTGTTTGGAGATTGTAAAAAGTGTTGTTGAAAGTGGAGGTGCAGAATCAGGGAAACTAGAGCTTTTAGGGTTGGTGGTGGAGAGGGAGGGGGAGCTGTTGAGTGGATATGCAGACATCAGTGAGGCAGTTGAGTAAGAATATGTGTAATATGCCTATGTTAGCACCACTGATAACAAACCAGAATGGGATAGTTAGTATAAAGCATCCGATGATGCGAAGTTGGGTAGAGCAATAGTTAATACACATGATGTCAAAATTTTGAATGATTTGGATAGATTGGCAGACTGGGCAAAAAAAGAATGGATGTAAGTTTAATGTGGCAAAGTGTAAGGTTATGTATTTTGGGTTGAAAAATTTACCAGCTGTATACCACATTGGTGGAACTGTACTCATTAATTTAATGAAGCCTAGAGAATTGGGAGTGTTAGCGGATAGGGAGTTAAAGTTTAGGAGGCACATAGCAAAAGTGGCTAAAGCAGCACATCAGATCACTCAGTTACTGAAGAATACTTTGACAACAAGCAGAGACAAGCAGGTTATTGTTCCTCTTTATTGAGCCTTAATAAGACCCCATCTTGACTACTGCATGCAGATCTGGGCACCAGGGTTTCTTGGTGATGAGGTGGAGAGGATCCAGAGGCAAGCGTCCAAGATGGTAGCAGATCTATTGAATGAACCTTATCATTAAGATTTGTGGGATACAGAAACTGGTTGATAGGGTGAAAAGGCTTGATATGATTGCAACATAGAAATTACTGAAAGGTTTTTATAAAGATTAATTCAGAGGAAATTTTTCAGAACAGTTGTGGTGATGGGAGAACTAGTGGCCATCCATGGAAACCGAGTAAGGGTGTAGTTAGCAAGGATGTTAGAATTAGGTTTTTTTCTTGGAGAGTAGTGAATGATTGAAATAGGTTGCCAGAGTCTATTGTGGGTGTCATGACTGTGAATGAGTTCAAAGCAAGGTATGATAGATACCGCACAAATATTGGGTAGTTTATGTTTGGGGCCCTCCCTCAATGAGTAAAGGATCCTTACTTGCCCGTAATAATAGTAATAGTATACCATTCAAGAATTCATCAATGAGAAACACTTAAATATTTAAAAGATGGCTTTTGCCTTTTAGGTTTCTCGTGATCAGAGCTGATAGTTTGGAATAACAGTCTGTTTGATTAAATTATTATTATTATTATTATTATTATTATTACGCGCAACTCCAGGGAGTCCTTAGACTCATCGAGGGAGGCCCCAAATCATATTCATCACAACTATTCGACATTCATACAGTATCTATCATAACTCGCCTTAAGCTCATTCACTGTCACAGCACCCACCACAGACTCTGGCAACCCATTCCACTCATTCACCACTCTAAAAGTAAAGAACCCAACTCTAACACCCTTACTAATCACACTTTTGCCCAGTTTCCATGGATGTCCTCTAGTCCTCCCACAACCAGCCCTGTTCTCAAAAATATCTTCTGAATTAATTTTAAAGAAACCCTTCAATAATTTGAATGTCTCAATCATATCTCCCCTCCTCTGCCTATCAACCAATTTTTGCAACCCACAAATCCTCAACCTGTTCTCATAAGGTTCACTCCACAGACCTGCTATCTTGGTCACTCGCCCCTGGATCCTCTCAACCTCCTCCACATCAAGAAGAAACCAAGGTGACCAAATCTGGGACAGTAGTCGAGATGGGGTCTTATCAAGGCTCGATACAGAGGAACAATAACCTGCTTGTCAACGTATTCTTCAGCAATCAAGTGATTTGATGAGCTGATTTGGCCACTTTTGCAATGTGTCCCCTAAACTTCAACTCCTTATCCACCAACACTCCTAAATCTCGTGCCTCATCAATTTCCTGGAGTACAGTTCCACCAATGTAGTAAACTGCTGCTAATCTTTTCACCCCAAAATGTATAACCTTACATTTTGCCACATTAAATTGACATCCATTCTCCTTAGCCATGATGGTCAATCCAACCACTGCTTAAAATATTGATATTTGTATGTACAAATATAAATTTGAAAATTGTTGTTTGGTAACTGAACAAATCATTTTGGTGCTTGCATTTTTGTAAGCAATGTGTATTTGTAATTTTGTATTGATCATAAGAAAGAATTATTGTTTGCCTTTTGATAACTCATTTATCAAATTTTTACTTTTCAGATACTATCAATTGAAGATGATAAAGTCTTTGATATCAAGGTATGGAAAAAGTACTGAAGACATAGGAAGTAAAAATGCATGTCATTAAATTCATATATTGAACTTCTTCCTTCATCATAATAGAGATATATATGATTTCTGACAAGTAACAGTGGTTATATGTCCTCATTATTTCAAAACCATCTATCATTCATGTATATTTAAACACGTGTAAATAAGTGTGCAAGATTTCCTGCTGAAACCATTTACACATTCACCATTCTTCAATAGAAATACTGTATGTGGTCAATACCTACAGAAGTAAATTTAGTAGTTGCTTAACTCGTTAGGTTTTGGAATCAGTGAGTAAAAGAATAAGTTAGAATTCCAAACAGCAATGACTGCATTTATTCTTTTCAGTTGTGGTATTCATTTTCTGGATTGTCTGCGTGGTTAGCTTCGCAACCATATGTCTGGGGAAGGAGTGTCCTAGGTTCAATTCCCGTCGATGGCGTGAGGAGCTTAAGGATATTACTCAGCCATAGCCAAGTTAGCCGGTCTTGGGCATTGGCAGCAGGATTTTTCTCCCAGTTTATCTGGGATTTTTCATCCCACAAGCAGGCAAACTGGCCCTATGAACACACACTGCTACAGTCAAAAATAAATACTTAATCCCTCATTAGGAGGGCTCAACCAGTCCTAAGGTGCTGTTGAGGAATGGGAGTAATGCCACACGAATAAATAAAAATTTTCTGGATTGAACACATAAAAATCATTTTCATTCATTTAATATTTACATATTGTCATTATTATTAACAAATAAACCTCCAAGGAGTCAAAACAATCATTGTGGGAAGTTTACAATCTCTCACAAAAATGATCATTAAATTGCATCATAAACTTATTCACAGTTTATGCACTCACTGCGCCCTCAGGCAGGACATTTTTTTCCATCATCTATTCTCTGTGCAAAGAACATGCTCCTTACTCCATTGCTCGCACCCTTCTTATGCAATTTCTAGGAATATTACCCTTGTTCTCTTCTACTCTATGAAATTTCCTCAGTATTAATCTGCTAACAGTCCTTCAAGTCTATGTTCACTATCATCCTCAGATGGCAGACAGAGACTTGAATCCGCTAACTTACCTACTCATGCAGTCTGTTGAGATCCTCTTGTACCTGCCAATATATGCTCTGTTCCTCATATTTCTTCCCATCTTGGCATCATCTGGAAACAGCTGCATATCTTCTGTTAAGCTTGTTTCACTATCCCTAACATACAAGTTAAACAAATAATGATCCCTAAATGAGACTCTCTTGCCATGTTACTGCTGATTGCTCTCTGCTTTTCATAATCATTATTGCATGCTTTTCTTCCATTTCTTCCCAGTAAACATTCTGTTACACTCCCTTAAGATAATATTATCCTATAGGGCATTCTTTGTTAATGTATTTTAACATTACGAGTGTCCTTTCTGATCTCTCTTTTTAAAAAGTTTGTTGAGTTCAGTATGTTTGATTTTCTTTCTTGGCATGTGATGTTTACTCTTGAACAACATTTTTTTTTTTTTTTTTCTGAATTGTTCTGTTCTATATTTTCTTGTGTATTCAAAGACTTCCCTTGAATATTTGTTAACAATTGGTAACTTTAGACTATAATTGTGATTTACATTTGCCTGAAGAGAAGACAAGTGTCTGTTTCCTTAGCTTTATTCTGTAGTTCTCTGGTTGAGATTAGTTTTGTATGTTTTAGTATTATTCTGAATTATTTTCATATCACTTTTTTCCCCTCTGAACTGTTTATTTCTGTTTATGTTAAGATTCGTTTGAATGGTGCTTCTGATAATCTGTGATCTGTATTTATTTATCATCTGTCTTTTTGATGATTTTCATATTTTGAGCTAAAGTAATGAGCTTCACAAGAAGAAATGCCTCTTGAAGAAGAAATGCATTACTGCTAGGGGAGTTACTTAATGCATACTGAACTAACTTTTCTCTTTTAAGGCTTCAAAATCCAAGCCATATTCTTCAGGCAATGTCTGTTCATATGAAAGTCTCTTACTTACTGAGGCAAGTGATCCAATTGAATGTTATGACAGTTGCATTCAATTCAATATACTCTCCTAGCACCACCAAAAATATTCATTTTGGTGGTGCTATGAGAGTATATTGGTGCTTAGAGCATTTTATTACACCCTTCAATGATTTAATCTTTTAATGCACAATAGTTAATATTGCTTATAGTAAAAGCATCTCTTATATTTTAACAATTTCTTTAGCCCTTGACTGACGACTTTGGCCAATTTAGCCATTTGAATGGTCTATATGCAGTAGAATCTGCTTATTGTGATCGTGGATAATATTATAAATAGGCTATTATTATCAAAATCAGTTGATCCCAAAACACGCCATTTAAAATGAATTTAAAATAATCCATCTGTTATAATCAAAGTTCCAGTTACTGTTATCAAACTCCTTGAATGTTTAGCCTTTTGAATCTCACAATTAACAACTTTAAGGGTTAATCAGGAGAAAATTTGAATGTTCTATATGCAGTAGAATCTGCTTATTGTGATTGTGAATAATAATATCAATTGGTTATTGTTATCAAAATCTTGGTCCCAAAACAGACTATTTAAAATGAATTTAAAATAATCCATCTATTTGACAAAAAACATTCATTGAAATCTGACTTTTGTGTTAATCTTCTTTTTATTCTTCCGTAGATCTTCCAGGCAAATGCAGGTGGGTATAAATACAATAGAATTTTGATTTTTCCAATTTATTTTTGTGTTCTCTTTCAGTAAATGAATTTGACTTTAAGTGCTCATTAAAACAGCCCTTGGCATTATGGCAGAAACAAGCAAAAAACAGAAAGATTTATCTTTTCAAGAAAATCAAAGAATTTTGGAGTGTTATGATAAGTTGCCCAAAATGAGTCAACATAGTGCAGCTATACATTTAAAATTTTCACAACCACTCTTATGTAAGATCTTAAAAAAAACAGATAAAAAAATAATGTTCGTAACAATAAATTAAAATAAAAGATGCAGTTTTTATATCCTTTGCTTAATGTTATCAGCCGATTATTGTTATTGAAAAGTGACTGTCCCAAAGTGATCAGAATAAGCCGCATCTACTGCATATATACACACACACACACATGTGCTGTGTATTCACTTCATCTTTTGTGAAGTGAATTACTAGCAGATTAGTACAATCAACTAACTTACATTCATTATTTGCTTAAATTTCAGTATGTGCATCATAGTTCACACCATGGAGAGGTAGGTGATGAAGAAGAGTCAGCTATTCAGTCTGATGGAACTATCAGATTACGTGTTGGTCGAGTACAACTTGTACTGCTTCACAGGTTTTTTTCTGAAATTCAGGTATCCTTTCTTTATTAGCGTAAAAGCTATATGTATGATAAAACTTTTATCTATTACACTACTTTATTATTGTTATTATATTATATGCACTTCTACAATTCCCATATCTCGTTGAATCTTTGCGCACATTATTCATTTCTTTTCCCACAGTATTACAACACCAGATAAATAAACATAAAAGACTTTTATTAAACATCTTTTTATATAAAATGAATTTCAAATTTGCACTTCATAGTACACCTACTTCTTACAATACACAAGCAACGATGCATATATATGAAACATTCCAATTGTGATGGAAAAAATCTATATTGCAGCCAACAAGAGTAGATGTCAATCATGGAAAATTCTTTTGAATTAATCTAGTGTGAGATTGAGACCAGTAAGACAAAATATAAAATTGGTTGCTGCTATATTCCAGGGGTGGAAGGTATGATGTGGAAGACATGTACTAGCAGATTAGTACAATCATTGCAATTTGAGTAATTATCATGGGGTACTTCAACTTCAGAGACATAGCTTAGGAGGAGGAAAGTTCACTCGACAGGAAGGAATTGAAATTAAATTTATACAATTCTTGAGAGATAATTACTTGACGCAGAATGTGATGGAGGGGAACTGTGTTTGAAATGCTGGGGAAAGCTCATGTTCGAAGCTTAGTGAAGTGAAACAGCATTGAGAAAGGATTAAAATATAACTTAATATTTCCAATATTTTCATCTCAGTCACTGAGGCATCATCAGGTAAAATAGTGTCAGCCTTTTAGCGCGCGCACACACACACACACACACAAAGGCAACACAAAACTATGTGAAACATTTGGACAAAAGACTAGAGTCCTAACCAGGTGGGGTTCCCTCTGTGGGCACCCTGTTGTTGGCCTAGGATGTAAACTGGGTCTTCAAGTTAATGTTTCCCATATTTTGGAAAATTTTATGCAACCCTATTTATTTAAATTAGGTTGATTTCTGAAAACTGCAGAGTCCAAAAATAGTCTTTCTCTTTTAACTTTACTGTGAGGGAGCATGGTGGTCTTTTTCCAACCGATTCAATGAGCCATGTGTAAAGCATGGTTAGCCAACAAGTTGCCTCTTACCTCCTTAAAACATAATAAAAACATAATTCATCAACAGGGCTGACGAAGAAAATACCACTGTGGTTCTAGATACCAATTCATATGACCAAAAAATGAATTTACTACTCCAAGATCGAAATACTTACGCCAAACTGGATTATGATCCTACAAAAAGACAACTCAGGAAACTAAATAAGTTACTTGAAATTCTTCCTTAGATGAAGAAACAATTAAAAAACTCAAGACGTGCCATGCTAGACCTCCTAGAATATATGGCTTACCTAAGCTTCACAAAAATAACGTTCCACTCAGGCCCGTCATAGATTCTATTAGCGACCCGACTTACAAGTTATCAATATTCTTATCTAGCCTTCTCCATCCTCACATAGGCCACTCAGCCTCATCAATTAAAAATTCCACAGAGTTTCACGCAAAAATAAAACACGTTCAACTGTTAAAAACTGACATGTTAATTAGCTTCGACATTGTCTCCCTCTTCACTAACCTTCCCCATAAAGAAAGAATAGAGTTATTAACTCAAAAGTTTTCATTTGATATTGTTGAATTATTTAAATTTGTTATTCACTTGGAAAGGTAAAATTTAGAAGCAAGAGGAAGGAACAGCAATGGGGTCTCCCTTATCGCCAAACTTAGCAAACCTGTTTCTAGAATACCCTGAAGAAAAACTTTTCACATTTGAACCCAAACCAAAAATTTGGGCTACGATATGTCGACGACGTCTTTGCAGTCTGCGATCATTTCGAACAAGAATTACACCTGTTTCTAGATAAAATAAACCTCCTTCATCCTCGCATCAACTTTATGCTAGAAAAAGAATCTAGCATAAACCCTTTCTGGATTTACACATTCAAAGAAAAGAAGATGGTTCCATTACTATGTCTGTCTATCGCAAGCCTACATTTTCAGCTCGCTATATTCACAATTCTTCCACTCATCATCCATCTCAAAAATTTGGCATCATTAAATCATTAATTACCAGAGCACACACCTACAAACCCATCAACCAGATCTATAACTTGTTGCCTTCTGCTAAAGACAAACTCTCACCTCTGATGTTACCTGGCGTGTATGAGGTCCCATGCTCCTGCAAGTTGTCTTACTTTGGACACACAGGTAGATCTGTTCAGAAACACATTTCAGAACATCAGGACCACATTCATCCTGATTCGTCCTTTTCAAACTGCAGAAATCTGGCCTCGCTGAACACGGAGTTGAAAACCCAAACCATAGGATCCATTGGGAAAAGACAAAACTTGTACATAGATCTTTATGTAAACATGAACGTTTATATAAAGAAAGTGCTGAAGTCCTACTACACAGACCAAATTTTAACCGCAATGATGTTCTTGCTATTGCTAAAGTATGGGAAATTGTCATACAAAATTGTCTAAAATAATCTTTTTATATCTGTTATCTTTTTTTTTTCCCCAGTTATATTTTAATTTAATTCTATAACATGCTACTGCATGCATATTGAGATTCCATTGTAATCATACGTCCTAACTGTATGTTATTCCTAGTATTGTTTGAATTACTGTACTGAGGATGTCCCAAGATACTTGGGATGAAATATTTACATATTAAAACTTATTACTGTGGTTAGTATGTGTGTTTTTTAGTGATGAAGTCACCACAAGTTTCATTATATAAAAAAGTGAATACAATAGAATGTATGGACATCATTCTCAGAGACCGCTCCACCTTAGATTATGACTTCACCAAATTTCAGATAAAAAAAAATCAAAACATCTGCTCAAAAAATTTTCTTCCTGGCCTCCTCAAATCACAAAAATATTAATATAAACAAGTATCCATTTTAAAACTTCTATTGAGAATTTAATATTAAATAATATGGATATTTTGCTTAGCTTTGATATCATCTCACAGTTCACCAACATTCCCTTTACCTTCCCACTGGCCCGGGCATATATATACATCCAGCAAAACCTGGATACAATTCATACTCCCTGTTGAATGATCATGGATAAGAAGTGCAATTCGAACATCATGTCCATTAGAAAATGCAATAATACCACACGATGAGGTGAACACTAAACTATATTACCTCATGTATGTAGCTATGGGTTCTGTTCTTAGGTCCCTGCTGTTTATTGTAAACTATATATCATGTGGACTGACTGAGGATCTTCAGTTATTTGCTGATGATGCAAAGTTGGGAAGAATTATAAGTAACACTGCTGATGCTGAATCCCTTCATGGAGATTTGAATAGACTTTTTACTTGGACAACAGAGTGGGGTTGTATTGTAGGTTTAATATCAATTATTGCAGTTTTAATAGTGACTAAGACAATATCAGGACTTTGTAATACTGGCTATGGAGAGATGTTGAAGAAATGTGGATTGCAGAGTTTGGTTTGTAGGATGAAAAGAGGTGATATGATAGAGACGTTTAAGTTAGTGAGAGGATTTTATCAGATTAATCCAGAGGGAATTATAAAAAGAGTAGAAGGTGAGAGGGGAAGAACCAGAGATCATTCCTGGAAGTTATGTAAAAGTGTGGTGAAGAAGGGTGTGAGGAGTAGATTTTATACATGGAGAATTATCAGTGAATGGAATGCATTACCAGAATGTGTTGTTAATGCAAAGAGTGTTAAGGACTTGAAGATTCTGTATGATAAATATGTTGTCAGTTGAATGAACCTCCCACTATGAATCTGTCAACTCCAATGATGGTGTAATAATAATAACAACACAGTTGCTTAACATTTGCTCAGTGATTGGAATCTTAGTTATATTTATTTTTTTCTACTTGTTTTATCGTATAATTATAGTTTTTAATGACAGTGCAAAAAAAGAGATCCTTTCATGCTTTCTTCACTTAAATATTGTATTAACTTATTGTAACTGAATGGACTTGGTATAATCATTTTTTTGATAATTATCTTCATTACCAATATACTTTATTCTCCCAGAACTTAAGTGAATATAATATTCTGGTCCAACAATCATCATCATCAAATTTTTGATATGTACATTCAAGGGGTGTGCAGGATATGATAGTACTACATAAAACATACATCATTACTAACTTCCTGTCTACAGTTTTCCTCCAAATCAATCTGTTACGTGTCAAGACTCCAACATTATCAGATCTTATATTTCTGTCAGTTCACCTATATAGAGTCTTCCTCTGGGTCTTTTTTTTTTCCAGAGAACACTTGTTTTGCAATGCAAAGTAGGAAAATGGTATCCAAATCATTGTCATTGTTTAAAGAATTTAACCAAAGGGAATTTGTCGAGTGTAAGGTCTGCAGAATGTATACTTTGCCAAGAGTGGCTGGAGTTTGGTTTGAGAGTGATAGTGGCAGAAAAGTATGCTTAAAGTGTCACGAAAGCGAGGATCTAAAATGTGTCTCAGATTGCGAGATTGACATAGTGGATGAAAGTCAGAATGCGATAGAAAATTGTGATGTAATGTTAGATAGCATTGAGAGTGAGTTTAAAAGTGATACAGTTGAAAGTGACAGTAAAAGTACAGAGCGAGAGAATGGTTTGACTGCTATAAAACATGAAGAGTTAGCTGCAATGAGGGAGATAGCTCAGTTGCACAGAGTAATACATGAAATGACAGCTGGAGCAATTACAAAAATGTCTACAAAGTGGATCAGCTAACAAAAAGAAGCAAGTGCGAGATAAAAAAAATGAGAACATGATCAGGAGTGAAAGAAAAATTAAAGAGCGAGTGTTATACGTCAATTCAGTAGAAAAAGGGTGTAATAGATGAAAGTTTGACAAAATCGTGCTTTCCTGGTGCAAAAATTAATGATGTAAGTGAGGCTATTAGAGCACAAAGCATAGGGTGAAAGAAATTATTGTAGTGGCTAGAACGAATGATTTAAAAGGTGAAAAAGTTGCTATGAGAGATGACTTGAAAGAATTACTAGAGGTAGCAAAAGAAAAGAGAGAGAGAGTTAAGATAGTGAGTCTGTTGCTGCGATATGACAGAATAGAGTTGAGGAGGAGGACCATACTTGCGAATGACTCTATGCATAGGTTATGTAGGAGGAGTGGTGTGGAGTTTGTGGATGTGTGCAGTGAGTTTGATGTGCGAAAGGACGACTTATACAAGAAGGATGGTTTGCATCTGATTGGGTTTGGTGTTCGGAGACTGGAAAAATTGTTGCTGAATGAAGTGAAAGTGTATGTGCAAAATCAGCAAAACTAGAGCTTTTAGCTGTTGAATGGATATGCAGGCGTCGGTGAGGCAGTTGAGTGTAAGAATGTGTATAATATGCCTGAGTTAGTACGAAGGATAACAAACCAGAATGGTGTAGTTAGTATAAGGCATCAAAATAGGGGTGGGACTAAGGGCTTTCGCACTTTTGTGCATTAATGCCAGGAGTTAGGAGCAAGAAGGAGGAATTTTTGGCCTTGATTGGCTCTTCCTGGCCACAGAAGGGCTAACAGAAGATGTTATATTTAGTGGGATAGAATGTGAAGGGTATAGTGTGTTCAGGAAAGACAGAGAGAAAAGAATGGGAGATGGGGCTAACAGAAGATGTTATATTTAGTGGGATAGAATGTGAAGGGTATAGTGTGTTCAGGAAAGACAGAGAGAAAAGAATGGGAGGAAGGGTGTTATTAATGATAGCCAATGAACTGCAGCCAAAGAGAATAGAAATTCAACTGCAGGATAGTGAAAATAGCACATTTGAGTCTATCTGATGTGAGATTGAGGCCTATAGACCAGGCGATGTAATAGATGATGGTGATACTTTCTTTTAAACCCCAACAAAATTAAGAAATTTACTCGGTTCTTCCAAAGATTCTCTTCCACACCTGGCCCACCCAGAAGTTTACAAAATCCAATGTACATGTAACCTACCCTACATAGGAGAAACCAGATGCACTATCCTAATCCGAAAAGATGAACAAGAACGACACATTAAATACTGCCATTATGGAAAAACAGGCCTATTGGGCCCATGCACTCCAAACATACTATAGAATTGTCTGGAAAGGCACCAAGTCCCTACACCGCACCATGTCCTGGTTTGAGAGAAAATTTAAAGAAGCCTATGTAATGCTAAAGCACAATCGAAACCTGAACAAAAATGATGGACTAATCATTCCAAGAATGTGGACGACCCATCTGCAACCCTTATAGCAACCAGAACAAGCCCAGAAGGAAATCTCAATATGGGAAGACTTTAGATTTGTTTAATATAGTTCTTGAAAGTATTTTACCTTGGGTATAATAAATGTTAAAGATACCAAGCTATTTTAAACCTGGTTTTTACTCCATTTCCCAAGTAAGCAAACAGACAAGTAAGTCAAGTTTGCACCTGCAAGTATTGCAAGTCTGGGTGACCCCGCATGTAGTGCAAGTCAAGGAAACTCGTGGTAAAGGTGGATAAGCTCTGATCACTATTCTTAATATTTACCCTTAATGCAAAGCACATCTCTTGGAGGAGATGTATGATGCTATGTATTAAAGGCAAGGGGCCATCAATAAAAGTCGAAACCCAGACCGGTTTCGACTTTTATTGAGGTCTCATCAGTGGGAGCCAGGCTTAGAAATACCAAGATTTTAGTAATACAGAGCTTATAAGGTCAAAACACCTTATGATAACTTGTTCTGGTAAAATACTTATATGCTCTGTATTACTAAAATCTTCGGTCAAGGGCGCTGTCAGTTCCTTAGCACATTCTCTCAAAACTCATGGTGAAATACCATCCAGTACCACAGCTTTACTAACATCCAGAGTACTCAGTATGTGGAACACACTCTCCTCTTGCACCTCTAAACCTTGAACCTGCTCTATCCCTCTAGTATTCAAATTGACTCCTCTAGGATGAAATACTCCAATAAAGTGTTCATTGAACAATTCCACTATTTCCTCTGCATCAATCACTCTGTTCCCATTTTTATCCCACAATGTCATTCTTCCACGGTCATTTCTCCTCCTACTGACCACATAGCTAAAAAATTCCTTAGAATTTTCCTTGGATCTAAGGGCCAATCTTTTCTCATATTCCAGTTTTGCCTTCCTTACCATACTAGTCACTCTTCTGGCCTGTGTGTTATATTCTTCATGCATCTACTCTTCACCTATCTCCTTATATCTCTTCCATAACCTCTTTTTCGCATGTAGCTCCTGTTTAATATTGTTTTTCATTCACTTTACTCCAAATTGTGTCCTCTGCTTCACTTGTGGAATGCAGCTTACCATTGCTGCTAACAAATATTCCTTCACAATTTCCCAAGCACTAATGATATCCCGGGTTTCCAATTCCTCCCTTCAGAAACTTCCCCAAGTTGACGTCCAAGACTATTGTAATCACCTGCTTCATAATTCCACATACATTCCCATCTCTTTGATACTCCTGCATGTCTATTCATTTTCCTAGTCAAAACCATATGGTCACTCTCTCCAACTGGTGGGAGAGATGTCATCTCAGTTATTATCAGCTCTTCTGATGCTATAACCAAATCTAAAACTCTTGAACCTCTTGTTCCCTCTGTTACATGTTGCCTAAGACATTTGACCCTCAAGAATTCTAGAAATTCCATTCCCTTATTGCTACATGCATGTTCCTCTCCCCAGTTTATACTACTCCCATAACAATCATTCTTCTTGCAGTTGCCATGCTCAACTGTCTCAACATCTACTGGTCCCCACCCTCTGTGCTCCTTGGTTTGTAGTGACACCCCACTAAATATCCTGTCTTGCCCACCTCCACCTCACACCATATGCTTTCTAAATCATTAGTGTCACAGCCTTCCAAAGCCTGGAGCTGCTTGGAGTGCATTTGAGAGCAGAGAGGAATTGTATGCGAGAGACCACCTGCATTTGAATGAGGAAAGATGTAGGCATCTGGAGAGATTGCTGTTCTAAACGAGTCAGTGTGTCCCAGTGTGGATGGTAGCAGGGGTGGCCTCTTGTGGGAATGGGTACTTGGATGAAGGGGGACGACATCAGGTAACGCTGAGCCCAGTGGAGTCTAGAGGGTATCACTCTTAGAGGACATAGGTCTTCACTTATCATAAGCAGTACTCCACCACCACGCTTTCCCTTCCTATCCTGCCGAAAAATGCTGTACCCAGCAACTTCTATTCCTGTTATTATATCCTCTTCTGTCAACCACGTCTCTGTTGATCCCAATAATCTTTGGCCAGGCTGATGCTATCAGTGCCACCAATTCCTCTCTCATATTCCGAATACTCCTGGCATTGGTATAAAACATAAAAATGCCATTGTTTCTATACCCAGCATTATCCCCTCTAGACTCCACTGGGCTCAGCATTACCTGATGTCATCCCCCCTTTTCCCAAGTACCCATTCCCACAAGAGGCCACCCCTACTACCATCCTCCCTGGGACACACTGACTTGTTCAGAACAGCAATCTCTCCAGATGCCTACGTTCTTCCTTATTCAAATGCAGGCAGTCGCCTGCATTTGAATAAGGAAGAGCGTAGGCATCTTCTGACGCATTCTCGCTATTAAGCCATTTAATATCACTGCTCGGCTCGACATTACCATACGTAGGCAACACACACACACTATCTTTCCTCAGCAAGCAAGCTAACAGGCAATCCTTCCAGACTTCTGTAGTTTAGTGTTGCTGACTCTAACCATTTCTCGGAAACTTTATCACCCACAAAAAAAAAAAAAAAAAAAACCTGCCCACAAATGTCATGTCTGATTTAAAAAAATTAGAAAGGTCTCAGTAATCTGGCATCCTGAATGTAAAACTGCTTTGTGTATTAAGCCTTGTTTTAGGGTATTCCATACTGTTCAGGATATATAAATTTTGAACAGTATGAAAACAAAAATGTTTCCTTTCAGGGCCATCAAAAAATTCCTTTTCCAGATTACAAATATTGATAGAAAGATGACTTGAGTGCTCTGATTCCAGTTCCTCTTGAAGAGGAATTTGTTTAAGTTGTTTGGTTGTTTTTATTTTAACATAAAGAATAATATATTGTTCCTATAAAAGTGGAGAATAGTACCTTTTTTTTTTTCTGAGGGAATAAAATAAATATAAAAGGTCCATCAGGCCACATGCCTTCTAGGTGCAAATACTTTTTTGGGGGGCAAATAATGCTGGATCTAATATTCACTTTACTTTTTTCTTTTTTTTATGTCCACAACTACAAAAGTTTGGAAATCTATAACACATTAATACTATATGTAATTAACATGAGAGATAAGACTAAATTTGTTTTGCCAAGCCTCCAACAGTAAACTAGGTAATGGCCTTGCACTGTACTATTTACAGAACCAATCAGCCCTCTTCAGCTGGCTGCCCAAGCTTGGTTGTCTCGATCAGGAAAATGATTGAGTCGACTAAGGCCATGATTTTATTTTGATTGGAACTATGCAGAAGCAACTATGAGGCAAGTACATTGTGTGTTTGATATTTTCCAGTGCTTTGCATGTTTGCTGAAAAATGTGACTTCTTTGTAGGGAAAAACCATAATATCAGTATGAGACTGCCTAACTTATTTTCAGCTGAAAGCTTTATCATGCAAAGGTGGTGAAGGTAACACAGAGGATTGCTGCAATAATGAGAACAACGCTGACCTGCAGAGATAAAAGTGTTATCATTCCATTGTATAAGACCCTGATCAGACCACACTTAGACTATTGTTCTCAGATTTGATCTTCAGGATTTGAAGGGGATAAATTAACTGTGGAAAGGGTACAGAGGCAGATAACAAAGTTTACAAGGTGCATTTCAGGAAGGACTGTACAATTTTAGTTATGAGGATTAGCTGAGGGAATGTGGACTGCTGAGTTTGGTGGATAGAAGAAGAGAGGTGATATGATTGAGACTTTTAAAAACTGCTCAGAGGTGGTTACAGGGTTGATACTGGAGAGTTCAACTTTTCACTTGGTTGAACAGCAGGAAGGAGTGACGACAAGGTACCATACCTGAAGTTACGAAAGGAAACTGAGCAAGAGGGTGGGGAGTAGTTTCTTTGCATGGGGTGTGGTTGAACTGCGAAATGCATTGCCTGATAGAGTGGTGAGAGCTAGAACGGCAAATGGGTTTAAGGAGTGGTATGATAGACTTTGTGTTTCCTGGGGGGGGGGGGACCTCCCACGATGAGTCTTGATAGACTCATGGTTTCTAGGAAGCACCTCCCGTGATGAGTCTTTTGACTCCTTGGAGGCCTAAATGATGATGATAATAATAATTATCTGAATTACCACCATGATCAATAGAAAATTTAACTCTACCAACAGTGGATATAATTTTATCATTGACATTTTGACTTTTGGTTAGGAAAGGGAATTCTTATTTCAATTTATCCAGGAAACTGCACCTTTACTTCAACATCTCATGACCTATGTTCAACAAATTGAATTTATAACCAATTATTAAATTTTTACAGAGTTTCTACCAACACAACACATCATTACTTTGAAAAACACCAAAGAAAATATTAGAATTCATTCCTATGTGTCTGACTGTGAGCTATGATACACACAAAGTCAACTCTCATTTTCTAGACTTTCTTGTGCATTATAATGCCACCTGTGTAAACTCCGAAATTCATCTGAATGGATTATAGTGCCATATATTGGGGATATGATAAACCTCTTTACCAATCTGCAACACATTGCATAATTAGGTTACAGTTTACAAAAAAAGAACAATAAGAAAAATTGGATGTGTTTTTAAAAAATTAAAAATAAACACATTGCCAAAATTGTGAAGACAACACAAAGTCTTCTGGGAATGATGCAGAGGACACTGACGTGTAGAAGTAAGGAGATTCTTGTTCCGTTGTATAAGCCTTTGATTAGGCCACACATGGACTATTGTGCCCAGATTTGGTCACTGGGTTTTCAGAAGGATGAAGAGATGTTGGAAAGGGTCCAAAGGAAACTGACTAAGGTAGTTTCTGACCTCTGGAATGTCAAGTATGAGGAAAGATTGAGAAGATGTAATTTGCAGAGTCTGGTGGACAGGAGGAAGAGGGGAGATATGATAGAAACCTACAAGTTGGTAAGGGGTTGTTATAGGATCAATGCTGGAAAGTTTTAAATAGAATAGTGGGAGATCAGGGAAGAACCAGAGGTCATCCCAGGAAACTGTATAAAGAGAGTGTGAGTAGGGGAGTGAGAGGCAGGTTTTTTTTGTGCAGAGTTGTGAATGATTGGAATGCCTTGCTTGAGAATGTGGTGTCTACAAAGATTTGAATGTGTTTAAAACATGGCATGATGAGCTGTGTGTGTGATAAAAGGACCTCCCAGATGAGTCTTTGACTCCATGAGGTCTTGGGGTGGTAATAATAAAATAAAAAAAGAATTTTAATTTGGCATCTGATTGGCATTTTCTTGTGACATTCGTGACTGAAGAAGGAGACACACCCTTTAAAAATGAATGTCTAGTCACCATACTGTAGAGCATACCTAGCAAGGCCATCACCTGCATTGCTTGTGGGAAGAAATGGGGAGGGGGGTACTTAGAAAACCCAAGACTATACTTTAAGGAATAAATATAGCAGTAGCCATTCACACCTCCAGAAAGCAGGACAGTGGTATTTTACTAGGAAAAAAGACATCTACCAGCTAGACATCCAGATGGTAGAATGCATCTTTGGCAACTTTCCATCCGTCTCTCAATCTCACATATGTTTTATTTGTACTACATTCATTTTACATTCATTTCAGACAAATTATGGAGAATAGAACTGTGTTAGAAACAATTACTTTAATTTCCTGATGTTGTTAACCTTCATATTAAGGTCATCATCTTGAGTATGCATATACAGAGACAAGCTATGTTATTACTATAATTATTACAAGCAACTCCAAGAAGTCCTTACACTTATCAAGGAAGGCCCCCTAAACATCATGTCAAGAACTATTCAGCATTTGTGCAGTATCTAACATACTTTGTTTTGAACTCATTCACAGTCTTGACACCCACAGTAGACTCCGGCAACCTATTCCACTCATTCACTACTCTCCAAGCAAAAAAAAACTAATTCTAAGACCCTTGCTAACTACACTCTTACTCAGTTTCTATGAATGGCCCCTAGTTCTACCACCTCCAGACCTGATCTGAAAAATTTCCACTGAATTAATCTTGTAAAAACTTTTCAGTAATTTGTATGTCACAATCGTATCACCCCGTTTCGCCCTGTCAATCAGTTTCTGTATCCCACAAATCTTCACATTGTTCTCGTAAAGTTTATTCAATAGAACTGCTACTATCTTGGTCACTCGCATTTGGATCCTCTCCACCTCATCACTAAGAAACCCTGGTGACCAGATCTGCACTCATTAGTCAAGATGGGTGTTTTATCATGGCTCGATAAAGAGGAACAATAACCTGCTTGTCTCTGCTCATCAATTTTTCTGTAGCTGATCTGATGAGCTGCTTTTGCCACTTTTGCTATGTGCCTCCTAAACCTTAACTCCCTATCCACTAACACTCCCAATTCTCTGGCTTCATTAATTTCCTTGAGTATAGTTTCACCAATGTGGTATATAGCTGGTAAACTTTTCATCCCAAAACCTCACACTTTGCTACATTAAACTGACATCCATTCTCCTTTGCCCAGTCTGCCAATATCCAAATAATTTTTGGATAAACTGGCAGATTAACTTTTTATAGTTAATACAGTTTGGATCTTTTTATAGTTTGGATTATCTTTGAATAGCTAATATTTTGACATCATCTGTATTTACTATTACCCAACCCAACTTTGCATGATCGGCAAATAACTGAATAGTTTCTCTCAGACCTTTCCAGTATCGTTAATTAACAAATTAAATAGTGGCCATCCAAGAACAGAACCCTGTGGCACTCCACTAGTCACAGGCCTTCTTTTGGACTCTACTCCTGAATAAACTACTCTCTGATATTTCTCCATCAATCACCCTCCCTCTCTCTATCTCTGCTGCTCACATCTGGAAATTTCTCCATTATTACTCATTTCCTAGCAAAAAAAAAAAAAAAAATTATACAATCTACAGGCTTTGATATCCAACATTAACAAGTTCTTCTTTCTTTCTTTTTTATATTTCTAGAACCCACTTTATATTTCTTTCTTTTTTATATTTCTAGAATATGGATTGAAGTGCATTTGTGTGTGTGTCATGGTTATGAGGTTTCAGAAAAATAAATAAAACTGAATTCTGCCAAAATGAAATCAGTATGCAGTAAATATATATGATATGCTTATAATCCACTTTCAGTTACTCTACACTTAAGTGTGGATATTCACAGATGAATCAGTTGGGTTTGTAAATATATTATGTTTCAAACTGCTTTTATTTATCTATTGAATTGAATATGACAGCAAATCATTAGTATGTGGATTCTAATGAAATATATACAATTAATTTTTACTTTTTTCTTTTTTCAGCGATTCTTTGAACCATTCATTCAACCAGATGCTACTATCCATGCCAGAAAAGCTACTACTACTTTTGTTCAGCAGCAGGTAATTAACTAACTAGAATAAATTAGCATTTGATCTTGTTTGACTAACTAGAATAGTTGTTATAAAATCTAGTGTTGATTTAAAATATTCCATATTAGTTACATGATAGAATCTTACTACACACACACACACACACAAACACACTGCTTGGAAAGAAGTCAATGGACACCCCTCCCCCTGGACAAGGTGCATTGTGACATGTAATGAGTCATGTGTTTGTAGCTGGTATAAATATGAATTGGAGGAATGTGATGTTCCCAAGTCAGAGAAACTATGTCCGCTTGTAACGGCTGTGAGAAAGGAACTGAAAGAGTTGGAGAGAAGTGCTATATTTGGATGTCATATTCTGGCCCATCTACAACATGGGATGTAGGGCAAACTTAACAATCAGTTCTACCATACTGAGATGGAATCATAGGGAGTCAATTGCAAGTATTGACTTTTAGTAGTAGTAGACAACCCACCACACTCAACAATGTGACTGTAGGATGCTAAGAAGGATAACATGTAAAAATGCCTTTGGTCGACTGAAACATTGAATGCGGAATTCTCGGCATCAATCAGAACATGAATCTACACAAAAACATTCAGAATGGAGCCTCACAATATGGGTTTCCATGATAGGACTACAATATGAACCGCGTTACCTGGACTAAAATGAAGTATCATCTTCAGTTGTACAAAGAGTGTGTACAATGGGAATTGGAAGTTTGGAAAGTAGTGTTGTGAAACAATTAATCATGCTATGCCCTCTACCAAGCAGATGGACAAGTGGGGCAGATGCCTAGAGCAGATTATGAAATTCAGAGATGTTGGTGTGATGGTATGGTCCTTTTTTTTCCTGATTTGGCCATGAACATTGTACTCCAAGAGGTATCTGAATATTCTGGACAATGCAATGCTTTCTACTTTGTGGTATTTTTACGAAACTGACTATTGTCTCTTTCAGCAAGACAGTGCGCCGTGTCATAAGGCTGCTGTTGTAACTTCATGGTTTATGAATATGAATGCCACTACAATTGACTGGCCTCCACACAGTCTTGATTCCAACTTTCTTGAACATCTGTGGGATGAACTGGAGCATCAGGTGACGTCGAGAGACATCTGCCTCATAACAGTCTAGGATCTCATTACATGCCTACAGGAAGAATGGTCCAAAATTCCCATTGACTTCTATCATATGCTTGTGGAAAATATGCCCTGTAGGATTGCTGCAATCAACACAGCAAAATGAGGTCCTGCATCTTATTAAGATCAGTGGCATGTCTCTTTGTTCCTCACATTCTGGTGACTTCTTTCCAAGCAGTGTATAAACGATATATTTTTTTTTATGCCATAATCATAATTTACTTTTCGTTATTAATTTTATTGAGAAATAAAATTTGAAAACGAATGTAAATATTTTTGTAACATTAAATTTATTCTAATCCTAAAGAATAATTTTTGAGTGATTAATGTTTTGACAACATGTAGTAGAAGAAATGTGGATCGAGATTATTGAATCTGTTCACTCTAACAGAGTTGCTGATTACAAGTGTCAATCTTACTCCTTTTGGTGACAGTGACCATGCATTCATGATTCGGAGGTTGAATGGACATGCAGAAGTTTCAAGGAAAAAGGAATTTATAGAGAATTATAAGACAAATTATTATACACCTTTTTGGCATTGGTGGAATGTTGTTGGCATATGATGTGTGCTGCAGCAAGATAAGTAAACATCGCTTGTCATGTGGGCTGCAGCAAGATAAGTAAATTTTATATTTAGTTGTGTATCTATATTGGCTAAATTGTTTATTAATTATTACTGTGAGATATTTCAGTGTGGAACATGGTATTTAGATAAATATCTTAGTTGATATTATTAAAAATTCATTTTTTTTTTTTTTATCATACTAATACAGCATGGTGGTAAAATGCAGATCACTGTGTAGGTCTGTACAGAAGATAAATAAAGTAAACTGTGTAGATTTCTTTAAAATGGTATGGTTCCGTGAATGAAGTATATATGCATGGGAAGATGTCAGGGATATTTTTTGTAGAGAGGCTGCATAAGAGAAAAGAATAAGTGTGGGTATGTTGAAAAAGCAATATTCTGATGGACCATGAGGCTTGCTTAAATATGAGTTTAAATAGTTTAAATATGAGTAAGGAACATGGTATCATAATTGTCACAGCAGTTGAAGATTGTGCAAATGTTCAGATAGTGTGTGGAAATGATAGCGAGGAAAAAAAAGTTCGATTGATGATCAGGCAGGCAATAATAATGTTAAAAAACAGAATGAAATTAACGATAGCTTGCCCAATAATGACAATGACATACTAATACAGCATGGTGGTAAAATGCAGATCACTGTGTAGGTCTGTACAGAAGATAAATAAAGTAAACTGTGTAGATTTCTTTAAAATGGTATGGTTCTGTGAATGAAGTATATATGCATGGGAAGATGTCAGGGATATTTTTTGTAGAGAGGCTGCATAAGAGAAAAGAATAAGTGTGGGTATGTTGAAAAAGCAATATTCTGATGGACCATGAGGCTTGCTTAAATATGAGTTTAAATAGTTTAAATATGAGTAAGGAACATGGTATCATAATTGTCACAGCAGTTGAAGATTGTGCAAATGTTCAGATAGTGTGTGGAAATGATAGCGAGGAAAAAAAAGTTCGATTGATGATCAGGCAGGCAATAATAATGTTAAAAAACAGAATGAAATTAACGATAGCTTGCCCAATAATGACATTGAAAACAGGGTGCAATTATCAGGAAATTGGTGAGCAGAGTTGATGGCAAATAAGTGAGTGTGACAAACAATAAAATAGTGAGAGTGAATGACAGCAAAAAAAATGACACGAGATGTGAAAGCTGAGTTGGTGAAGATGAGGCATATGCAGAATGAAATGAAGAGAATTGGCACTATGTATGGTAGAGTGAAGAATACGAAACAAATGATTTCAGTATGAAAATGGTAACAAAAAACTCGCAAGTGGAATTGTATGATGATTCGATTATTAGAGGTGTGATAAATGAGAAGATGCAATAGGTTTGTTTTCCTTGAGATAAAATAAATAGACTGATTGAGATGAGATGTCTGATATGAGCAGTAAGCGAGTCAATAAGCTAGAAGTTGTTTGTCCCCTACTAGACTTAGTTGTAGTAGGGGATAAATGATTTGACTGTGAACAAGGAGTATGTAAGACTGGATATCAGGAGGTTGTTGAGAAGGATAAAAGATAATAGTGTGTAGGAAAGGTAGACACTGTCTTGCTCAGGTATGACAGTGATGAGATGAGGCAGAGAACAAGGATTATGAACATAATATAATAATAATATTTGGTTTCCATATCAAGTGTTGATCAGTTTTTATTAAACTGAACCAACTAGTTTCGCCACACTTTAACTGTTGGCATCTTCATGGCATCTTAAGTTTAAACAATCTCACAATTGTGTGTAACTGCAAAACTGACAAAAATTAACTGTAAAAAAACTGACTAGAATAATTACAAATAGAATAATTACAAATAGTTTGTAGGTGGCATCTCCAACAAGCTCGCCAGCCTCCTCAAACAACACAAAATAAGAGTAACATTTAAACCAATAGAATCTATTCGTAAACTACTAAGATCTCCAAAAGACAACCATCCTTTCTATAAATATGCTGGCGTTTATAATATTCCATGCGCTTGTGGCTCTAGTTATGTTGGACAGACTTCGAGAAGCCTTGAAATCAGGCAAAAGGAACACATTGGCTATGTCAAAAACAACAGACAGGATATTTCTGGCCTATCATCTCATTTCTCTACAACTAACCATGTCATTGAGTGGGACAAAAGCTGTTCTCCTTACATAGAGGAAGATTACCATTCAAGAATTTTCAAAGAAGCAGCCACAGTCGCCCATTCTACTGTCAACCTTAACAGAAATCAAGGCCTAATACTCCCAGAGATATGGAAAACCCTAATCAGAACTTTAAAAATGGAAGAAATGAACTTTAATACAAACTACAGAAAGTTCCTTAGCAACAGCTAGCTAACCTTGTACATGCGATACATGCAATAATTGTGAGATTGTTTAAACTTATAAGTTCCCTGAAGATGCCAACAGTTAAAGTTCATTCATTTTAACTGTTGGCATATTAAAGTTGATCAACACTTGATCTGGAAACCAAATATTATTATTATACTAATTTATGATCAAGAAAATACCTTCATGAAGGATTATGAACATTATCAATGTTGAGAGATAGCATTGATGAGATAACAACCGAAAGCAAAAAAATTGAATTTTTGAGGACAACTTCCTCAGGCGGTATGTAACAGAGGGCACACGGGGATTGAGGGTCTTGGGTTTGATCATCTCATCAGAGGATGTTATTATAAATGAGGTGCCAACTCTCCCTCCATTTGGTGGAAGAGATCATGAAGTGATTACCTGGCTGGTTGCCAACCATGTTAGAACTTGTGAGAGGAAAGGGTATATCTGGAACTACAGTACTGGTGATTATACTGATCTCAGGAGACAGCTTAAAGCTGTAACATGGAATGAAGAGTTGATGGAAAGGAGATCAATGCTTCTTGGGTGATATTCAAGAACTATCTAGTAGTAGCAATGTCTAAATACATTCCAGAGGCCAGAAGCTTCGTGCAAAATGGACAAATGAAGAGATTAAGCATGAAATAAAAGTAAAAAATCATTATAGAAGCAACATAAAACAGGTGGTAATAATCATCTTCATGAGGAATACAAAAACGAAAGATCGAACAATAGAAAGTGTGGCTATTGAAATTAAGAGTGAAGTGATAGGGTAGATGAGATGATTGTGATAGTAGGAATGATGACTTGAGAGGCAGCGTAATTTGGGCAGCAAGAGATATGAGATTCTTACTTGAGGTTGTACAAAAGAAAATGCACAGAGGAAAGATAGTGTGCGTGTTACTTAGGTATGATAGTGATGAGCTGAGAAGTAATATTGAATAACATATTACTGCTCTTGAATAACATATTCTAGCTCTGCTGAATGTGTCACAAGAGAGGGCTGGAATATGTGGATGCTTGGAGGGCATTTGAGGACAGAAAGGAATTGTATTCGAGACACTTCTTGCATTTGAATAAGGAAGGACGTAGGCATCTGGAGAGATTGCTGTTCTGAACGGCATGGTGTGTTAATGCAGGGAAACTAGAATGCCCAGGGTGGATGGTAGCAGGGGTGGCCTCTTGTGGGAATGGGTACTTGGGAGAAGGGGGATGACATTAGGTAATGCTGAGCCCAGTGGAGTCTAGAGGGGATAATGCTAAGTATAGAAACAGTGGCATTTTTATACTTTATACTAATGCCAGGAGTATCTGGAATAAAGGAGATGAATTGGTGGTGCTGAGAGCATCAGCCTGGCCAAAGATTATTGGGATCACTGAGACGTGGTTCACAGAAGAGGATATAATAACAGGAATATCAGTAGCAGGGTACAGCATTTTTTAGCAGGATAGGAAGGGAAAGAGTGAGTGGTGAAGTACTGCTTATGATAAGGGACGACTTATGTCCTCTAAGAGTGGAGGCTTTGGAAGGCAGTGACACTAATGATTTTGAAAGCATATGGTCTGAGGTAGAGATGGGCAAGACAGGGTATTTAGTGGGGTGTTGCTAGAAACCAACGAAGAAGAATGATTGTTATGGGAGATTTTAACTACTGCAGTATAAGTTGGGAAAAGGAAGATGCATGTAGCAATAAGGGAATGGAATTTCTAGAATTCTTGAGGGATAAATGTCTTAAGCTACATGTAATACAGGGAACAAGAGCTTTGGATTTCGTCATAGCATCAGAAGAGTTGATAATACCTGAGATGACATCTCTCCCACCACTTGGAGAGAGTGACCGTATGGTTTTGGCTTGGAAGATGAATAGACATGCTGGAGTATCAAAGAGATGGGAATGTATGTGGAATTATAAGCATGTGATTATGATAGCCTTAGATATCTACTTGGGGAAGTTTCATGGAATTGGAAGGCCAGGATATCATTAGTGTTTGGGAAATTGTTAAGGAATATTTGTTAGAAGCAATAGTTTGCTGTATTCCAAAAGTGAAGAAGAGGACACAATTTGGTGTAAAGTGGATAACAAACAATATTAAACAGGAACTGCATGTGAAAAAGAGGCTATGGAAGAGATATAAGAAGACAGGTGAAGAGCAGATGCATGAAGAATATAAGACTCAGGACAGGAGAGTGACTAGTATGGTGAGGAAAGCAAAACTGTAATATGAGAAGAGATTGGCCCTAAGATCCAAAGAAAATCCTAAGGAATTTTTTAGCTATGTAGCCAGTAGGAGGAGAAATGATTGTGGAAGAATGACATTGTGCGATAAAAATGGGAATAGAGTGACTGGTGCAGAGGACATAGTGGAATTGTTCAATGAACACTTTACTAGTGTATTTCATCCTTGAGGAGTAAATTTTAATGCTAGAGGGATAAGGCAGGTTCGAGGTTTAGAGGCTGGAGGAGAGTGTGTTCCAAATACTGAGTTCTCTGGATGTCAGTAAAGCTGTGGGACTGGATGGTATTTCACCACCAGTTTTGAGAGAATGTGCTAAAGAACTGACAGCTCTGCTGACCTGGCTTTTCAATGAATGGTTGGCTATGGGAAAGGTGCCCAGGGAATAGAAGGAAGATAAGATAGTGCCATTGCATAAGGGTGGTAGCAGCCTGGAAGTGTCTAATTATAGGCCAGTTTATATGTCATCCGTAGTTGTTAAGATCTTGGAGAAATTAGTGAGGGGACCATATACAGTTGAGCAGATGAGGGTAATGTTACCCGTGAGAATCAACATCAATTTGTTAAGGGGTGCTCTTGTTTTAGTAATATGATTGCCTTCTATAATAAAGTAAGAAGAACATTAGATGAGGGAAACACATATGCTGCCATTTTCTTGGATTTAGTGAAGGCATTTGACAGGGTGCCACATGACAAGCTGATAGTTAAGTTGCAGCACATGGGTTTGGATGTCAGGTTGGTCAACTGAATTCAGGATTGGCTGTCTGATAGGTATCAGAGAATGTGTATGATGGGACAGTTTCAAGGAGGCAGAAGGTTACACGTGGGGTCCCACAGGGCTCAGTACTGGGACCTATATTGTTTAACCTTTATATCAATGACATTGTCAGTGCATTGCAGGGGGATATTCAGTTGTTTGCAGATAATGTGAATCTAGGAAGGGTTATTAGTAATAGTGCAGATGTGGTACCCCTGCAAGAGGATTAATAAGCTAGACAGATGGGTAAATGAACGGGGGTGTTGGTTTAATTCAGCAAAATATAAGGTCTTGAGATTTGGGACACATCGATGGGATACTTCATACTCTATTGGAGGAGTTGTACTGGAGGAAGTAGGGGAAACAAGAGATCTGGGGTTGATGATTGATAGAAACCTGAAATTCAAGGTACGTATTGCAAAGGTGGTAAAGGTAAAACAGAGGATTGCTGCAATACTGAGAAGATGCTGACCTGCAGAGATAAAAGAGTTATCATTCCATTGTATGAGACCCTGATCAGGCCACACTTAGACTATTGTTCTCAGATTTGGTCTCCATGATTTGAAGGGGATAAATTAACTGTGGAAAAGGTACAGAGGCAGATAACAAAGATGGTTTCAGGACTGTACAATATCAGGCAATTACAAGGATCGACTGAGGTTATGTGAACTGCAGAATTTGGTAGATAGAAGAAGGAGAAAGGAGAATTGATATGATTGAGACTTTTAAACTGTTGAGAGGTGGTTATAGGGTTGACACTGAGGTTTCGCTTGGTTGAACAGCAGGAAGGAGTGATGACAAGAGCCATCCCTGGAAGTTACGAAAGGAAACTTTGAGCAAGAGGGTGAGGAGTGGTTTCTTAGTGTGGAGGGTGGTTGAGCCGTGGAATGCATTGCTTGATGGAGTAGTGAGAGCGAGAACAGTCAATGAGTTTAAGGAGTGGTATGATAGACTTTGTGTTTCCTAGGAGGGACTTCCCGCGATGAGTCTTGATTGACTTTGTATTTCATAGGAAGGACCTCCTGCGAAGAGTCTTTTGACTCCATGGCGGCCTGAATAATAATAATAATAACAGTAATAACAGGAAAGGAAAGTGACTCGTTTGGTAAGGGTAGCAAAAGTCCAATATTAGCAGCAATTAGGTACTGAAGGCAAAAAAAAAAAAATCCTAGGAAGTTGTTTCAATATGTAGCTATCAAAAAACATAGCAATTATGGTAGAATGGCTTTTGATTGGAGAAAATGGTATAAGAACTTCTGCTGCAGAGGACATAGTTGATATATTTAATGAGAAGTTCATTAAGATATTTCCTTCTTGTGAATGAAGTGGCATCATGGAGATTTTAAGAGCAGCAGGTGATTATCAGGAGTGACTGACTGTGAGTGAGGAAGAAGTATATGAGGAATTAACCAAACTTGATATTAATAAGGCTGTGTGACTTGATAATATATCACTGCTTATTTTGAAGCAATGTGCTAGGGAGTCGATATTTGCCATAAAATATTTGGACCTGACACATTGATCAAGTCCAAATGAATGGAAGAAGGCTTGATTATACCCCTTCATACAGGAGGTGACAGAATTCAAGCAACAAGTTATAGCCAATCTGTGGGTTAGATGTTGTGGTTAAAGTGTTGGGAAGGCTAATGAGAATCTGGATTCAGATTTGGATTGAAAACTGTTATTATCTTTGATGTACAACACGGATTTGCTAATGGTAGATCATGTTTATGTAATCTACTTGCTTATTACAGTAAGGTGACAGTAGCAGCATTGGACTTTGCAGATCAATACTTAGTAATATACTTAGATTTTGCAAAGGCATTTGATAAATTACCACATAAGTTGATAGTCAGACTAGAGTGGATGGGGATGAATATTAGACTAGTGCATTAGTTTGTCAATTTGCTTTCTGATAGATGTCAATAAGTTGTGTATGGGGAGAAATATCCCAGAAGAGGAACGTCACTAGTGCCGTGCCACAGGGACCTATTTTAGAGCCATTGCTGTTTATCCTGTATGTTTAATGATATTGGTGAAGATTGAATGGGATATACAGTTGTTTCTAGATGATGCAAAGTTGGGATGAATTATGAGGTGATATACAAGTTGGTAAGGGATTGTTATAGGATTACCATTGAAGAAGATTCTCAAAATGGATTGGAGGAAAACAAGAGTTCATCCCTAGAAGCTGTATAAGGAGGGTCAGCAAGACAGCGAGAATCAGATTTTTTGGATTGAGAGTTGTGAATGATTGGAATGCATAGCCCGAGATCATGGGTCTGCACAGGATTTGAATGTGTTTAAGGCATGATATGATGAGCTGAATGTATGACAAAAGTGATCACCTAGATGAGTCTCTGACTCATCTGACATTTTTTTCCCAAAGGTATTTAATAGTTGCCCCATATGATAAGTTGATATTTAAGTTAAAATATATTGGGTTGGATATCAGATTAGTGAATTGGATACGAAATCGACTATCTAATTGATATATGAGAGAGTTATATGGGGGGGGGGAAACTGGATCATGGAAAATGAAGATACTAGCACAAAGTCCACAGGAATCAGTACTGATGCCTTTGCTGTTTAATCTTTATATCCATAATATTGTCACTGAGTTGCAGGGAGATGTTCAGTTATTCACAGGTGATATGAAGCTTGAGAGAGGAGTGAGTGCTAATGTTCTTGCACTTCAAGAATATTTGGATAAGCTAGAAAGAGGAATAAATGAATGATGTCAGATTAATGCAACTAAGTGTGAGGTATTGAAATATGGAATCCACTGATTGGAAGCTGCATATTATATTGGTTGATCTCTACTAGAAGTGGCCAAGGCAAGGGATTATTTTTACATTGGATTAGTACTGAGATCTGGTCACTGGGATTTGAAGATGTTAAATTAACCTTGGAGACGTTACACAGGTAGGTAACCAAAATGATGTTAGGACTCTACTGTGAAACTAAACTGAGAGCATCAGAGTTTTGTAGATGGAAGATGAAGTAGTGATAGGAATGGTGAGTAGGAAGGTGAGAATTTACTTTTTTGCATGAAGTGTACTTGTATCATGGAATTCATTGCCTGATGAAGTGGTGAATGTATGAACAATGAATAGATGTAAGGAGTGGTATGATAGATTTTTTTGTTGTCTAAGATGGGCCTCCCATGATGAGTCTCATGACTCAATCAAGTTTCATGATCATAATAATTATTATATCAACAGAGAATAAAATGATGTATATTTACTTCTAAGACTATAATTGGAAAAGCAAACCAAAACTGTTGATATGATATGCACTTTTGCAAGTTTATTAAACTGTGTTATAACTCTCAACTAAATGTAATCAGTCTTAAATTAATATCTTCAGCTATTAATTTAAGACTGATTAATTTAAGACTATCAGGACATGCAATATCAAATAGATTCTTTACCTAAGATTGTCAAGAATTGTGATGTGATTGTCCCTTCAAGTGTCAAGATTGACACATGAATACCTACTGGTATTGCTCTTTTTTTAAATATGTATGCCAAAAGCAGAAATAAGGGAATGAATTTTTTAGAAATTTTGTGGAGCTCTACAACATTCTCCTGACTTAAATTCATATGACTGTCTCACTATCAAAAATTTGCAAGATTATTGATCATGGCCATCAGATGAACAATCAGTATCGCCTTCCTACTTCCATAAAGTGTATTACTTGGAGAGGATTACATCATTTTCCAACTTGTTTGCTGAGAGAGCACAGCAAGATAAAGTTGGTTTTTATGTAGATGCTAGACAAAGTTAAGCATACAGTTGGAGATTAATATGAAAATTCTAATAAGTAGCAGGGAAATTGGAGTGTTGTCAGAGTGGGAGGGGAAAGAGTGAAAGAGGTGCACTATTGCTGCTTTGCTTATCTTGACTCTGTTCCCTTTCAAAGGGAACATAGCCAGTATGTGACCAACTGTGCCATGCATGGCACAGTTGGTCCCCGATATGTCTACGACCAAACTCATTCAGATGCAATCCATCAACTTTAAACTGCTGCAACTTACCTTCCAGTTCACTTCATTCAAAAAATGTACATCCTTTTCGTCATAAACTCAGCCATCTTGCTAGCATATTAGACACTTTATTCTAACAGCAATCTCTTTTCACCTTTCTCTTTTTTACCATCTAATTCATATGTCCATGCAGCTGTCACTTAATCTGATAGACATTTATTCCTTCCATGCAAAACAGCAGTTATTTTTCTCAGTGTGTCATACTGAATAACTAATGATTGAATCTTCATATAAACCACAAAAACTATCCATTGACAGTTGCTTCATGCTACCACCATCTTCCTCCTCATTTACATTTATCAGCTCAGATATTTTCATTATTCAAATGCTTTATTTCTCTTCATTTTCATCAACTCTTACCTGAGCTCTTACAGTTTCTTTTAATTGCTATACCTGAATGACATACTTCATCTGTTTTTCTGACTATTTATGGTGAAACTATTCTTATTTGTGAAACTTTTGGAACAGTCTCAGCTATCATTTGTAGTCCATAAACCTTTATTGCAGTGTATCCACTGATAATAAGATAGTATATGACTTGAAGTTTAAGCTGAAATTTTTTGCAGTACTTTCATGCACTTCCTTACAGCTGCCAATTTCAAAATGTAAACCACTAACAGTAAACTAAATAAAAAAAACACAAACCAATAAAATTAAAGATAATAAACACCATGGAATGCTTATATTATTATTATTGATTTTAATATCTGACCTTTATAGCATCACAGGATTCATCACAGCATCGAACCATACTCCGAACCCATTAACAGATTCTGCACTCCTGACACTTTCAGGCAAAGCATTCCACTCATTAATCACTCTCTATGCAAATATCCTTCTTCTCACTCCCCTGTGTACACACCTGCCTTATACAGATTCCATGGATCACCTGTAGTTCCACCCCTGTCTTCCTGTACTCTATGAAATATCTTCTCCACGTTAATCTGGTAACAACACCTCACCAACTTATATCTCTCAATTATATCCCCTCCTCTTCTTCTCCTGTTCACAAGGCTCTGCAAGTTGCATTCCCTCAATCTCTCCTCATATCTGACATTCCATAAACCTGACACTAACTCAGGAAGCTTTCTCTGGACCTTCTCCAATCCATCCTCATCCCGCTGAAAACCAGCTGACCAAATCTATGTGCAGTAGTCCATATGTGGCCTGATCAAAGCCTTATACAGGAAAAGCATAACATGTTTGCTTCTGCCTGTCTATGCCCATTTCATTATTTCTATAGTCCAGTGGGATATTCTTACAATATCATCAGTGTGATCCCCAAACTTTAAGTCTCTGTCCACAATCCCCCTCAGATCTCTCATCTCCTCCACCTCTGCCAGAATTCCTCCATTAATTGTATACTTTACATCCCTACCTTGCCTACCAAATTTCAACACCTTACACTTATTCCCTCCCTCCCTCTTTTTGAAGTGGAATAATTTTTGCCACCTTCTATTCCTTTGGAACTCGCCATGTTGCAAGACACACATCCAGTCTTAAAAAATTAAGCATTATATTAATGTAAAAAAAAATAATAAATAAAAATCTATGGAGTACAGTTTAAAACATTGTTTCCTCAACAAAATTCAAAAACACTACTGTGCTCTTTCACAATACTAGTGATTCTTAATGGACATTCACTTTAGCAAATTTTCTAATAGCCTATTCCTATAGTACTTAAGAGTTTTCTGTAATAAGAATTGACTTTAGTAATGAAAGTGTTGAACTATCATAGTACTGAGTACAATGGTGAATTCTTCTTCACCATTGATACAGTAATAAGGTAATCAAATTATTATTATTATTGCACCTACCATGAAGTCAGCAGACTCATTGTGAGAGGTTCATTCAATTGACAACATGTTTATCATACTGAACCTTAAAATGCTTAACACTACTTGCATTAACAACACATTCTGGTCACACATTCCATTCACTGGTGGGAGGGGAAAGCAGGAAGCTTCCCTCTCACCTTCTACTATTTTTATAATCCAATTTGGATTAATTCAATAAAATTGTCTCAGCTTAAATCTCTCTATCATATCACCTCTTCTACTCCTATACACTAAACTTTGCAATCCACATTTCCTCAACCTGTCTCCATAGCCAGCATTCCAAAGTCATGATATTGTCTTGGTCACTCGCCTCTGGACCCTCTCCAATGTTTCCGATGACACTGAAATTCAGGTGACCAAATTTGAGCAAAATATTCCAAGTGTAGTCTGACCAGTACTTTATATAGTGGCAGAACCACTTCCTTATCTATGCATGTTAGAGTACTTCTTATAATAGCAGCACTGTACTATGTGCAGTCTTTGCAAAACTTCCAATATATCTTCTAAACTTCAGTCTGTCAACTGTCTCTCCCAAATCTCGAATCTCATACACTTCCTTAAGTGTGCACTGTCAATATAGTACACAGCCTTATATTTCTGCACTCCAGAAAACTACCACCACACTCCTTTGTCCAAGTCAAAAGTCTTCTCTAATCTTCCTAAAGGAGTTAGCATTTGCAGTACTACTTATAATTCTCCACAACTTATCATCATCAACAAACTAATGAAGATCTCCATCACTCCAAATGATATATCATTTACAAATAAGTTAAACAGCAGAGGTCCAAGAACAGAACCCTGGGGCACACCACTGATTATCCTCCTTTCTTGAGACACTGCTCCATCATACACAAATTGCTGGTATCATTCAGAGAACCAATCTCCAATCCATCCAAACAATGTACTATCTATTCCCATCCTCTGCAGCTTGTGAACTAATTTATCATGTTGTAATCTATAAAATGCTTTTGCATAGTTCAAGAATATCACTGTATATGATTCTCCCTTATCTAAACTCTCATTACCTTATCATAAAATGCAAGTACATTTCTAAAACAAGGACTGCCCATTACAAATCCATGCTGATCATCATAAATCATGCTGTGTCCATCCATCAACCAATTCTATATTATATTCCTAGCCAATCCCCCAACACCTTGCCTACAACCAATTATACAGACTAGTGTATAATTGGAACTTCTGTCCTACAATTATGCTTGTGGAGTGGTACTATTTTGCCTTCTTTTCACTCCTTAGGAACCCTATTTACTGCAGGACTTTCATTAAATAACCAGGTCAAGGGCATTGATAACTATTGTGCACTTTCCTTAAGAATATGTGGTGATACATCATCAGTTCCCACAGTCTTATTAAAATCTAACTAAATCAACACCTGATATACCTCTGATTATTTCACTTCCAATTCTCCAAATATTTGCCTCCCTTCTATCTTTTGCACCACATCGTTTACAGTAGTATTCTATACGATAATAAAGTGCTCATTCACTAATTCCACTATATTCTTTGCAACCATTATTCTGCCACCAAGACTATCCACCAGTGTCAACCTGCCATTTTTCTCTTTTTTATTATATAGTGGAAATATTTCTTGACCTGACCAGCAAATTTCCTCTCATACTGCACCTTTTCTTCCTTTATCATGCTCATCGCCCTTCTAGCCTCCACTTTATACTCTTCATGGATCCGATCTTCACCAACTGTCTTGTTCCTCCTCCATAGCATTTTCTTTTTCAACACAGCTTGCTTGATTTCACCGTTCATCCATTTCACTCCTACTCAATGTACTTGCTTAACCCTTTGTATGCAGTTATACATTGATTATGTCAGATACTGCTTTGTGAATTTTCATGCACAGCCAACATCTTTTCTGCTCAGCTCATCTAACTGGTGTATTTAGCTTATCACTAGTTAACTACAGAAACACATATCACTCACCTTATACTTCCCCATATATCCGTTATTCGTTTTGGCAGTAACATTTTCTTATTTCACCACTTTTTAAACAGGTACATCATCATCACTCTCAGCATCCGGTGGCAGTGTCCACACCTCATTAACAACTACATCTTGTGAAGTTATCACCGAATCCAAAACATTAAAGGCTTCTAGTTGCTTCACTCATGTACTACTTAAGATATTTATCTCTCAAAAATTCATAAACTCATTCTCCTTGTTCCCATACACTATCTCCTATTTCCATTTTATATTCCTGTAATTACAGTCTCTCATAAGGATCACCTTCTTTTTGCATGCCCAACCATTTATTGCCTAAACATTTCACAATCCATATTCTCTACATTCTCTGGGCTATAATGCATCCTATCAGATATACTGGACTGTTAATTTCAACTTCACACCACACAAGTTTCAAAATCTGTGCATGCACTATCAACTTCCACATTTTGTGGGCACATTTCCTCTGCAATCAGTAAAAGCACTCCTACTCCCCTTCTCACCTTCGTATCCTTCTGGAAAATTATATATCCTTCCATTTCTATTCCCAACATCCATCCTCCTCAGACAACCAATTTCACTAATTCCAATTATCTTTGGGCATACATCTCATCTCATCTTCTTTATACCCTCTTTTACCTTGCGGTGTCGAGGGTCCATTGATCATCGTACCTCAATCCGTTTACAGGATAAAGTGGTCAGCCCTATGCCCCGGTATATCCTATGGCCTGTAGTGTTAAGTTCTCAAGGCCAGTTTGCCTGCTTTGCGGGATGAAAAACCCCAGAATAAACTGGGGAAAAAACCCTGCTGTCCACGCCCAAGACTGGATAACTTGGCTATGGCTGATGAAGATCCTTCAGCTCCTCACGTCACCGACGGGAATCAAACCTAGGACACTCCTTCCCTAGGCATATGGTTGCGAAGCGCACAGCCACTAGGCTAACCGCGCGGACCTTTGGGCATACTGAATCAATAAATGTAATAAATGCAGCTCTCTTATTTCGAATACTCCTAACATTTCTATACAAACATAACAATCTCTGTGTCTTTGAGTACATTCTACTAGCACCCACCTTCTACTTTAGATGCTATACTACACCTCTCTCTTCAGTCTATCCACTTCCCTTTCTCTGAACCAGACTGTTAAATGCCATTCATATGTGCCCCTTCATCACTTTATGGATTCTAACACCTTATGCTCTGCAACCACATTGAAATGCAATTTTAATGGGTTTGGTATTGGATCTAACTTTCCTTCAAATTCGCTCCACAGATTTACAAATTGTACCACCTTTGCTTCACACAACTCGACCATTTTAGTATTCATTATCTCTTCTCTCATTCTCAATTTACTATTGTCATATCTGGACAACATGCTAATCAACAACATTATTTTCCTTTACTTGCTGCAACAACTTCCTCAAGTCTCTATTGACATTCTTTTTTTTTTTACGAACTAAGGCATTTGTGCAACTACTATTTTTTGATGCCCTCTCTTTCCCTTTCTGCAATGCATCAGTTATTTGCTTTATTTTCCCACCAGGAAAGCATGTTTTCTGTCACACCTGTAATGATTTGAGTCCCCATACAATGATATATGCCATCCACTATCCTTTGGCTCTTTCTTCGTATTACTAACTTTCTCGTTCTCATCAGGGAATCTCTTCTTTAGATGTTTAATATCCTCTTCCAGATGTTTCATTTCACTTTTCATTTTCACTAACTCTTGCCTAAGCTTTTCTACTATGGTCCTGACTCTTGTTCCCATTTCTAAGCGCTCTAATCCATCAAGACACTTTTCACATACATTAATGCTTTCTTACTTTTTGTTTACCAAAACAGTCCTCAAATCTTTCACATTTTCTGTGCATGCACTGTGTTGCAAAAATTGTGTAGCAATTTTTGCAACACATCCACTGCAAAAAACTCAAGGCAGAACTCGCTCTTCATACCAAAGCTTTCCGTGCTGACAACATGCATTTCTTTATGGACAACATTTTCAGAATCAGAAGCAGTAAGAAAAGACGTAGCAAAACTCACCATAAACAACAAAAATTCCAACAACACTACTGAAGAACACTTGTATCCATTCTGAAAAAAATGCTGCACACTTTATGATAAAAAGCCACACTATATACTAATCAAAAACACTTTTTTTAGCACATCTCAAATCTATTGGTACGTTCACTCATGACTCTACTGCCACCATGTACATATTACATTAAGCAATGGCAGTGAATTTGATGATATGAATCAGTTGCTCATATTTTTCTTTCCAGAGAAAATGAGAGCACATACTAACTTAATAAAAGAAGATTCTTGTTATTAATATTGAAACATTTACTTAACTTACCTATAAAATATGCTCTTTTCTGTTTTCTAGGTTGCAGAACTGAAGAAACATGGTCTGCGGCTTCAGTTATCTATAGATATTCATGCACCAACAATACTGTTACCTCAGAAATCAAGCTCTCCTAATCTTTTAGTGCTTAATTTAGGTGATTTGAGTGTGGAGAATTTCTTTAAAGAAGTGAAATTCACTGGCAATTCTAAGCAGTTCATTGATAATATACTATTACGATTAAATTCATTTCAAGTATCCAGGTAGGCACTATTTTGCTTACATTGTAAATTTCAGAAATTTTTCAAACATTCATTCCTTCAATATTTTTAAATCTAGAAGAAAATAATTTGAAATTTGAAATAATTTAAAAACTTGCTTTAAAAAAATATATTAGTTGTTTAGAAAACAGAAGGCAGGAAGGGTGGTGGATGATATGAGAGAAAGAATATCGGTCTGCACTTTTCTTTCCATAACCAAGGATGTGGTCAGAATGTTAATGATTGTTGAAAGTGCTGATTGATTATTTTACAAAGTTAGAAAGTACTGTTGCCTTTACAGGCCTCCGTGGAGTTCAAGAGACATATCGCAGGAGATCTCTCCTAGGAAACACAAAGTCTATCATACCACTCCTTGAACTCATTGACCGTTCTTGCTCTCACCACTCTATCAGGCAATGCATTCCATGGTTCCACCACTCTCCATGCAAAGAAACTACTTTTCATGCTCCTGCTCACAGCTTCCTTTCATACTTTCCAGGGATGGCCCCTTGTCATCGCTCTTTCCTGCTGTTCAACCAAGTGAAAGAACTCCCCAGTGTACACCCTGTAACTGCCCCTCAACAGTTTATATAGTTTATATCTTTTTATAAAGTAACAAGAACAGTTGATAAGGGAAAGGTTGGATGGCCGAGTGGTTAGTGTATCAACTCTCCAGCCAGAAGAAAGTGGATTCAAATATTGCCGTGGGCATGGATGTTTGCGATTATCTGTGAAAATACTAGTGGTGGTGGTGGGCAGTAGATGGCATTAGTGTAGATGATGATGGTAGTTGTAGTTTCCTGAGTTGGTGGATGGAGAGTTGTAGAGTAGGTGCCCTCCCTTGATGAGTCTTTGTACTCCTTGGAGGTGTCACATCTATCTACCTATCTACCACTCCTTGAACTCAATAAAAGTTCTTGCTCTCACCACTCTATCAGGCAATGCATTCCATGGTTCAACCACCCTCCATTCAAAGAAACTACTCCACACCCTCTTGCTCACAGCTTCTTTTCATAACTTCCAGGGATGGCCCCTTGTCATGATTCCTTCCCACTGTTCCACCAAGCGAAAGAACTCCCCGGTGTCAACCCTGTAACCACCTCTCAGCAGTTTCAAAATCTCATTCATATCACCTCTCCTTCTTCTATCTACCAAACTCTGCAGTCCACATTCCCTCAGCCAATCCTCATAACTAACATTGTACAGTCCTGAAACCATCTTTGTTATCTGCCTCTGCATCCTCTCCACTGTTAATTTATCCCCTTCAAATCCTGGGGACCAAATTTGAGAACAATAGTCTATGTGTGGTCTGATCAGGGTCTTATAAAACAGATTGATAACTTTTCTATCTCTGCAGGTCACCATCCTTCTCAACATTGCAGCATTCCTCTGGGTTATCTTCGCTACCTTTAAAATATGTCCCCTGAATTTCAGTTTTCTATTGATCATCACCCCAGATCTCTTATCACCCAAACTTCCTCCAGTACAGCTCCTCCAATCGTGTATGCAGCCTCCCATCATTGTTTCCCAAACTTCAAGACTTTACATTTTGCTGCATTAAATGAAAATAATAATAGCATTAAGTGAATGTCACGTGTAAACAACTCGCTCACATTGTATAATAATATTACCATTGAGTTAGATAAGGGGAATGGACATACCAAGATAATTTTAGATTTGCAGCATGGGAGACTGTTGATAAATCCAATAATATGGGAATGGATTATAAAATATTGGCATGGATAAGAGGATGATTGACTGACAGAGATAAAAAGTAGTGTATGGAGGTATGAGTCTGCAAGATTTAATGTGATCAGTAGGATATTCGAGGGATCAAATTCCATTGTGCTTCCTTTTTTCTGTGTTAGGAAGGATTTTACAGGAGATATGCAGTTATTTGCTTGTAATGTAAAGATAGGTAGGATAGTCAGATATGAAACTGATATATAGTTAGCTAAAACTTCTGGTTATTATTATTATTATTATTATTATTATTATTATTATTCAGACCTCCATGGAGTCAAAAGACTCTTTGTGGGAGGTCCTACCTAAGAACATTAAGAACTCTCCTTCTGCTATCCACCAAACTCTGCAGTCCACATTCCCTCAGCTGATTCTCATAATTATCCTTGTACAGTCCTGAAACCATCTTTGTCATCTGTCTTTGTATCCTTTCCACAGTTAATTTATCACCTTCAAATCCTGGGGACCAAATCTGAGAACAATAGTCCAAGTGTGGTCTGATCAGACTCTTATATAGCGGAATGATAACCCTCTTATCTCTGCGGGTCAGTGTCCTTCTCATAATTGCAGCAATCCTCTGTGTTACCTTCACCACCTTTGCAATATGTCCCCTAAACTTCAGGTTTCTATCAATCATCAACCCCAGATCTCTTGTCTCCCCGACTTCCACTAGTATAACTCCTCCCTTAGAGTATGCAGCATCCCATCGATGTTTCCCAAACCTCAAGACCTTACATTTTGCTGTATTAAACTGATATCTCCATTCATTTGCCCATCTATCTAGCATATTCAAATCCTCTTGCAGGGCTACCACATCTACACTATTACTAATAATCCCTTCTCAGCTTCGCATCATCTGCAAGCAACTGAATATCCCCTTGCAATCCACTGGCAATGCCATTGATATAAAGGTTAAACAATATAGGTCCTTGTACTGAGCCCTGTGGGACCCCACTTGCAACCCTCTGCTTTCTTGAAACTGCCCCACCATACACAACTCTCTGATACCTATCAGACAGCCAATCCTGAATCCAGTTGACCAATTTGACATCCAGACCCATGTGCTGCAACTTAAATATCAGCTTATCATGTGGCACCCTGTCAAATGCCTTTGCTAAGTCTAAGAAAATTGCAGTATATGTCTTTCCCTCATCTAATGTTCTTATAACTTTATTATAAAAGGCTAGCATTTTGCTAAAACAAGAGTGCCCTTTCACAAATCCATGTTGACTCTCACAGATAACATTACCGTAATCTTCCCAATGCTATATGCTGTCCCTCACTACTTTCTTCAAGATCTTAACAACTACTGATGACACACAGACTGGCCTATAATTAGACACTTCCAGTCTGTTACCACCCTTATGCAATGGCACTATCTTACCTTCCTTCCACCCCTGGGCACCTTTGCCGAAGCCAGACTTTCATTGAAAAGCCAGGTTAAAGGCACTGTCAGTTCCCTAACACATTCTCTCAAAACTCATGGTGAAATACCATCCAGTCCCAAAGCTTTATTGATATCCAGAGTACTCAGTATCTGAAACACACTCTCCTGCTGTACCTCTAAACCTCGAACCAGCCCTATCCCTCTAGCATTAAAACTGACTCCTCTAGGATGAAATACTCCAATAAAGTGTTCATTGAACAATTCCACTATGTACTCTGCATCAGTCACTCTATTCCCATTTTTATCCCACAATATCATAACAATAGGATTTTCTTTAGATCTTAGGGCCAATCTCCTCTCATATTCCAGTTTCCCTTTCCCTACCACACTAGTCACTCTTCTGGCCTGTGTCTTATATTCTTCATGCATCCTCTCTTCAGCTGTCTCCTTATATCTCTTCCATAGCCTCTTTTTCACATGCAATTCCTGTTTAATATTGTTTGTCATCCACTTTACTCCAAATTATGTCCTCTTCTTCACTAGTGGTATACAATTTACCATTGCTGCTAACAAATATTCTTTCACAATTTCCCACTAATGATATCCCGGCCTTCCAATTCCTCCCTCCATGAAACTTTCCGAAGTTGACGTCTAAGACTATTATAATCACCTGCATTATAATTCCACATAAGTTCCTGTCTCTTTGATACTCCTGCATGTCTATTCATTTTCCAAGTCAAAACCATATGGTTACTCTCTCCAACTGATGGGAGAGATGTCATCTCAGTTATTATCAGATCTTCTGATGCTATAACCAAATCCAAAACTTTTGAACCTCTTGTTCCCTCTGTTACATGTTGCCTAAGACATTTGTCTCTCAAGAATTCTAGAAATTCCATTCCCCTATTGCTACATGCATCTTCCTCTCTCCAATTTATACTACTGTTGTTAAAATCTCCCATAAAAATCATTCTTCTTGCACTTGCCAAACTTAGCTGTCTAAACATCTCCTGGTCCCCATCCTCTGTGGTCCTGGGTCTGTAGCAACACCCCACTAAATATCCTGTCTTGTCTATCTCACACTATATGCTCTCAAAATCATTTGTCTCACTTCCTTCCAAAGCCTCCATTCTTAGAGGACATAGGTCATCACTTATAAGCAGTACCCTACCACCATGCTTTCCCCTCCTATCCTGACGAAAAATGCTATACCCAGCGACTTCTATTCCTGTTATTATACCCCATTCTGTCAATCACGTCTCAATGATCCCAACAATTTTTGGCCAGGCTGATGCTATCTGCGCCACCAATTCCTCTCCGTTATTCCGGATACTCCTGTCATTAGTATAAAGCATATAAATGCCATTGTTTCTATACCCAGCATTATCCCTTCTAGACTCCACTGGGCTCAGTGTTACCTGACATTGTCTCCCTTCTCCCAAGTATCCATTCCCACAAGAGGCCATTCCTGCTATCATCCTCCCTGGGATGCACTGACTCGTTCAGAACAGCAATCTCTCCAGATGCCTACGTCCTTCCTTATTCAAATGTAAGCGGTCGCTCGCATACAATTCCTCTCTTTGCTCAAACACACTCCAAGCATCCACATATACCAGTTCTCTCTTGTCACACATTCTCGCTATTATGCCATTCAATATCACTGCTCTTCTGCTCAGCTCATCATTATCATACCTAGGCAACACGCACACTATTTTTCCTCTCTGTTATGCCTAGTATCGTTTGAATTAACTGTACTGATGATGTCCTGTGATACTTAGGATGAAATATTTACTTATTAAAACTTATTACTGTGTTTACGCGTGTTACTCCACACGTTTCATTGTACAATAAGGTACTATAGGTTGATCAATCAGCCTCTTACTTATGGGCTCAACATAAAAAAGTTGTCAGCGTACCCATTCTCCAAGTTTGATACCAGTCACAGGCATGGATGTTTGTTATTATCTTTAGTTGAGAGATGAATTGCAATGCCCAGTGTGAGACTACTATCCTGCTTATTAGAGGCCTTAAGTGGTTTGAAAAATTCCATGTTTAGTCTTTAGAGCAGGGTTTTCAGACTATGTAAAAATAAAATATGTTATTATTATTATTATTATTATTCGGTAAGCTCCATGCAGTGATTGGACTAATAGTGGGAGGCCCACTCAACCAACAACATGTCTATCATTATGAGCTTTGAAGTTATTTGCACTACCTGTATTCACAACGCACTTAGGCGATGCATTCCACTCACTACCAACTTTCCAAATAAATAAATCTACTCCTTGCACTATTCTTCACCACATCTTTATACAACTTCCAGGGATGACCTCTCTTTCAACTCATCTTAACATCCACACTTTTTATAATTTCTTCTGTGTTAAACTGATAGAATCCCGTAACTAACTTGAAAGTCTTTATCATATCTCTTCATTTCCTCCTATCCACCAACCTTTGTAATTCACATTCTCTCAAACACTCTTCATAGCCAAATCTCCAGCATCCTGATATCAATTTGATTAATCTTCTTTGGACCTCTAATTATTATTATTTGGTAAGCTCCATGCAGTGAATGGACTAATAGTGGGAGGCCCATTCAACCAGCAACATGTCTATCATTATGAGCTCTGAAGTTATTTGCACTACCTGCATTCACGACGTACTTAGGCAATGCATTCCACTCACTTCCAACTTTCCAAATAAATAAATCTACTCCTCACACTCTTCTTCACCGCATCTTTATACAACTTCCAGGGATGACCTCTCTCTCAACCCATCTTAACATTCACACTTTTTATAATTTCTTTTGTATTAAACTAATAGCATCCTGTAACTAACTTGAAAGTCTTTATCATATCTCTTCATTTCCTCCTATCCACCAACCTTTGTAATTCGCATTCTCTCAAATGCTCTTCATAACCAAATCTCCAGCATCCTGATATCAATTTGATTATTCTTCTTTGGAGCTCTAATTGTATTTCTACATCACAATGAAAACTAGCTCACCAAATCTGAACACAATAGTCCATATGTCGTCTAACCAATGTCTTATATAGAGGCAGCATAGGTTTTCAAATAACCTTTCATGGGTGGAAGCAAAATAATTTTTTTTTTAAAAAAAAGGGCCATTCTTCTGACAAAAGATTATATATATTTTATAGCCCAAGTTATACCTTGAGTGGCAAAGGGCTAAACAATACAGAAATCGTCCTTTTTTTTTTTGTACCAGACTTTTTCAAGGCATCTCAGACATCCAGTAATAAAGTATGGCTTACTACAATATGATTCAATTAATTTTTTTAATGGAGTTTTGCATATGTGCATTTGAATAAGCTTAATTTTTAAATCCATAAAATCCCTTGTTCTTATTTATGTAATTCAATGCAGACAATATGTAATGGATAGAATTTTGTATTTGTTGTTGTTATTGTTATTTTCCTGATACATAAGACTCATTGCTGGAAGGCAGCACAAAGTCTATCATGCCCGTTTTTAAACTCATTCACTGTCTGCAGGTTCACCATCACCTCAAGCAGTGCATTTCATGCTCCTACTATTCTGAATAATAAAAAAAACTTAAAAAAAAATACTCACCTAATTCCTTTTCCAACTTCTTGAGACAGCCCCTTGTCCTTCCTCCTTTCCCTCATTCTACCATATGTGAAAAATCTCCTCAGTGTTAACACTGAGGAGATTTTTCCAGCCCCACACCACCTCCAAGGTTGCTTCATCCCCTTCAAATCTTGCTGACCAGATCTGAGCACAGAGATCCAGATGTGGGATGATCATAGATTTTTACAATAGGACTACCACACTTTTATCTCTTGTTGTCAATGTCCGCCTTAATTGCAGCTATTCTCAGAGATGTTTTCACAATCTTTGCAATATGTCCTTGAAACTTCAAATCTCTGTCCCCAATCCCTTGATTACGGATATAGATCCCTTGCTTCCTCCACTTCTTTCAGTATAATCCCACCAAGTGAGTATGAAGTGTCTAATCTGTGGATCCCAAATTTTAAAACCTTACATTTAGTTGTGTTAAACTGAAATCTCCATTCATTTCTCCATCTTTCAGTCTATTCAGATCCTCTTGAAGAGCCAAAACATCAGCACTGTTACTAATAACCTTCCCAAGCTTTTCATCATCTGCAAACAACTGAATACTTCCTGTAATTCTGTGACAATGTCATTGACTTAGAGATTTAACATCAGTGGTCTCAGTACTGAACCCTGTGGAACTCCTTGCAGCCTACCATAATCTACCATACAGTCAATCACTAATCCATTCCGCTAAGCTGACTGATATCCAAACCCATATTTTGCAACTTAAAATGCCTTTGAAAAATCCAACAAAATGACAGTGTATGCCTTCTCCTCATCCATTGCTCTTGTTACTCTGTTGTAAAAGATTACTGGATTACTAAAACAAGATTGCCTGTTAAGAAATAAATACTGGTCTGCAAAAATAATATTGCCCTCATCTACCCAATTCTGTATATAAGTTATTACCAGTTTCTCCAAAATCTTAACAACTACAGAAGAAATACAATCAGACTTATAATTTGATATCTCTATTCTACCACTGCCATTATGCAATGACACTGCCATACCCTCCTTCCACTCTAGAGGAACCTGTCCTATTACAGAGGAACTCTACCATTCAGTTCCATGGTATATTTCCATAAAACACATGGTGAAATTCAATCAAGGCTTCCTGCCTTATTAACATTTAGCATAGTCATTATTCGTAATACATTCTCTTATTTCACTTCTAACATTTCATCACTCATTATCTAGGAATATAGCCTGCTGTACCAGAATGAAAAACTCTAATAAACTGATCATCAAATAGTTCAACTATGCTTTGGTCACTTGTTTCCCATCTCCATCCAGCAAGGTAATCGATCTACTGACATTTTCCTCCTACTTGCCACAATGAAAAAAAAGCTTTGGGATTCTCCATGGATTGCGGTGCAAGTCTCCATTCATATTCTAATTTTCTCTCCTAATAATACTAGTCACTTTTCTAGTCTGAGCCTTATATTCTTCATGCAATTTTACACTACCTCTCTCTTTATATGCCTCCATAATCCCTTTTTGATTCTGCAATTCCCCTTTTATTTCTTTGGTCATTCATTTGACTCCAAATTGTTTTATCTTCTTCACTAGAGGTATACAATCAACCATTGCTGTCAACTTCTAAAGTATCTTGCATGCACTAATGACTTCTCTTCCTTCAAATTCTTTAATCCATTGTACTACTGCAAGCTAGTTTCTAAATCTAAGATAGTCTCCTTCCTTGTAATTCCACATAATTTCTTCCTGTTTTGATACCTCCACATGATTATTCATCCTTCTAGTCAGGACTACATGATCACTAACCAATCTGCGCAAATATACCATTTCAGTAACAATCACATCCTCTGATGCTATGACCAAATCTAAAACTCTTGATCCTCTTGTTCCCTCTACCACTTGCTGCCTAAAACAGTTGTCCCTCAAGAAATCAGAAATTCAGTTACCTTATTGCTGCATGCTATTTCCATTGCCTAGATTATATCAGTATAGTTGAGATCCTCCATAATAATTACTTGCTTTGTGCTTGCCAAACTAATTTGCCTAAACATTTCCTGGTCTGTAACAACATCCTACTAAATATCTTTTTTTTTTATAAACATCTATCTCACACCATTTACTTTCACACCAATTAGGTTGTCTGCATTGTGATTCTCCACCACGATAGGGCACAGATTATCTCTTGTGATGACTATCAATTAATCACCATATTTATCTTTCCCATCCTGCCAAAATATGGTATACTCTTCTATTTCTATCACTGTTAGAGTATCTTCTTCAGTTAATCTTACTACAGGTAACACTCCACCACCAAATGTGGTGGTGGAATGTTTGTATAAGAAAAACCAGTGCATTGCCTTTAATCTCATAGCCATTATTACTCCCCTCATACTCAACCCAACTCTATAATATAGTTTACATCCTCTAATTTCTCAAGCCGCTATCTGCACATGAGACCATCCCCCTGCTACATTTTACCTGTGCAATTATGGTTTCCCTGCCCAGAAACAAAAATCTTTTCAAATGCCTCCACACCGCTGCATTCATATAACTTGCATATAACCCTGTTCAACCCTCAAACATACTCCATGCTTCCCCATATCCCAGACCAGACTTCTCTTCCTAAACATTCTTGTTATCACTCTTCTCCTCCACTTCACATTATCATACCAGGACAACATGTTCATTATCTATCCTCGGACCCATTTCTGCTGCAACATCTGTAACATCAGTCTCAACCAATTTCATGATTATTTCAATCTCAAGTTCATATCATCATTCTCTTGATTCATGATAAACAATACCTCCCGTATCGTTTGTCTCAACCATTACTATCATCTCTTCTACATTTTCACCCCTCTTCACTACCATTGCCACACTCTCTGTTGTTTCACCAGGCAAGCACTTCTCTAGCATTTTACTCTACCCACTCCAACTCTTCGAATTTCTATACATGATGCACCAAACAGATCCATTCATCTTTCTCTCACTGGCATTCCCATTTCTTAGATCTTTCAATCTCTCTCTTCTTTCTCTCCAACTCTCCTGCCTCCCTTTCATCTCTCTATCCCTTGATTCCATAGTCTCTTAACTTTCTTCAATTTATTTTCTTCCATTCTCTTGTCTTCCTCTCTCCCTTGCTCTCTGATGCTGTTCTCTTACTCCTACTCTTGTTCTTCTTGCATTAGCCAACATCTCCATTCTTCTAGTATCTTACTTCATCCTCCTCAACTCAGTCTTCATTCCTTCAATTTGGATTTTTGAATTATTATTTTTTTAAATTAGATCCAAAATGGTGTTTTACTGAAAAAGGTTGCCAACCCCTGTGCTAGACTGTTGAAATTTGGAAAAAATCTCTCACATGTCATTATTCTTTCTAGTTATGTAATGATTTAATACAAGTTCTGTATTCTTGATAATATAAACCTGACAATTTGTGCAACTTGTTTGGTTTTATTGCTATTTTAACCTCCTTACCGGCTGAGGTGGTTGAAATAGTGAGACCAAACTGCACTTCTTATCCATGTTATTCAACGGGGATTACAGAATTGTATCCAGATTTTACTGGACATCTAGAGACATCATGGCCGGTTTGGGGAGTTAATAAAACTAGTTCTCCTAATAGACATGCTGTCCCCATGCTAGAAGTTAAATGATCACTCATCCTGTATATTGTCTGTCTATGCAAACTTTCATACTTGTAACTTAAGCATGAACAAGAGCCTGAGTTCAGCTGATTCTGAAGAAGGGAAATAAAAGTTACCCATCAAACTATTATCCCATAACTACATTTGAGTTGTCTCATAAACAATAGAATGTCATCAGTAGTCAGCTGCTCTTCCTGTTAGAGGCCCATGTCAATGTCTACTAATTGCTTCTTCCACTCTTGTTCCACATCTTAGATATCTCAGCCATTATTACCTGCCCCTTCACACTTGCCATTAAACTGATTTAGAACTTGTGGGGTTACTTTTGGATCTGGTATTATTATTATTATTATCATCATCATCTGACCTCCATGGAGTCAAATTACTCATCATTGGAGGCCTGTACTCTCTCATGCCAGAAAATCATTGAACCATGCCTTGAACCCATTTACAGTTTATGCACTCACCACACATTGAGGCAGTGCATTCCACTCATCAATCACTCTTCATGAAAATAACTCTTTTCTCACTCCCTTGCTTACACTCTCCTTATACAGCGTTAGGAGATGGCCTTTGGTTCTACCCTTGCCATTCTCCACATTAAATTTGTAACAACCCCTCACCAACTTATATTTCTCAATCATATCCCCTCTTCTTCTATTCACAAGGCTCTGTAAGTTGCATTCCCTCAATCTCTTTTTCTCCTCATATCTCACATTTCATAGACGTGATGCTAACATAGTAAACCTTTTCTGCACCTTTGCAAGTACGTCCTCATTCTCTTGAAAAACAGGCAATTAAACCTATGCAAAGTAGTCCATATGTGACCTAATTAGAGCCTTATACAGTGCAAACATAGCATCTTTGCTTCTGCATATCATTGTCCTCCTCATTATTGCCATAACCCATTGTGATGTTTTTATAATTTTAGCAGTGAACTCTAAACTTCATGTCTGCCCTCCTTCATTCCTGGATCTCTCATATATTCCACCTTCTTCAAAATTTCTCCATTAATATTATACTCTGCATCCCAACCTTTCTTGACACATTTCAAGACATTGCACTTCACAACATTAAACCAATAGCTCCAATCATATGCCCATTCACATAGTCTATTCAGATCCTCCCTCAAGGCCATAAAGTATGCTCCACTTCTCGTATCCCTTCCTAACTTTAATAAAACTTGATCACAAACTCACTGCCCATTGGTGTTCGATGCCTCTTTCATTGTCTCCTTATACCTTTCTTTGTCCAGTGCACAGTGTCGCAGTTTCTGTACACCCATTCCACACCAGTCCTTTATGTCGTCTATCTTCTGGTCCTCACTCATTTTGCAGATGTGTCCAAATAATTGCAGCTTTCATTTTATAATCTTCTGCATTAGATTCTCCTTTGGTTGTATCTTCTGATAGAGCTCTTCATTTGTGACTTTCTGTACCCATTCTATTCTTAGAATCTTCCTGTAACAAGTTCTTTCAAATGCGAAAATTCTTTTTCTTTAGGCCTTATTTATTACCCATGTTTCAGATCAAAAAAATTGGACACCACTAAAGATGCATGTTTCCAGCACTCTTAGTTTTGTTTGCAGGCTGATCTCTTTTCCAGATGTTATCCATGGCCTTCAGATTTGTTCTTCGATTTGCAATCCTGATCTTTTTTTTTTTTTTTTTACAGTCAAAATCATGTCATTTTACTTCCCAAATATGTGAATTGTTCTGCATTTTCTACATCAATTCCATCCACTTGTATCTTTTGTTTCATGTTCTTCTCACCAAATACCATTGTCTTTGTTTTTTCCAAGTTCATAACAATACCCAATATTTTCTCTTCCTCATTTAACACTTTCAATGTTTTTTGTAGTTCTATTTCATCTGCAAATCTCAGATTGTTAATTCTCATCCATGCACTGATATTCCTTTTGCATCTTCCTTCATTTTATCCATTGCTCTTTCTAAATGTGCAATGAAAATTGGTGATATAGTGAATAAGTGAGACATGGTTAGATGAGAACGACATCTTGACAGGAATAGAGATGGAAGAGTATGATGTGTTTCGTGAGGATAGAAGGGGTAAAAAAGGATGGGGAAGTGCTATTGATGATAGAAAAAGAGTTATTTCCATACAAAGTAGAGATGCAAGAAGGAAATAGTGCCAGTGGTTTTGAGGCAGTATGGTGTGAGATAGAGGTGAATGGCATGAAATACTTGGTTGGATGTTGTTATAGACCAGGAAATGTGGATGGTAGTGACTATGAAATGTATAATCATTTCATAGCGAAGAAAATAAGAAAAGAGTGATCATTATGGGCAATTTTAATTATGGCAATATAGACTGGAATTATGAGATAGCAACTGGAAGTAAAGAAAATGATTTTCTTGAGTTTTTGAGGGATAACTATCTCAAACAGTATGTAATAGAGGGGGTACACAAGGATTGAGGGTCTTGGATTTCATCACAGGATGTAATTATAAATGAAGTGTCAAATCACCCACCAGTTGGTGAGAGTGACCATGAGATGATTACCTGGGTGATTGCCAGCAGTGTGAGGACCTCTGTAAGAAAAGGGTATATGTGGAACTACAAGGGGGTGATTATGAAGAGCTCAGGAGACAGCTTGCAGATGTAGCATGGAATGAGGAGTTAGCTGGAAAAGAGATCAATGCAGCTTGGGGGATTTTCAAAAACTATCTAATAGATACAATGTCTAAACATATTCCAAGGGTGAGAAAGTTAAATAAGATAGGTGTGAAATGGATGAATAAAGAGATTAAGCATGCGATACAGAGAAAAAGAGCATTATGGAGGCAGCATAAGAGAAGTGGAAATAACCAATTCCACGAGGACTACAAAGACCAGGCAAGGTGGATGACTTGGTTGGTGAGGGTAGCTAAAGAGTATGAACAGAAGTTAGCTAATGAAGCCAAAAAGAATCCAAAAGAGTTCTTTCGATATGTAGCCAGCAAAAGAAAGAGATTATGGAAGGATGACATTGATTGGAGAAAATGGTATAAAGACAGCTGTTGCAGAAGGTGTAGTGGAGATATTTAATGAGTGGTTCATAAAGGTCTTTCAATCTTGTGAATGTGACTTCATGGAGAGATTGAGAGCAGTTGATGATTGGGAAGAGAGAGAGAGACTGACTGTAAGTGAACAAGAGGTGTATGGGGAGTTGAGCAAACTAGATGTAAATAAGATTATGGGACTTGATAATATATCACCACGTATTCTGAAGGAATGTGACAAGGAGTTGATGCCGGTCTTGACATATTTTTTTTTAATACGAGTCTTAAACTGGGTCAAGTTCCTAAGGTGTGGAAGGAGGGCAAGATTGTGCCACTTCATAAAGGAGGTGATAGAACTCAAGCAGCAAGTATAGGCCTATCATGTGTCAGGTGTTGTAATTAAGTTGTTGGAGAAGTTTGTGAGAACTAGGATCCAGAATTGAGTTGACAACAATGGTATTATCTTTGATGGACAGAATGGATTTGTTAAAGGATTTGCTATGGATTTTAGTAATGTACTTACTTATTACAATAAGGTGACTGCTTCCGTGTGCAGAGGAGAGGGATGCACAGTAATATACTTTGATTTCACAAAGACTTTTGATAGATTAATCCATGATAAGTTGATGGGGGTTGGATATTAGATTGATGCATTGGATTGGAGACTATCTGATAGACATCAACAAGTTGTGTATTAGGGAGCGATATCCATGAAAAGGAAAGTTACTAGTGGTGTGCCTCAGGGGTCTGTTTTAAGGCCATCACTGTTTAACTTGTATATTAATGATATTGGTGTAGTAGAATCTGAATCAAACAAATGAATATCTCCATCCAAGATTTAGATGGAGATATTCAGTTGTTTGCAGATGATTCAAAGTTTGGACGAACCATGAAGGGTAGAGAAGATGTTGTGGCCTTACAAGAAGACTTGAATAACTTGAGTGATTGGGCACGGGAATAGGGTTGTGAGTTCAATGTTGCAAAATGTAAGATTTTAAAATTTGGAAAATAAAGATGGGATGATGCAGAATTTATGCTTGGTGAGGATATATTGTCAGAGGTGGAGGAAATAAGAGATCAAGGGTGATAGATAGTGGATATGGATCTGAAATTTAGGGGACACATAGTCAAAATTGTGAAGACAATATGAAGGCTTCTGGAAATTCTTCTGGGAATGATGCAGAGGACACTGACTTGTAGAAGTAGGGAGATTCTTGTTCCATTGTGTAAGGCTTTGATTAGGCCACAAGGACTATTGTGCACAGATTTGGTCACCTGGTTTTCAGAAGTATGTATAGATGTTGGAAAGGTCCAGAGGTGACTAACTAAGGTAGTTTCTAACCTCTGGAATTTTGAGTATGAGGGAAGATTGAGAAGATGCAACTTGTAGAGTCTGGTGAAGGTGTGAGTAGGGGAGTGAGAAGCAGGTTTTTTTCATGCATAGTTGTGAATGATTGGAATGCCTTGCCTCAGAGTGTGGTGTTTGCAGTGTGTTTAAAGCATGGTATGATGAGCTGTGTGTATGATAAAAGGACCTTCCAGATGTGTCTTTGATTCCATGGGGTCTTGGGTAATAATAATAATAATAATATTGTGTTCCCCCCCCCATGTCTAGTACCTCTGCTTATTTTAAACTATTTCCCCAGATCATCACCTATTCTAACTGCTGCAACTTGATTCTTATAAACATCTTTTAATATAACTCTTTTGCATCAACTTTGCATCATTACTAAACAGCTGGTCCCAGTATCATTAACATACAAGTTAAGCAATGACAACGACAGTCACCAAACAGATTTATGTGGCATTTCACTAGTGACCTTCCTCTTTTGAGATACCACTCCTCCATATATAACTTTCTGATACCTGTCCGACAGCTAATCAGCTATCCAACTAATCCCATCTGTTTAAGTTTTGCTACCACCTTGTCATGTGGCAGTTTATCAAAGGCCTTTGAAAAGTTGAAGTACACCACTGTATATGCATTTCTTTCATTGAGTGAGTTTTCCACCTTGTTGTAATAGGTGAGTAGATTGTTGAAGTGTGACCTTTTCCTAATATACCCATATGGCTCATCATAAAGGATATTGCCATTATTGACTCACTTCTGAATCCTACTCTTCACCAACTTCTTTAATACCTTAACAGCAACATCCCAGACACACAGATTGACCTATAATTTGTAGCCTTAGTGTTATCCTCCCCCCTCTCTCTCTCTCCCTTTGTGAAATGGAATAATTTTTCCTGCCTTGAACTCTTCCTGTTTCAAAACACATGTTAAATAGTTGCATCAAAGATGCCATTAATTGCAAAGGACTTTTCCCAAAGACTTTCCCAAAAAATTTTATATATATAATATATTTTATATATTATATATATAAAATAAAAAATATAAAATCTTTATCAAATCCTACTCCTTATTAACATTAAGTTTCCTCTTATATTTCCTGCTCATTCACCATCAGTTCCTTCTATCCTCCAGCTTCTCCTGAAGCTGTCTTCACAAGGATGAAATCCAATGATAAATTGATCATTGAATAATTCAACTATATCCTCCATACTGGTTACCAATCTGCCAGTGTCATCAACTAGCATCATCTTCTCATAGTGATTTTTCCTTCTACTTGCCAACATATCGAAAGAACTCACTTGGAATTTTCTTAACCTGATTGAATAATTTTTTCTCATACTCCACTTTTGCCTCTTATCAACTGAGTCCTTCCTGGCCTGCTCCTTGTACACCTAATCATTACCAACATTCATCTTGCATTGCCTCCACAGTGCCTTTTTCTTTTCCAGTTTTCATGCTTAATCTCTTCATTCAACCATTTTACTCCTACATTGTTTAGACTTTTCACTGTTGAAATGTGCTTGCTACTGTTAAATAGCTCTTGATCAATGCCCATGTAGCATCTATATACTTCCCACTCTTCTTTCCATACTATATCTCCCATTTGTCTCCTAAGCTTTCCATAATCACCAGCCTTGTAGTTCCACATATATCTCTTCTTTATAGAAGTTCTCATGTGACTAGCTGCAACCCATGTGTTAACTTCATGGTCACTCTCTCCAACTAGGGGAAAGTTAGACACTTCATTCACAATCACATCCTCTGAATATAACCAGATATAAGACTCTTAACCCTCATGTGCATCCCTTAAGAACTCAAGAAACTCGTTCTTCTTATTCCCTGCTGCAATCTCTTCATTCTAATCAATATTGCATATTAGACTACATATCGATCTACTAATTTTTAGTTCATCTTCTCTTTGTACTTGTGTGACAATTTCTTTTTCTTTGTTCACTGCATGTCATGTTGGTCTTTCAACCTTCAGATTTCCTTCAAATACTGGATATTGTCTCAGAGATATTCACTTTGCACACTCCCTTCCTGTTATACAAACTATAATCTGAACTTCAAATTTTTGTCCACCATTATGCAAAATCCCTAGCCTCATCATTTTCTTGTAGCATAACCTCACTAATATAATATGCCACAGGAAATCTCATCACACTAAAATTTCTAACTTTGCACTTACTAACCTTAAACTGATAGCCATTTTCTTTTGCCCAAATTTCCAGCCAATTAAAATCATTTTGTAAGTGCTGGATATCAGTAGCATCCCTGATTGCCCTGCCTATGTTCGCATTATTGGCAAACATTTGCACATCTCCTGTTAGACCCTTCCTAATATCATTAGTGTATAGATTGAACAACAGTGGTCAAGCACTGAACCCTAAGTTACATCAGTGGTCACTTTAAAACTGGCAGATTCACAGCTACTGTATACCACTTTTTGATATCTGTCTGTCAACCATCCATGATCCAAGTCAAGCGTTTATGTACTGTTTGCACAGATTCTCCCAGACTGACCATCTTTCTCTATGCCATACGTAGAGAAAACTTTTGCAATGTTCAAAGAGTCTTCTGAGGTAATTCATTCACATAGCACATTAATCAGAAATCAAGGAATTATGTTTCGATATCCAGAATTTTTTTTGTGTGTGTATGTACAATTCAAGACCATTATTATGTCATCAATCATCTGCAACTTTTAAACAGCATATACTGACTGCTCATGATGCCTGATGATGCATGTGATTTAATGACTAGCTAACTGTTTACTCTATTTCAGTTTGTAAAATAACAGCTTTGAAGCATTTAGATCTTTTGTAGTTATCTTGTAAATCTTTCTAAAGATGCTATCAGCCAAAAATTATCAGAAAAAAAATTCACTAATGTCTTCCCCCCCATATAAGGAGTGGGGGGATTTAGCCCTATCTAACTTTAGGAGGTGATGGGGCAGTTCAATCTTCACTTGTAGCCAATCAGAGATGAAGTGAAGCAGCTGAAAAGTGCCAGCATCTTGTGTTCCTTAATCCTAACACTATATTTATTGTCTGATATAATGTTGGTTCCAGGGCCAATTTTCTTAACTTTACAGAATGAAAAACTCAAGTTTCCAGATATACCAGAGTTTTCTTCTCAAATTAACCTAGGTCGTCGACTTTTTTTTTTTTTTTTTTGAGTTAATCTATGCTCTCTTTCGTTTTTTTTTTTTTGATGCATCACTTAAATGTAAGAACAGTATTCTACGTCATTCCCAGCCTTAAAATTCTTTTCTTATGTTAATGATGGTGTACCAAATACCTCCCAAAATATTACTGATGCTATGAAGAACAGAGTCAAACTAGATACCTTAATTCAAATGGTGCAAAGACAGACTAGTTTATACAGTTTATACCACACCAAAAATACCATGTGGAAGTGAAATTTGGACAATGCACAAAGATTACTATCATCTGAAATTAAATTTATGAGAAAAATAAGATAATATACCCTACTTGATGACAAAAGAAATGATGAAAGAATTATTATTATTCAGGCCTCCATAGAGTCAAAAGACTCGTCGTGGGAGGTCCTTCCTAAGAACATAAAGTCTGTCAAGACTCATCGAGGGGAGGTCCCCCCCCCCTCCTAAGAAACACAAAGTCTATCATACCACTCCTTAAACTCATTGACCGTTCTCGCTCTCACCACTCCATCAGGTAATGCATTCCACGGTTAAACCACCCTCCACGCAAAGAAACCACTCCTCACCATCTTGCTCACGGTTTCCTTTCGTAACTTCCAGGGATGGCCTTTTGTCATCACTCCTTCCTGCTGTTCAACCAAACCAAAGAACTTCCCAGTGTCAACCCTGTAACCACCTCTCAACAGTTTAAAAGTCTCAATCATATCACCTCTCCTTCTTCTATCCACCAAACTCTGCAGTCCACATTCCCTCAGCTGATCCTCATAACTATCCTTGTACAGTCCTGAAACCATCTTTGTCATCCGTCTTTGTATCCTTTCCACAGTTAATTTATCCCCTTCAAATCCTGGGGACCAAATCTGAGAACAATAGTCCAAGTGTGGTCTGATCAGACTCTTATACAACAGAATGATAACCCTCTTATCTCTGCAGGTTAGTGCCCTTCTCATAATTGCAGCAATCCTCTGTGTTACCTTCACCACCTTTGCAATATGTCCCCTAAACTTCAGATTTCTATCAACCATCAACCCCAGATCTCTTGTCTCCCCGACTTCCTCCAGTATAACTCCTCCCATAGAGTATGCAGCATCCCATTGATGTTTCCCAAATCTCAAGACCTTACATTTTGCTGCATTAAACTGATATCTCCATTCATTTGCCCATCTATCTAGCTTATTCAAATCCTCTTGCAGGGCTACCACATCTGCACTATTACTAATAATCCTTCCCAGCTTCGCATCATCCACAAACAACTGAATATCCCCTTGCAATCCACTGGCAATGTCATTAAACCAAGAACCAACAACAAATCAAAAAATTGCTGATGCTGCGCTTCAGTATAATCCATCCAGATAGGAAGGAGTAAATTATTCATAATGAGCATGACAGACTGTGCAGAGAGACATAAATAAGTGCAGTATAAATTCTTTTTTTTATATTGTTCTCTGCCAGAGGTAAAATAATGTATCCATTTAATCTGTCTGAACTTCTGTCATTCTTCTGCTTTCCTGAAATCCATTAAAAACACAGGCATATGACTGTCATTGTCTATTCACAGTTTAACTTGCAACCTACTGAACAAACTCTGATATGTCTGTAGTTAATACATATAATCCAATATGTATATTGGATAACTGACAATCTTAATGTAATTATGCTTATAAATTATGTAATTCTTGTTGATCATTTGAGTATTCATTTTTAGAAAATGCATGAGACTGATTTTGAATTGGTAGGAAACAATAAAGGATAAAAAACAATACAATTCTTTCTAGGGCAATTATTTTGTTAGATGGTTCCATGGAGAGTCAAGAAGCAATATTAGAACCAATGAAATTAAGACTGGATATTAAGAGAAGCCTGTCACACCATAAAGAAATTTTGATGTTTGATATACTTGGCAGTATGGAGATAATAAAGGTATGTTTATATATATATATATATATCCATTTGGCTATTTTATTAGGTTACATGGAGGGCGATAAGAGCACGAAATACGTTGCTTGAGACAGTGGTGAAATTTCAAATAACGAATAAGATTAAGGAGTGATACAATAAATTTTGTATTTCCTTTATGAAGTAGGGCATATAGGGTTATAAATACATATAAATTATTATACGTATATTAGTGTTTTATAATGTGATTAAATTATCTTTAGTATGTTATTTGAAAAGAATTATAGAGTACAAATTTGATGATTTCAATATATAGTGCTGGATTTAATATTGTACTGAAAAATATATGAGCTTGGGGGAAGAAATGGAAGGATAAAACCAATGAGTGTGCCCATGAACTATGTGCATGTGTAAGAGAATTGGAATTAATCTGTTGAAGTTGTTCAGTCTAAGTCTCAGTTCTGTCAGGGTTCCAGGGAAGTGAAAAGAGAGTAAGATAATTGCATTGCATAAAGGTGGCTCCAAGACAGAGATAATTAACTACAGACCAATTAATATATCAGCATTATAGTTTAAAAACCATATATTAATGGTCATTAAAATAATGGAAAAGTTTGTTAAATGTAAAATCCAACCTTTACTGGATAGGGAGGCAATAATCTATAGTAGGCAGCAAGGCTTTGCAAAGGGTAGGTACCGTCTTAGTAATTTATTCACATTTTATAATAATGTTACATCAGAATTGGATAAAGGAAATGGCTATACCATGATATTAATGGACTGTGCAGAGGCATTGACTGTACATCCACAAACTGTACTTCCTTCTCCTCAAACAGCTAGTGGAGCTGTTTGAGGAGAAGGAAGTACAGTTTGTGGATGTATGGCATGTGTTTAAGGTAAGAATTAAATTACAGATGAGATGGGTTGCATTTAAATTACTTTCAAATGAGTGTACTGCAGAAAATGTTGCTCGACAGAAGTACAGTGTGTGAGATGCGTGCAAGAGATCAGAAGGAAGAGATGAAGGGGAAAAATCAGGAGAATGGTACTGAAGAGACGGACGTGCTTGGCAGTGGAAACAGTAGTAGTCTGAGAGATGAAGAGAGAAAACAAGAATGCAAGAGGAACAGGAAAACGGGAAAAGCTCGGGTGGACAGGGTGACATGACATAGGGAGATTGGACGTTGAAAGTGGCAGTGAAAGTGCATATGAAGATGTAGTATATCGCAATGTGGGTAGGGAAATTGAGACTGAGTATAAAGGTGATTGGGCAGGTGTGGTGGGGAAATTACAACCAACTTGGATAGGATGTCTATAGATCTAAAAATGAACTGCTTTATTTATTTGTTTACAAATGCCAGAAGCATCAGAAATAAGGGGGATGAAATGGTTTCAGTGATTGAGTATATTCATCCCAAAATCATTGAATAAGTGAAACATGGTTGACTAAAGATGATATTGTAACAGGAATAGAAATGGAAGGATACAGTATTTTTCACTGGGATAGAAAGGGCAAGAAGGGAGGGAGAGTGTTGCAGATAATAGCAGGGGAATTAAGTCCACATAAGGTAGACATGAAAGGGGAAAATAGTGGCAATAGTTATGAGGCAGTGTGGTGTAATGTGGAAGTTGAGAGGAAGACATATTTAGTTGGAAGATGCTATAAGCATGGGAATGTGGAGGATGGTGATAAAGAAATGTATAAACATGTTTGATTAGTGAACAAAGGAAGGGTAATTATTATGGATGATTTTAATTATGGTGGTTCAGATTGGAATCAAGAGATAGCATTTGGGAATAAGCAAAATGAATTTCTCAACTTCTTGAGAGATAACTCTCTCAGGCAGCACATAACAAAGGGCCCACGAGGATCTAGAGTTCTAGATCGGTTCGTTTCATCAGAGGATGTAATTGTGGGGGGGGGTCACACTTTCCTCCAGTTGGTGAAAGAGATCATAAAGTAATCACCTGTGTTGTGGCTAGTCATATGTAGACTTTTGTGAGTAAATGATATATGTGGAATTGTAAGGTTGGTGATTCTGACATGCTTAGGAGATAGTTTGGAGCTATAACATGGAACAAGGAGTTGAGCAGTAAGGAAATAAATGCTACATGGGAACTGACAAAGAAATACATAACATCATCAATGTGTGAATGTATTCCGAAGGCCAAAGAACAAGCCAGGAGAGTGACTCAGTTAGTAAGGAAAACAAAAGTAGAGCATGAGCAGCAATTGGCAAATCAGGCAAAGAAAAACTCTAGAGTTTTTTAGATATGTGGCAAGTAGAAGGAAGAAGGATCATGATAAGATGAGGTTAATGGGTGAAAGTGGTAGAATGGTAAGGTGTTACAGAAGGCATTGTTGAGGTATTCAGTGATCAATTTATAAGGGTGTTTCATCCTGATCCGTGCAGGATCATGAGGAATTTAAGTGTAGAGGACATAGGAGGGGATGGCTTAATTGTGAGTGAGCAGGAGGTATTTGAGGAAATAAATTGATGTCAATAAGGTGATAGAATTTGATGACATATCCCCACACATCTTAAGGGAATGTTCCAGGGAATTGGTAGTAGCTTTGGCATGCCTGTTTAATAAAAGTCTTGCAACAGCAGTTCCAAGGGAGTGGAAGGAGGGTAAAATTGTTCCACTGCTTAAAGGTGGTGACAAGACTGTAGCTTCAAATTAGAGGCCGGTCTGTATACCTGGAGATGTAGTAAAGGTACCGGAGAGATTGGTGAGAAGTAGGATACAGAAATGGATTGATAACAGCAGTATTCTTTGTGGTTATCAGCATGGATTTGTTAATGAGAGATCATGTTTCACTAATTTACTTATGTACCATAATAAGGTGACAAATTCCTTGGACTGGGTTGATGCATATATATTTGTGCACTTAGATTTTGCAAAGGCTTTTGGTAGAATGCAACACAACAAGCAGTTAAATGAATTGAAACAGATGGGATTGGATAACAGACTTCTGAGTTGAATCAGTGACTGGCTGTCGGATAGGTATCAGAAAGGTGTATATGGGGGAGGGGGGGTCCGGTATCCTGAAAGGTTACTAGTGTGTGCTGCAGGGGTCAGTTTTGGGGTCATTGTTGTTCAATTTGTATGTTAATGATATTGGGATGGGCTTAACTAGTGATATGCAGCTGTTTGCAGATGATGCAGATTTTGCAAAGGCTTTTGGTAGACTGCCACATGACAAGTGGTTAAATGAATTAAAACAGATGGGGTTGGATAACAGACTTCTGAGTCGGATCAGTGACTGGCTGTCGGATTGATATCAGAAAGGTGTATATGGGGGGTGCAGTATCCTGAAAGAGAAAGGTCACTCACTAGTGGTATGCTGCAGGGGTCAGTTTTGGGGCCATTGTTGTTCAATTTGTATATTAATGATAGTGGGATGGGTTTAACTGGTGATATACAGCTGTTTGCAGATGAAGCAAAATTGGAGAGAGCAATGCAGAGTCAAGCAGATGTTATGGCCTTACAAGAGAACTTGCGTGATTGGGAAGGTAAGTGGAACTATCAGTTCAATGTTTTAACTGGTGATATACAGCAAACAGCTGTATATCACCAGTTGAAATTTGTTATTTCAGGTTGACATTTCAAATTTGGTAAGAAACAATGTGATGCATAGTATACACTTGGTGGGGAAACTTTAAAGGAAGTAGAGTAGATGAGAAATCCGGGAGTGATGGTGGACAAGGACCTTAAATTCAGGGGTCACATTGCACAAGTTGTGAAACATCACATCAGATAATGGCAATGATGTGGGGGATCCTGTCATGCACAAATAGAGAAGTTATGATGCCAATGTATAAGGCCTTGGTCAGGCTTCATATGAATTATTGTGCACAGATTTGGTCGCCGGGGTTTCATAGTGATGAGAATATGTTGGAAAGTGTCCACAGAAGATTCACAAAGGTGGTCAGTCTTTGGAATGTGGAGTAAAGGACAGGTTGAGAGAATGTAAGTTGCAGAGCCTTGTGAATAGGGGAAAGAGGGGGGGAGATATGATTGAGACATATAATCTAGTCAGGGATTGTTATCGAGTTGACATGGAAGAGATTTTTCATAGAATGAGAGAATTCGGGGGGGAATAGAACAAGAGGCCAGTTGCTGTAAACTCTATAAGGAGGAATTGAGCAGAGTAGTGAGGAGTAGGTTCTTTGCACGGAGAGTGGTTGGTGAGTGGAATGCATTGCCCAAGTGTGTTGTGAGTGTAGACACATTGAATTAATTTAAAACATTGCTTGCAATAGTGTGTACCTCCCACAATGAGTCTCTGACTCCATGGAGGTTTGGTGATAATCTTAATAATCATAATATCACATCAAAAACTATTACAAAAGTTGGAAAAAATGGGATTGGATATGAAGCTAGCAGCATCAGTAAAGGTGGATGACAGACATAAAGACATGAGAGTAGCATATGGTGGAGTGGAATCTAGGAAAATGAAGGTGACTCGTGGACTATCTCAGGGTTTTGTTCTAGGCTCACTCTTCTTTAATTTTTTATATTATATAGGGAAAGATTTAAGGTGGAATATTTAGTTGTTGGCAGATTATGCAAAACTAATGAGAGCAATAGTTGATAAAGGTGATGTAAATATATTGGCATTGTGGATAAAAGATAACAATTTTCAATTTAATGTTGCAAAATGTACGGTTATGCACTTCAAGGTAAAAAAGGTTACATACAATGTATCATATTGATGGCACTTTACTGAAGGAAATGTATGAGGCTATGGACTTGTGGATAATGGTGGACAGAGAGTTGAAATTTAGATGACATATTACAAAAGTTGCTAAACTAGTGCAAATGATCACTTGGGTGTTTAAAAACACACTTACTGAAGAGAGAGAGAGAGGGAGGTTTTTATCTCTTTATAATGCTATGATACATCTTGACTACTGTGCACAGATTTGGTCATCTGGTTTCTTGTGGATCAGGAGGTAGTAGAGAGGATTCACAGACAAGTGATAAAGATGGTGATATGTCTTTGGAATAATTGATGTGAAGTAAATTTTGCTGTATATGACAAATAGTCAGAGTACTAGAGGTCATCCATGGAAATTGTGTAAGGGCGTGGTTAGTAGGAGCATACAGACTAGATTTTTTGCATGGAGAGTGGTGAAGTGAAATGGAATGGCAGAATTACTTGTGAGTTCCCTGATGGTGAATGATTTTAATGAAATGATTTTAAAGATTTTGTGTGTAAAATATTTAGTTTCGTTGTCCCACAGTGAGTCTCTGGGCTTCATGGAGATACCTTATGATGATGATCATAATTTTTTTTTTCTTTGTTCTAGAATAAATAGAGATAGTTCAGTATAAGAATGTTGCAGTCATAGTGATGTTCAATTAAGCATACCTTGAAAGAATATATTGTGGATAGGAGGCATTCTATCTAGATTGACAGATAAATTTGTAAACCATAGTAATTTGTCAGATGTTAGTGTGTTTTTGCATAGTGCCAAAATGAAAAACTTTTATATGGAAAAATTTAATAAGATATTCATACTTATTTGGAAACGATCTGTATAAAATTGAATAAATCAGGAATAACTAAATGCAACTTCATAACTGTTATCCCTAGATTCAGTAGCAAAGAATGCATTAATACATGGTTAAGCAAAGATAGACTGGAAATTAAATAAACTGTGTACTTGGCATAAATATGCACTCCTCAGTGTGTGTGTCAATTATTGACAAACAGATACACTAAGGAATTCACACGTAAACAGATCCACATAGAAAACTATTCCTATTATAACAGGAAGTGGTTTCCCAATGATGGTATATGTAAGCTGATGGATCCATTTAGCTGGGTAAAGCTATAACTGGTAGAGCATATTTAAAACAGTTATCCCTAGATTACTGTTTTAAATATGTTTCAGTAGCAAAGAGTGCATTAATACATTTTAAGCAAAGATAAACTGGAAATTAAATAAACTGTGTACTTGGCGTAAATATGCACTCCTCAGTGTGTGTGTGTGTGTGTGTGTGTGTGTGTGTGTGTGTGTGTGTGTGTGTGTGTCAATTATTCACAAACAGATACACTAAGGAATTCACACATAAACAGATCCACATAGAAAACTATTCCTATTATAACAGGAAGTGGTTTCCCAATGATGGTATATGTAAGCTGATGGATCCATTTAGCTGGGTAAAGCTATAACTGGTAGAGCATATTTAAAACAGGAAGAGAAATTAAAGGATCTGTGCATCTCCCTCGAAGATGTCAAAGGCTGGCCAGGAGGATAGAGAAAGTAAAGTAAGGAAATTATTTTTATTATATTTATGGCTATTTTGCCTGCTTCTGTTTAGCAGTGCCCCTGTTTAAATGAGTAAATATAAAGTAAATATAAATAAATATAATAGTTTGATAAGAGGAGTAACATGGGAGTTTTCCCAGATATAATATCCATAACTATTATTTTTATTATTATACATACACCTCCATGGAGTCCACAGACTCATTGTGCATGACTCAATCTATCATACATCTCTTCAAACCCATTAACGGAAAAGAAGCAGCACTCACAACTAACTCTGTCAACCCATTCCACTCATTTGCCACTCTCCAAAAATCTAGTCCTTGCACTCCTACTAACCACACATTTATTCAACTTCCAGGGATGACCCCTTGTTCTGGCTCCTCCAGCCAAGTGCTGAAACATTTTCTCAGCATCAATCCTATAAAAACCCTTTAAGCAACTTAAACGTTTCTATCATATTGCAGAGAGCAAGGGTTCTGAATGATATACTGACTGAAATGTGTGAGGAGATGGGAGTACAGTTTGTTAAGGTGTGGAATGAGTTTGAAGGAAGAAGTGAACTGTATGGGATCAATGGACTGCATTTGAGTGGCTTTGGTGTGAGTCGCATGGAGAGACTGCTACTGGAAAGTAGAGAAGTGAGTAGAGTGAGAAAGAATGAATCAGATCAAACGGGAAGTGATGTTGAAGAGCAGGAGAGAAAGATAGGGGGAGATTGAAGAGTTGGTTATGAATGAGGAAGTGAGTGGTATGAGTATAGAAAATGAGAGAATGGGTGTGCAAGAGGAGCAGGGAAACGGGGAGGCTCAGGGTGGACAGGGGTACACAGCGTGAGAAATGTGGATGCTCTGAGAGGAGGTGAGAGCATGTGTAGACAGGAAAGAAATGGGATGACTTGAGTTCAAGAGGAAACAGTTGGAATTGAAAAGAGTTTTAAAATGAATAAGCAGAAAGGGAAATGGTCCCAGTCAAGTATGGAGAAATCACATTGAGTGAATGGTATCAGTGGAACTACTGTACATCCAGAAATGAGCTGTTGTGTTTGTATACAAATGCTAGAAATATAAGAAACAAGGCAGATGAAATGATTGCATTAATTGCGTCTGTTAACCCAAAGATTGTCAGAATAAGTGAGACATGATTGGAAGAGGACGACATCCTGACGGGAATAGAGATGGAAGGGTATGATGAGTTTCATGAGGATAGAAGGGATAAAAAGGGAGGGGAGTGTTATTGATGAGAGAGAGAGTTATGTCCATACAAAGTAGAGATGCAAGAGGGAAATAGTGCCAGTGGTTTTCAGTCAGTGTGGTGTGAGATAGAGGTGAATGGAATCAAATACTTGGTTGGATGTTGTTATAGACCAGGTAATATGAATGGTGGTGATAATGAAATGTATAATCAAATTAGTCAAGCAAATAAGAAAAGGGTGATCATTATGAGCGATTTTAATTTTGGCAATATAGATTGGAATGATGAGATAGCAACTGAAAGTAAAGAAAATGAGTTTCTTGAGTTTTTGAGGGATAACTACCTCAGATAGTATGTAACAGAGGGCATGCGAGGATCGAGTCTTGGATTTGGTCATCTCATCAGAGGATGTAATTATAAATGAGGTTTCATATCATCCACCAATTGATGAGAGTGACCATGAGGTGATTACCTGGATGGTTGCCAGCACTGTGAGGACCTCTGTGAGAAAAGGGTATATGTGGAACTACAAGGGAAGTGATTAGGAAGAGCTCAGGAGATAACTTGCAGGTACAGCTTGGAATGAGGAGCTATCTGGAAAAGAGATTATTGCAGCTTGGTGGATTTTCAAAAACTGTCTAGTAGATGCAATGTCTAAGTTTATTCCAAGGGTGAGAAGGTTAAATAAGGTAGGTGTGAGATGGATGAATAAAGAGATTAAGCATGCAATACGGAGAAAGAGGGAATTGTAGAGGAAGCATAAGAGAAGTGGAAATAACCAATTCCATGAAGTCTACAAAGACCAGGCAAGGAGGGTGACTTGGTTGTGAGGGTAGCTAAAGAGAGGTATGAACAGCAGTTAGCTAATGAAGCTAAAAACAATCCTAAGGAGTTCTTTCGATATGTAGTCACCATAGAAAGAATGATTATGGAAAGATGACGTTGATAGGAGAAAATGGTATAAAGACAGCTGTTGCAGAATGTGTGCTGGAGATACTTAATGAGCAATTCATAAATGTCTTTGAATCTTGTGAATGTGACTTCATGGAAAGATTGAGAGCAGTAGATGATGGAGAGACTGACTGTAAGTGAGTAAGAGGTGTATGGGGAGTTGAGTAAACTAGATGTTAATAAGGCAGGTGTCAACTCCCTGGCACATTCTTTCATAATATATCACCATGTATTGTGAAAGAATGTGCCAGGGAGTTGACACCTGCCCTGACATATTTTTTTAATACGACTCTTGCACTCAGTCAAGTCTCTAAGGTGTGGAAGGAGGGCAAAGATTGTGCCCCTTCATAAAGGAGGTGATCGTACTCAAGCATCAAATTATAAGCCTATCTGTCTGTCAGGTCTTGTGGTTAAGTTGTTGGAGAAGCTTGTGAGAACTAGGAACCAGATTTGGGCTGAAAATAATCATATTATCTTTGATGGACATCATGGATTTCTAAAGGAAGGTCATGTTTTAATAATCTACTTACTTATTACAATAAAGTGAATTCTCCCTTGGGCAGAGGAGAAGGATACACAGTAATATACTTGGATTTTGCAAAGGCTTTTGATAGAGTACCTCATGATAAATTGATAGTCAGACTAGACTGTCAAACTAGAAAGTCTACTCAAACTAGACTAGAGTAGATGGGGTTGGATATTAGATTAGTGCATTGGATTGTAGAATGGCTATCTGATAGGTATCAACAAATTTTGTATGGAGCAGTGATATCCAGGAAAAGGAAAGTCACTATTGGAGTGCCTCAGGGGTCTGTTTTGGTGCCCTTACTGTTTAACTTGTATATTAACGATATAAGTGAAGATTTGGATGGAGATATTCAGTTGTTTGCAGATGATGCAAATTTGGGATGAACCATGAAGAGTAGTGAAGAATGTTATGGCCTTACAAGAAGACTTGAATAAATTGAGTGATTATGCACGGAAATGGAGATGTGAGTTCAATGTTGTAAAATGTAAGATTTTAAACTTTGGAAAACAAAGATGGGATGCAAAATTTATGCTTGGTGAGGATATATTGTTGGAGGTTGAATATAAGGTTGAAGAAATAAGAGATCTGGGAGTGATAGTGGATAAGGATCTGAAATTTTGGGGACACATATGCAAAATTGTGAAGACAACACGAAGTCTTCTGGGAATGATGCAGTGTGACACTTTCGTGTAGAAGTAGGGAGATTCTTGTTCCGTTGTATAAGGCTTTGATTAGGCCACACATGGACTATTGTTCCCAGATTTGGTCACCTGGTTTTCAAAAGGATGAAGAGATGTTGGAAAGGGTCCAAAGGCAATTGTCTAATGTAGTAGTTTCTGACTTCTGGAATGTAGAGTATGAAGAAAGATTGAGAAGATGTAATTTGCAGAGTCAGGTGGATAGGAGGAACAGGGGAGATATGATAGAGACCCACAAGTTGGTAAAGGGTTGTTATAGGATCAATACTGGAGAAGTTCTACAGAAAATAGTGGGAGATCGGGGCGAACCAGAGGTCATCACTGGAAACTCTATAAAGAGGGTGTGAGTAGGGGAGTGAGGGGCAGGTTTTTTTCGTGCAGAGTTGTGAATGATTGCAATGCCTTGCCTGAGAGTGTGGTGTCTGCAAGGAGTTTGAATGTGTTCAAGGCATGGTATGATGAGCTGTGTGTGTGTGAAAAAAGGACCTCCCAGATTAGTCTTTGACTCCATGAGATCTTGGGGTAATAATAATATTTCTCCTAGCAACCAATTTCTTGCAATCCATACACCATCAATCTCTCTCCTCTTTAGGAACATTTCACAGACCATTCACCATCTCGATTACTCACCTCTGAATCCTCTCTACCACTTCCTCATCCCTAAGAAACCCAGGGGACCAGACTTCAGCACAATAATCCAGGTGTGGGCTTATCAAGGCCTTATAAAGAGGAAATACAACTTCCTTATATCTACTTGTTAATGTGCAATAGTCAAGTAATCTTCTGGTCTACCTTAGCAATATGTCCTCTAAACTTTAACTCTCTGTCTACCATAACCCTAAATCTCTAGCTTCATCTATTTTCTGGGATACAGTGCCATCAATGTGATGCACAGCTTGTAATCTATTTATCCCAAAATGCATGACTTTACATTGCTCGACATTGAACTGATACCCATTAACTTTTGCCCATACTGACAGTCTGCTTAAATCTTCCTGCATGCTCTCCACATTGCCGTTATTAACTATTACTCTACCTAATTTTGCACCATCAGCAAACAACTGAATCTTTCCTTTCACATTTCCTATATCATTTATGTACAAATTAAACAGCAATGGTTTGAGCACTTAACCTTACGGTGCACCACTAGTCGCCCTGTTTTTGCCTTGATTATGCCCCTCCATATACCCCTTTTTGATATCTGTCCAGCAGCCACCCTCTTATCCACTTAACCAGTGTCATATCCAACCCCATTTATTCTAAGTTGTGGTATTCTGTTGAATGCCTTTGCAAAATCATCATGTAGCCATTTCTTTTATTCAACTCAGCTGTTACTCTGTTATAAAAAGTTAGTATATTACTAAGGCATGACTGACCCTTCACAAAGCCACGTTGATCCTCATAAAAGTATCTACCCATTCTTGAATTCTCTTTTTTATCAATTTTTCTAATACTTTTATGAGGTTCAACGTGGCTTTGTGAAGGGTCACTCATGCCTTAGTAATATACTAACTTTTTATAATAGGTAGTAACAGCTGAGTTGGATACCATGCCTGAGATACTTGATTGGTCTATAATTTGCTACTGTAGTCTTTGAACCTCCCTTATGCAAAGGAATAATTTTGCCCTCTTTCCACTCCCTTTGAACTCTGCCAAAGCTTAGACTTAAATTTAACAGCTTAGTCAAAACTATTGCCAGTTCCCTTGCACATTCTTGCAAAACCCTAGCTGATATCCCATCTAATATCACAGTTGTATTTACATTTAGACTGTGCAATATCCTAAGCACCTCCAATTCATCCACCTCTGTTCTCACATTAGTGTCTGTCACATAGGTGAAAACAGTAAACTCACTAGGAAAATATATGCTTGCAAAGTGGACACTCAGTAACTCAACTATTTTATCTGCTTCTGTCTCCTTGTGACCATCATCACTCATTAAGGTTAATCTTCCATAGTTATTCTTCCTATTATTTGCCACATAATGAAATAACTCTTCGGGATTTCCTTTGGTCTGCTCGGCTAAATTCTTCTCATAATCTGATTTTGTCTTCCTTGTCATGCTGGTCACCTTTCTTGCCTGAGCCTTGTACTGTTCATGAGTTTGCTGGTCACTTTCTGTTTATATACCCTCCACAGCAATTTCTTCTTCTGCAGCTCATGCTTAATGATATTACTCATCCATCTAACTCCTACCCGATTAACCCTCCTTACCCTTAGTACACAATTTAATACTGCTTCTTCTAGAAGACCCTTAATTATATCCCATACACTACTAACATCCTTACTCTGCAGTGTTTATGCCATGGTACAGAATTAAGTTTTTTCCTAAGCTTGTCATAATCACCTGCCTTGTAGTTCCACAAATACTCCTTCTTGATAGAATATTTCTCATGTTTTACAATCTCCCAAGTCAAGACCGCATGTTCAGTTTCACCAATTGGAGACAATGTGGTCAGTCACCTTGGTTATGGAGAGCTCTTTTGATCCTATGACCAGGTCCAATTCTCTCCCACCCCTACTCCCCTCCATCACATGCTACCGTATGTAATTAACTCTTAGCAATTGTGTAAATTTTCTTTCCTTTCTGACATGTGATCTTTCTTCCTTCCAGTATACATCTCCATAGTTGAAGTTCCCCATAATAATCACTTGACCTTCACTCATTGTACTAATGAGTGCAGGTCAAGTCTTCCAGATCATATGTGGAACTCCCTGGCGTATAGCAACAACTGTATATTTTGTCTTAATCTCACACCAGACTGCTTCAAATGAACAGTCTCTCTCCCACCTGTTTCCTATTCTTTTTGGTTGCATTTCATCTGCTGTCACCAGCAGTACTCCTCCCCCATCTTATCTTCTCTATCTTGCATGAAAATGCTAAACGCTTCACATTCAATCCCTCTAACTACATCATCTGCTGTTAGCCAAGTCTCACTAATGCCTATGGCTTTTGGCAATATTGCACTAACGAATGCCAAAAACTTCTCCCTCTTTTTCCTGATACTTCTGGCATTAGTATATAGAAATGGCAACATCTCTTTATTTCCCCACCTACATTTACTTTCTGAATTGACTACCCTACTCAATATTTTTGCTTGAGAGACTAGATTCCTCATTTAGTCATTCTCACACTCAATTGTTTCATGGGTGCCTTCGCACAAACTCACTTGCTTCCACCCTACTTGCTTAAGTTTCCCTGAATTTGCACATCAGCATGCTCGGTGAACAAAGCTCTCTCTCTCTCCAGACACCTAACACCAAACCATTCATATGTACAAATCCTTCTTTCTGTGAAACAGAGACCACAGATCCTCAAATTCTACATCATTCCTTTTACAATATGTCTATACAATCTATGTATAGACTCATTGGCTATCAATGCCTTCTTCCTCGGTCCACCTCTATCGTAGCGTGGTAGGAGACTTACAATCTTCACCTTCTCACTCTTCAGTTTTGTCTCTTATAAGAATTCTTTTACATCCTCACTCATAGAATACTTCTTGCCTCTCAAATCATTGTTACCAACTAATACAATCATTCCTTTGATTTACCTTTTGCATCCAGATGGCATGGCTAATATCGTGAATTTTTGCTAATGGAAAACACGATTTTATTATGTTTTGAAATGGAGATTTCAGGGGTTTATTATTTCCTTATAGGTAATAACAACAAAAAAAAAACCCTTCAAAAATAATCTCATCTGCTTTGCATTAGTGAATAATGACAGCAATTTACTTATAATAAGTGTTAGAGAAACTTGATAGTATTACACCAAAGAAATTATAATGTTGTCAGGATGTACAGTAGGATAAAGAGGTGTGCGGAAGTAACGTTATTTACCAGGAAGGTTGTAATCAGCATTGGAATTGATGATGTTAAATACATGCAATGAAGAAGAATTTGAAACTGCACATTACTTGCTAAACATTATGGGCTGTAAAACTAATGGCATGAGTATCTCAGAATAGAAATTAGAATTGGGGGATGACCATTCACTAAGTTCGGAAATAGTAAGGAATGGTAAGAAATGGGAAATTTTAATATTAGTGGTATTTGACTGAGTAAATGAAACAGCAGTAAAATCATAGATTTTTAAAACAAGTTCATTATAGTATAATGCTATGCAGGATCTGAGATTTAATATTAACATGAAGAAAATGATGAATTAGTTATATCCATATTTAGAGTTGCAGTGAGAAAGTGATCATTTAACCATGGCATGAGAAGGGGAAAAGGAAACTGCAAGATTAGAATTTTAAGAAAGCCGATTTTGAGAGTGTGGTAAGAGATTAAGAAAGAAAGCACCATTTCAGAATATGGTATAATTAGATTAAGAAACTGTTATGTCTTTGTCTTCGTACTGTTATTATTAGTTATATTATTTACTTATCTCACTTATTCTCAGTTATTCCGTTGCCGACAAATTTATATTCTTTTAAGTCGACTGCGCCAGCCGGCAACTGAATTCTGACACACACTTCAAAAGTAATGAAAACATTATAGGGATCAAGTGGTTTGCAGTCGTGATCCCCCTTTCTTAGTTCCTAATGGATTCCCCTACTAATCATGCATGGTCCGAAATTTAACAAGTGGTAACTCATTTCTCAGAACAATGACAGACTCATGTGGTTTGAATTAAAGAAATACATTTATTTAGACAAATACACATATACACTTTAGTTAGAAATTCTAATTCTAAGGAGTCTGAACTCCACCCCCCACCCCTTTTAAGTTAATGTATCCAAAAGGTTTACTCTAAGATCTTATACTAGCAATCTCATACTCTTCTTAGTGTAACTACGTTCAGGCTCGGCTAATTCTTACAGAGTGCTCAGTTCCCATATATAGGAATAACGCATATACATAGATACATTCTACAATCCTAATATGGAGCATATCAGACGTACTCCGTCTTGCAAAAATTCACATGGGACAATATTTTCTCTTATACTCAGGCTTTATCCTCCCCCAAAATTCAGTTAATATTCAAATTTAAGTTTAACACAATGATATAAATGTTTCTTCCAACATAAACAGTCCGAAACCTTGGTTCCCAGCTCAGCTTAAGCTTAGGGTGTCATCACTTGCTCTTTAGACGTAGACAGAAATGTCCAAAAGAAAACAGTTCTTTAGATACAAAATGGAAGTTGACTATATGGAGCTCCTTACCGTTCTGTTTCTTATACCTTCTTTGGTTATTATTCAATTTTAATATGAAAGCTTGCACCTTACCGTTCTTGCTTTTCTGGTAGTTATTGGGACTTCCTTAGTTAGATTTCCGGGTTTCCTCACCATATGTTTCTTATGGCATTTTCGACATACTTCTATTCTTTTCGAAAGAGGTTCACCTCTTTGCTGATTTATACGTTGACATGGCTAACCAACGGCTCTTTTCTGGAACTCTGGCTGCATTCCTCAATTATGGCTACGGTCGACGCGGCACGTACAGCAACGGGAGAATGTTGCTGGGTACAGCGGCAAGTTTCACAGCTATCCAGCACTTGGATCAGGAACCAGGAACAGAAAATAATAGTGCGATTGAAATACGCGCCAAAACCTATATAGTCCATGTGAGCACCCTCTCTTGGTGACTACGTCATGCATATGGCAGCGGCCGATTGGTCACCACAGCTTCGAACTGTTTTTGACATGGCTCAATACATATATTATCTTATATACATCTTTCAACAATTGTACATAATTTTTCTTTGTTAAATAATCCACAAACATTATCTATTTAAATAATGGGGTTCTCAAAATTTATTTAATATCCACAAAAAAATGTTTAGGCATAATTCTGAATTACCAAGATGCACATTTTCTTCTGGAGGCATAAGCATGTCCATATCCATGGTTTTTAACGTTACCTTATGTTGGGTCGGAAATAGGATGACTCACAAAAATTGAATCGGCACTTTTTCCGACACAACAAAACTAATGTTTCAGGATATACAAGAGATTATTATTATATGGATATCTCCATGAAGTTGCAAACACTCTCTCTGAGAGACCCACATTAACCTTTATACATAAATACCTTTCCTGTTCTGGGATATCACTGACTCATTCACAACCTAATGATACCTATCACACAGCTAATCTCCAATCAAACACCAATTTGTCGAAAGGCTTTGAAAATCTAAATATACTACTGTATATGCAGCTCCTTGCCCAGTGTATTCCTCACCTTGTTATAATAAGTAAGCATATTGCTAAAACACGATCCTCCTTTAGCAAACCCATGCTGTACATTAAAGATAAAGAAAATTCTATTGCTGGCTACCTGTTTCTAAATCCTTTCTCTCACTAGCTTCTCCAACACCTAAGCCACCACTCCAGAACTGTCAGATTATTCCCCCCCCCCTTACGAAGCAGAAACATTTTGCCATCTTTGTTGGGTCGGAAATAGGATGACTCACAAAAATTGAATCGGCACTTTTTCTGACACAACAAAACTAATGTTTCAGGATATACAAGAGATTATTATTATATGGATATCTCCATGAAGTTGCAAACACTCTCTCTGAGAGACCCACATTAACCTTTATACATAAATACCTTTCCTGTTCTGGGATATCACTGACTCATTCACAACCTAATGAGTCAGTGATATCTTATTATCACTGACTCATTAGGTTGTGAATTATCATTGACTCATTCACAACCTAATGAGTCAGTGATAATTCCTCACCTTGTTATAATAAGTAAGCATATTGCTAAAACACGATCCTCCTTTAGCAAACCCATGCTGCACATTAAAGATAAAGAAAATTCTATTGCTGGCTACCTGTTTCTAAATCCTTTCTCTCACTAGCTTCTCCAACACCTAAGCCACCACTCCAGAACTGGCAGATTATTCCCCCCCCCCCCCTTACGAAGCAGAAACATTTTGCCATCTATGTTGGGTCGGAAATAGGATGACTCACAAAAATTGAATCGGCACTTTTTCCGACACAACAAAACTAATTTTTCAGGATATACAAGAGATTATTATTATATGGATATCTCCATGAAGTTGCAAACACTCTCTCTGAGAGACCCACATTAACCTTTATACATAAATACCTTTCCTGTTCTGGGATATCACTGACTCATTCACAACCTAATGATACCTATCACACAGCTAATCTCCAATCAAACACCCTAATCTACTATCTAATCCCACTGTTCCAATTCTGCTACTAGCTTATCACGTGGCAATTTGTCGAAAGGCTTTGAAAATCTAAATATACTACTGTATATGCAGCTCCTTCCCCAGTGTATTCCTCACCTTGTTATAATAAGTAAGCATATTGCTAAAACACGATCCTCCTTTAGCAAACCCATGCTGTACATTAAAGATAAAGAAAATTCTATTGCTGGCTACCAGTTTCTAAATCCTTTCTCTCACTAGCTTCTCCAACACCTAAGCCACCACTCCAGAACTGGCAGATTATTCCCCCCCCCCCTTACGAAGCAGAAACATTTTGCCATCTTTCCACTCCTTTGGAACCTGGGCATCTAAGACTCATGCTAAAAATGTACGTAAAGCTGTTGTTAACTCCCTGGAACATTCCCTCAAAACATGCAGTGATATTCCATCGATTCCATGGCCTTGTTGACATCAAGTTTACTCAATTTCTTTATACCTCTTGCTCACTCAACATCAGTGGTTTCTCACCCATTTCCACTGCTCTTATGTTCTGCATTCTTACAAGAATGCAGAACATAAGAGCAGTCAATACAAGAAATTATATTATTGGTTTATTCCTTTATCCAGGTGTAAGAAAATACAAATTTGCCTGGGAAGTAACATCATGACTTGACTACTTAACAAGTAGTCAAGTCATGATGTTAAGTAAGTCATTAACAGAGGTTAATGACTTCACATTAATTGCCTTAGTATCTCATAATGCAAAGCACATACCCTCACAGACATGTATAATCTTTCTTATCCTTATAAGGACTGGCTTAAAGGGGCAGAGCAAGAATGCTTTTCATCTTCCCAATTATCTGTAGAGGACAGTGTAGGGATAAGGTGTTATTGAGCTATTAAAGCTCTGATCATGGCAAGAGGGTAACAGCAATAGCCGAGCCTCAGTTAGGACTTCATTGGCTACAGCATTGCCATCCATTACCCTCCAAGGGTATTAATCACTGCATCTCACAGTCAATCATTTTCCATTCATGTATAATATAATCTTTATTGAAGTAATGCATAAGTCATATGTCCATATACAAATAGTCAGAAGGTGTCACACCGTATTACTAAAATAGTCTAGGTTAAAGAAAGATGTTTGAAAGTTTTTCACTTAGTTGTACTATAAATTAAAGATCCCAGGAAATTATATTCTTGGTTTAATCCTTTATCCAAGTGTAAGCAAATAATTATTTATTTTTTTATTTTTTATTTTTTTTAATCAAGAATCTAATTTCTTGGCATCTTTAATTGATCTGGCTAATTAGAAAGAGTGGTCATTATGGTGATTTGAATTATGGAAATACAGATTGCAGTGAAGAAACAGCATCAGGAACCAAAGACAATGAATTTCTTGAATTTTTGAGGGACATCTATATTAGGCAATACATAACAGATGCTACACGAGGATCGAGGGTCTTGGATTTGATTATCTCATCCAAACGAACCAACACCAAATGAACTATGTTTTAAAAGAGGTATACCGTGAGTAGACATATCGATACAAAATTAATAACGGAAAAAACTCACGTATAAAGATTATTTAATAGTATAATTTTCGCCTGTGTGTCACAGGCATCTTCAGTACATTAAGCTCAAATTAAACAATAACTGACAATTCCAAAAAGCGCCACCTAAGTAGCTGGTGTAAGATAACTAAAAATGTGAATAACTTTCCTAAAAAAAAAAAAAAGAAGAAGTTATTGACCTTTTTAGTTATCTTACACCAGCTACTTAGGTGGTGCTTTTTGGAATTGTCAGTTATTGTTTAATTTGAGCTTAATGTACTGAAGATTCCTGTGACACACAGGCGAAAATTATACTATTAAATAATCTTTGTATGTGAGTTTTTTCGTTTATTAATTTTGTACCAAGTGAACTATTTTATAAAAACGATTTTTTTATTAACTTGCTTATATTTCACTGAATTTCAAATCAGCATCATCAAAACACAACACAGCATGTATATGCTATAGTGAGTAAGTGAAATAATACAATTGTAACAGCCAAAAGATCTAAAGTCCTATTTTTGGTACTCTCTAATGTAAAAAAATAAATAAATAAATAAAATTACAGTTATGTGGGAGTTACTCTTATGAAAACAGTCTCCTAAATTTTTGGCAAATTAATGCAACCATATTTGTTCAGGTTAGGAGTATTCTTCATAGCCATGGCTAACTCAAAAAATAATCTTCCAGATCTGTAATGACTTTTAAATAGCACATTAATTTTCTTAGATGGAAGAAATCTCCCACATAACTCAGAGCACCAAAAATAGGACTTTAGAACTTTTGTCCATTACATTTGCATTGTTTCACTTACTCACTGTCCCGTATATATGCTGTGTTGTGCTCTGATGATGCTGATTTGAAATTCTGTGAAATATAAGAAAATTAATAACACATCATTTTATAAAATAGTTCATTTGGTGTTGTAATACTATTAAAAATGAGTCATGAATTATTATCAACACCTAAACTTATCTGATAGATTAAATAGACTCAGGTATTGGACAGAGTATATGAATACTGAAAGAAGTGGATTGAAAATATCAAAAACAATGGACAGTTCCAGACTACTCAAAAAAAATACTCTGATACCACTAAGTTGGAGGATATAGAAGTCAGCAACGACCAAGGAAAAGATGAAAAGAGACTGGAACTGTCACTTTTCTGGAAATGCCACTGGACCTAAATCCCTGAAAGGATGATGATCATTATTATTTATTTTCATACATGTGAAATTTGGTTTTTTCTTTGAGGAGAGACAGGACAAATAAATTCTGCAGCAAGAAGTTCAAATATTGAAAGACAATGAAGGAAATTCCAAGTAAAACAGTGCACTTTAAGTCGAGTGACAAGAAGGCTGCTCCATTCCATTTAACTCGCTGATGGCTCTAAAATCACCGTTTATGATTACGTCATAAAAGATAGACTGTCTATGATATTTTGATCCATGAAAAATGCTAAGGTGGTCTGACTATTTCATCCACCTCAGTCATTTGGGAGGTTAATATGCTCATTTGTATAATAAGCCTTATTACGTATTCTAAGTAATTTATAACAGGGTGAAGCTAATAATCAGTAATGTAAATAAAGTCTTGTGCTAAAATAAAGAGCCAATAGACTTGTGTTTTTTTTTATTGGGAAAAATTGCATCAGTGTTTCTAATTCTTAATTTTTCCAAGTAAACATGTTGGACAGCATTTGCAGCATGAAGAAATCCAAATGTTGCATTTACAAAAAAAATACTGAACTAAAATAATACACATACATTCACAGTAGAATTTGTAAAACATTGAATAATTCATTTTCATGTGATTGTTTCATTGCAGGTAAATATTGGACAACGAGATCTGAGCACAATGATTGCAGTATATCAGGAAAATCTCTCTGAAGGTGAAATGCCAGACTCAAAGAACATGGGTTAGTGTTTATTTTTCTTATTTATTTGAGGAAATACAGCTAAGTCTCACTGGGGTAAGGATAGTTATGGTGAATTCAAAATCATTGAGATCTTTAATCCAGTGCTAATGCTGCAAGTTGAATGTGTATGCAGTTCTTTTATATAGAAACCTATTTATGGACTATGATAATACAGCCGAGTCCAAAGCTAGTCAAGGTCACATCAAGGAACTCCCTAACTCGCATATCACCCCAATCTTTTAACATTTTCACTTAAGAAGTGTTTAACATCCACTGATACTTTATTCTACTTGTATGATGATCCTAGATTTCACTTCCTTTTTGATCACATCCCTTATATACATTTTATATATTAATTTATGTAGCAGAGAAGAAATAATATATAAAATAATAATATATTACTATTAAACAGAATATTATTATTATTATTATTATTATTCAGGCCTCCAAGGAGTCAAAAGACTCATCGAGGGAGGTCCTTTCTAAGATATAAAGTCTGTCAAGACTCATCGAGGGGAGGTCCCCCCCTGAGAAACACAAAGTTTATCATACCACTCCTTAAACCCACTGACCGTTCTCGCTCCCACCACTCCATCAGGCAATGCATTCCACGGCTCAACCACCCTCCACACAAAGAAACCACTCCTTACCCTCTTGCTCACAGTTTCCTTTCGTAACTTCCAGGGATGGCCTCTTGTCATCACTCCTTCCCGCTGATCAACCAAGCGAAAGAACTCCCTAGTGTCAACCCTGTAACCACCTCTCAACAGTTTAAAAGTCTCAATCATATCACCTCTCCTTCTTCTATCCACCAAACTCTGCAGTCCACATTCTCTCAGAATATATTTATATTCTGTTTAATAATAAGTCATGATTGTATGTTAGTATGTAATTTTGTTTTATATTACATCAATATTATATTCAAAATATCTCACATGATATTATGGATCATCTGTATGATGTGAAAAAAATTTTGTTAAAAAAAAAAAGACCTTGATAAAAAAAATTATGTTAAATCTCCAAATAAGGACTTCATTGTTCAGTGAAGAATTTATTTATTTGAGGAAGAGATTCTGCAATATCTCTTATCCTCAAGGATAAGAGACATTTCAGTAAAAGAAAGAAAGGACTTACATTGGCCCACAAATATGGGCATATAAAGGAGCTACATTTTGATAAATTAAATGAAGTAGGAAAATCAACATAGAGTGTCTACAATGAAATCAAATCATTTTATTTGAATTTCCATGGTTATATGATAATATACTAATATATATATATATACACACACACACACCCGCATATATATATGTATATCACCAGCCATTGTTGATTCACTGCTAGATGAAGGCCTTCTCAAGATTATTCCAAAACTGTCTGTCCATGACTCTCCGTTCCCATGTCACTCCTGCAAATCTGATGATATCATCAGTCCACCGTGATTTAGATCAGCATCAGGGTCATTTTTACTCTCTTGAAATCCAATCAGTACTTGTTTTGTCTATTGCTGATCTTGACTTCTAGCAATAAGCCCAGTTCATTGCCACTTCAGATGTTTCACTCTTCCTATGATGTCAGAGCCTTTGGTTTGATTTATTATCCACATATTCCTTTTGTGATCCAGTCTTGTGATACCAAGCATACTTCTTTCCATACTAAATTGTGTTGTTCTTAATTTTTGAATTTCCTTTGCATTTAGTGTCCATGTTTCACAGCCATATGTCAATATAGGAAGAATACATTGGTTATATATAACACATATATATGTATATACTGGTGTCCAAAACCTAAGGAAGCAACACTTCTTATGAAAATTACAACCACAAATTCAGACGAATCAACTTGTGGCAATTTGTATAACTGATGATTTTGAGTAGAAAGCAGGACACATTCAAATTTTCTAATCACATGCAAAGGGGTCATGTCGTAGCGCTCAACAGTATCAAAGGCAAAAGGCATCACTAAGCTAATTATGTTTGAAGGAAGCTCTTTTTATGAAGGAATGAATTTGCAAATTTCAATGACTTGTAATGTCTCAAAGACATCATCTAGATGATTTCACGCAGGGAAGAATTATTGGAAAGCTTGAAGAAGTCTGCAGAATTACTGATATTGTCAGAGAGTGGAATTTCACATAATGTTATATCCAGGCTCTGGGCAGTGTTTGCAACCAGTGGATTGTGTTCCAGACTTTTACTATGAGGTTGCCCTTGCTCTACAATGGAGCAGGAACACAGATTTTTGGTTATAACAGCAAAACATAATCGATGCACCTTGGCAGATCAGATTGCAAGTAGGCATCATTCAAGCGCAGGCATGCGGATATCTCAACAAACAATCTATGGCAAGACGTTTGCATCAAGTCGACCTGTATGCCCGAAAGTCTGTAACCATAGATCATCATAAAGTTTTCGGTGGTGTTGTATCCATAAAAATTGGACAAGACAATAATGAGCTAATGTACTCTTCACAGATGAGTCATTTCAGTCTTTCTTCTTCTAATTCTACATGGCATATTCAGAATGTTCTTGAAAGGGTTAAATATGGCAATGCTAAGGTCATCGTATGTAGAGGCATTATGTTTAATGGACGCACCGAGCTGAAAGTACTAGAAAAAAGGACTATGACTGCTGAAGGATGTTGCAATGAAGTTCTTCAATATCATGTTCGATTGTGCTGTAGGCAACGAATTCATTATTATTGTTATTATTATTATTACTATTATGGACAACTCCGAGAAGTCCTTAGACTCATCGAGAGAGAGAGGCCCTAAACATCGTGTCAAGATTTATTCAGTATTTGCACGGTATGTATCATACTTTGCTTTGAACTCATTCACAGTCATGGCCCCCACAACAGACTCTGTCAACCTATTCCACTCATTCACCACTCTCCAAGAACATTCAACAAGCAAAAAACCTCGTTCTAACCTTTGCTAACTACCTCTTGCTCAGTTTTCATGGATGGCTCCTCTAGTTCTCCCACCGTGGTGGGAGAACTAGGGGGGGGGCATCCTTTTCAGAACAGGTTCTCACACCTGTTTTGAAAAATTTCCTCTGAATTGATCTTGTAAAAACCCCTTAGTAATTTGAATGTCTCAATCATATCACCCCTTTTCTGCCTATCAACCAGTTTCTGTAACCCATAAATCTTCAACCTGTTCTCATAAGGTTCATTCCATAGACCAGCTACCATCTTGGTCACTTGCCTCTGGATCCTCTCTACTTCCTCCCCATTGCCTAGAAACCCCTGGTGCCAGATCTGTGCATGAGGCACTTGATAAAGAGGAACAATAACCTGCTTGTTTCTGCTCGTCAAAGTATTCTTCAGTAAACAAGTGATCTGATGAGTTGCTTTAGCCACTTTTGCTATGTGTCTCCTAAAATTTAACTCCCTATCCACTAACCCTCCAAAGTCTCTGGCTTCATCAATTTCCCGGAGTACAGTTCCACCAATGTGGTATACCGCTGATAATCTTTTTATCCCAAAATACATAACCTTACCCTTTACCACATTAAGCTGACATCAATTCTCCTTTGCCCAATCTGCCAATCTATCCAAATCATCCTGCAAAATTTTCACATCATGTGTATTAACTATGGTCTACCCCACTTTGCATGTTCGGCAAATAACTGAAGAGTTCCTCTCAGACTCTTTCCTATATCGTTAATGAACAAATTAAATAGCAGCAGTCCAAGAACAAAACCCTGCATCGCATCACTATTCACAATCCTTCTTTTGGACTATAATCCTGAATTAACAACTCTCTGATATCTCTCCATCAACCACCCTCCTATCCATCTCACTAACCTTAATCCATTCCCATGTGCTGCAGTTTACTGATTAGAATTCCATGTCTACCTTGTCAAAGGCCTTTGCAAAGTCCAGCAGTATCACTGTAAACTCCATTTCCTTTATCCAACTCAGCTGTAACTGTATTATAAAACATGAGCAAGTTACTGGGGGTATGACCTACCCTTTACAAAGCCATGCTGCCCCCACCCATACAGTATCGTATTTCAATCTATTCATTCCTGTATTTTGCATTTGACCAACTTCTCCAATACTTTGATGACTCCTGATATGCTGATTGTTCGGTAATTTGCTGCATCAATCTTGGAGCTTCCTTTATGCAATGGAACTATTCCCCTCTTTCCACCCCCTCAGGATTAACCCAGAGCTGAGACTTAGATTAAACAGTATAGTCAAGGGCACTGACAATTCCTTTGCCACTTCATGTAAAACTCGAGCTGGTATATCATCCAATCCCACAGTTGTATTCACATTAAGGTTCTGTAACATGCTATTCACCTCCATTTCATTTACCTCAGTTCCCTCATTCCAGAAATATCACCACCTGGATGATATACTTTTGCAAACTGTTCACTTAGTAATTCTTCTATTTCGATTGATTCAAGTACCTCCCTACCATCAGCATTCCTTAAAATTATTCTGCTGTATGCATTCTTTCTTTTACTTGCAGCATATTGAGAAAACTGTTTGGATTCTCTTTAGCCTGCATTGCTAACTTTCTTTCATAATCTGCTTTTGCTTTTCTTACTACATTAGTTACCCTTCTGGTTTGTGTCATGTACTGTTTATGTTCCTTGAGGTCACCTTTATCTTTAAATTCTCTGCACAATTGTTTCTTTTTTTGCAGCTCCAGTTTGATGGTGTTATTCATCCATTTAACTCCCACTTGATTTACCCTCCCAACTTTAGGTATACAGTCTGCTATTACCTCCCTCAAACACTCCTTTGCCCTTCTCATGTACTATCAACATCCAACCCTTGCAGTACTACATGCCCTGGCACCGATCCAAGCAATCTCCTAAGGTTGTCATACTTACCAGCCTGGTAATTTCACATATACCCCGTCTCAACTGAAAATTCCACAATTTTAGCCACCTCCCAGGTTAAGACCATATGATCACTCTAACCAGTTGTTGGCAACATGGTCATATTCGTTATAGACAAATTATCAGATGCAATTACTAGATCAAGCACTCTCCAAACTCTAGTATATTCCATTACATGCTATCTCAGGTAATTATCCCTTTGTAGCTGCATAAAATCCATTTCCTTCCTCCTGGTTTTCCACTCCTCCTTCCAATCTATGTTCCCATAGTTGAAATTCCCCATAATAATGACCTGTCCTTCACTCATTGAGTCTATTTGCCAATGCTTACTATCTCCATCATCTTTTTCATCCACTGGTCTATAGCAGTATCCAACTGTATATTTTGTTCTGCTGGCTTCTATCTCACACCAGATAGCCTCAAATGTGCTATTTTCACTTCTTGCAGTCGATCTTCTACTCTCTTTGTTGCAGTTCATCGACTATCGTCAATAACTCTCCTTCCACTATTCTTTTCTCTCTATCCTCCCTGAACACAATACCCTTCACATTCTATCCCACTAGCTATATCATCTTCTGTTAGCCATGTTTCCCTAATGCCAATAACTTTTGGCCGGGATGAGCCAACCAATGCCAAAAAATTTTTTCTGCTTGTTTCTGATTCCCTTGGCATTACTGTGCATAAAGTGCAAAAGCCCCTTATGCCCACCTCTATCTTTACGCTTTGTACTAACTATCCCATTCTGGTTTATTGCCAGTGGTACTAACCTGGGCATATTATACACATTCTTACACCTAACTGCCTCACTGATGTCTGCATATCCCCTCAACAGCTTCCCCACCTTTCCCAAAAACAAAGCTCTAGTTTCCCTAATTCTGCACATCCACTTTCACTTCATTTAACAACACTTTTTCCAATCTTCAAACACCAAATCCATTCAGATGCAAACCATCCTTCTTATATAAGTCCTTTTGCCCATCAAACTCACTTCACACATCCACAAACTCCACACCACTGTCTCCTGCATAACGTATGCATCTTGTCATTCACTATTATGGCCCTCCTCAGTTCTACTCGACTGCTGCAATGGACTCGGTATCTTCTCTCTCTCTTACTCTTTTCTTTTGCTACTTCCAGTAATTCTTTCGTGTCCTGTCTCATTCCACACTTTTCTCCTTTTAAATAATTTGTTCTGGCCACTATGATGATTTCTTGCACCCTAACGTTTTGTGCTCTAATAGCCTCACTAACATCATTAATTTTTGCAGAAGAAAAGCACATTTTTGTCACACTCTCATTGATCACACCTTTTACAATTGAATGGCTGTATAACACTCCTTAATTTTTCTCTCTCTCTCAGTTATGCCCTGATTCTTCTTATCTTGCACTTCTTTCTTTTTGTTGTCAATTGATCCATTCACTAGACAATTTTGCAATCACTTCAGCTCGTACTTTGCAATCGCTTCAGCACTTTGTGCTATGTATCACTCTGCGCAACCAAACTATCTCCCTCATTACAGCCAGCCCTCTATTCTTTACATCAGTCAAACTATTCTTTTGTTCAACACTTTTACTCTCTCTCTCTCTCTCTATCCCTCTCTCTGTCATGTCACATTTAATCTCACTCTCAGTACTATCTGGCGCTACATCACACATATATTCATTCTTATTCGGAGTTCCATCCACTACTTCAATCTCGCGATCTGAGACACACTTTTGATCCTCGCTCGCTTAGCATTTTCAACACACTTTCCCACCACTATCACTTTCAAACAAAATTCCACCTGCCTTCGGGAATGCATACATTTCGCAGACGTTGCACTGCACGAAGTTCCTTTGATTAAATTCTTTAAACAATGATGACTGCTTGAACGGCATTGTTATGCTTCTCATTGGTGCTGTGTGCTACGCTACATATCTTACCATGCAAAATACGAAATTAACAATATTTAAAACAGAATTTTTAACATAAATTAATTAAATCCACAATACAGTGTAATTCTAGCATAGTTGTTTAACTGATAATGCTGTTTTTTAAAAACTAAACAACTTATCTTTTGGAGCTCTTCAAACACAATCCTACCATCACACGCCACCTGATAGCATGATATATACCAGATATACGAGGTGGTTTCAAAAAGTTTCGAGACTAGCTCTGTTTACGAGAAATTACTTTATTTATCTACGTTTACACACTACCACCTTCAAAATAGTTCCCATGCATTTCAATACAGCTCTCCCAGCATTCTTGCCACTTCTGGAATGTGTCTTGAAAGTCTTTTTTTCAAAGCATGTCAAGCACCTTCTGCGATTCGTGCTGGAGTTCCGCAGTGGTGTCAAAACGGTGACCGTTGAGCTGGATCTTCATTTTCAGGAAGAGGGCGAAGTCTGCAGGAGCCAAATCTGGCAAGTAGGATGGGTGCGGAAGTGAGATCATGTTGTTTCTGGCGAGAAACTTGCATATGAGGAGAGCTCAGTGACAGGGTGCATCGTTCTCGTGGAGCATCCAGTTTTTCGCGTGCCACAGATCTGTTTGCTTTCGCCGAATGCCCCCCCCCCCAAATGCCTTAAAACCTGGCAGTAGAACTCGTTATTGATGGTCTGTCCCTTGAGGACGAATTCTCGATGTACAATGCTGCAAATGTCGAAAATGACGATGAGCAAGCACTTGTTCGGTGGAGATGATGGACTCGTCCACTGAAGACTGTTGCTTCATCTCAGGGTCGTACCCATACACCCAAATTTCGTCACCGGTAATGATCCTCGACATGAAGGATGTTTTATTTCTGACCCAAATCTCAGATCATAAGTTAAAACTGGTTTGAACACTGTCTTGTATACAGCTAATTTAGTGTTCCGACTAATTTCTCTTATGTTCCATATGAATTTATTCAGTTGACTTCCTACCATACCAGCTTTGTTGATTCTGTTGTCCATTTCCATATTTAATTTACCATCTTCACTAAAAAGCATGCCTTAAGTAGCTGAAATGTTTTACTTGTTCTACAGTTTCCCCGTTCACAACACAGTTGATATTTTCAACAATTCTACCTATTTTCATTGTCTTTATCTTTTTAATGCTGACCTTCATACCATGTCTATTACGACAGTTATTCAGTTTAGTCAGGGAATTTTGCAAACTTCCAGCAGATTTATTTAGAAGTTTAACATCGTCTGCATAAAGCAAAGAGCTGACATTAACATCCCCAATTTTGATATCAGGTTTAATTCCACTTTCCTTCATAATGTGATCCATATAGATAATGAATAACAGAGGGGATAATGTACATCCTTGTCTCACACCAGATTTAACATTAAACCATCTTCCTGTACTTCCTTCAATTCTAACTGCTGACTTACAACTCAAATAAAGACTAAGTATTGGAAAAACTTTTATTGGGATTATATTGATCAAGTGTATATAATAAACAACTAAGTTATACCAACTAGTTTCACCAACTAAGTCTGTTGGCATCTTCAGGGTACTTAAGTGATCTAAGGCACTAAAAAGTAAAAAACTGTTACAAACTAAAATCAACCGATTCCAATTATATAAAACAAATAATAGAGCGCGTACAATACATTCATAGAGCGTGGATGATCTCACTTGCTGTTATTTAGGAACGTTCTATAGTTGGCACTATAATTCAGTTCTGGCAAGTTGAAGGATCTGATAACGGTCTTCCAGATCATGGGCAAGATTAGTCCTTGGTTCCTGTTAAGGTTTTGTGTACAGCGGGCAACTGTTGTGGCCTCCTTAAAAATTCGGGAGCGGAAGTCCACCTCCATGTAAGGAATTGTGCTTCTATCTCACTCTATGGTATGGTTCGTTCTTGAGAAATGAAACGCTAACCCCGATTTTTCTTCTCTGTTATTATTGACGTAACCTATATGTTCTTTTTGCCTAATTTCAAGGCTCCTTGAAGTTTGGCCGATGTAATTCAAGCCGCACGAGCATGGTATGTTATAAACTCCAGCATATTTGGAGAAAGGATGGCTATCTTTTGGAGATCTTAAGAATTGTCTAATCGTTTCTGTTTGTTTAGAGGCCACTCTTATTTTATGTGGTCTAAGGAGTCTAGCAGTCTTATTGGAAACTGTCCCCAAATATGGAATGACGATGATAGAAATATAACGTACATCATCTTGTTGTCTTTATCGGGGTTCAGAGAAAAGTATCTTGTGGACGAGTCTTCGAGGAAATCCATTCATGGTAAGGTTGGTGGATATCAGGGATAGTTTTTCCTGGAGGTCTTGTTGATCTGTTGTAAGGAGAGAGGCACAGTTCTTCAACATGTGTACAATACTAAGTTTCTGAGAAATGTGGTGTGAGGAAGTGAAATGTAAATAACGTCCTGTATTGGTAGGTTTGCGGTAAACTGAGAGGTTGATACCACCATTCGGAAGCGTCTTAATTAAAGTGTCCATAAATGATAATTGGTTATCTTCTTCAAGTTCTAGAGTGAATTTGATTGTGTGGTGTAGAGAGTTGATTTTCTTAAGAAAGTCGAACAGGTCCTTTTTTGTGTGGTTCCAAATGTGGGTTTAGGGTCTGCTTGAGTTAAGATTTTACTTTCAAAATCCTCCATAAAGAGATCAGCACAAGATGGTGAGAAGGGGCTACCCATTGCAAGGCCAGTCAATTGCTGATATATGGTTTTATTCCATAAGAAAAAGTTTGATGTTAAACAATGACGGAACAGAGAAGTAATGTCTTGTGGGAGCAAACTTCCTAAAATGTTGATCACTTCCTCCACAGGGATGTTAGTGAATAGAGATGTAACATCCAGGCTGGTGAGTAAATCCGTATTGGAGATAGAGATGTTGTTCAGTTTATCAACGAAATGTTGCGAATTTCGTATATAAGTGTCCGAATTATGGATGTGAGGTTTGAGGAGGCCTGCCAGGTGTTTAGATAACAGATAAGTTAGCGAATTGATTCCGTCCACAATCGGGCGTAGTGGTATTCCATTTTTGTGTACCTTTGGAGTGCCATATAGTTGATGGCATCCTCTCTTCAAGAAGAGATGGCACCCTCTCTTCAAGCTTTGCTACCAGTGCAATAGTGCCTTAAAGTGCTGTTCTCTCACCTACCTTCTTTCTCTTAAACTGTCTACTTTCATCACTTTAAATCCTAATCATAGCTTTGGTCATGAGCACACTCCATTAATCTTACTGTTTTGACAAGATATATACTTCTCGTACATCCTGTACATCAAGATAATCTGCAACTACCACCTTAAACACTGATCTCTATACCATCCTTCAGTGGGGCAAGGATAACCTAGCCACTTTCAGTGCCACCAAAATGCAGTCCTGCCTTTTCTCTTGAAAATGGGATCTCAGCTCATCTTCCCTCATCCTCATTAATACACACATCACCAGACAGGATGAACTATCTCTCCTTGGACTTAAATTTGCCTCCAACCTCTCTTGGCACAATCACATCACATCCGTAGCTTCCTCAGCTTCTAAAAAACTAGGCATTCTTTTCCATTCAAGAAGCTATTTTACCCCTACCCAGCTACTAACCCTATATACAGTGGTACCTTGGATTGCAAGTAACTCGGTCTGCGAGTGTTTTGCAAGACAAGCAAAAATTTTTAATAAATTTTAACTTGATAAATGAGCGAGGTCTTGCAATACAAGTATTACCTATACGCTTTGTCTGCCGAGCGGCACCTTATCAAAAGCTGCTAGGGATTGTGGGTAATCGTTTCTCAGTCGGTATATCTCATTCGTATAATCAACATTCATGCTAGCATTGTGATCAGGTATGTGTGCGTAAAGCATTTTTTTATTTTGTGTCCAAATGTAGCGACTGTTCTTTATTAACTGTACTACGACAATGGCCCCAATGAAGAAAAGGGTTGAAAAGGAAGGTGGTAAGAAGGAGATGATTAAGGTGGAAGTTAAGAAGGAAATCATCGGGAAGCATGAACAAGGTATGCAAGTGGCCGCCATCGCAAGATTTTATAAGAAGTCTGTGTCAATGATTTGCACAGTATTAAAGAAGAAAGAAAGAACTAAGGGGGCTAGATGTAGCAAAAGGAGTCACGAGAGTATCAAAGCAATGGCCATGTATTCTGGAAGATGTAGAAAAGTTGCTTTTGGTGTGGATAAACGAGAAGCAACTAGCAGGTGATACTGTGACTGAGAACTGGATCTGTGAGAAGGCAAAGGCCTTGTATGCCGACCTCGTAAGTAAACTGGCATGTATGTCTACAGAAAACAAAGAAGGCTTCAAGGCGAGCAGGGGATGATTTGATAACTTTAAGAAGAGAAGTGGCATCCATATTGTTGTGAGGCATGGACAGGCTGCGAGTTCGGATGCAAAGGGAGCTGAGGCATTCGTTGCCGAGTTCCAGAAGCTCATGGTTTCAGAGTGTTACCTGCGCAGAAAATTTTTAATTGCAATGAGACGGGGCTTTTTTGGAAAAAGATGCCAAAGAGGATCTACATTACAGCAGAAGAGAATGCAATGCTCGGTCACAAGCCCATGAAAGACCATCTCACCCTCCTGCTGTGTGCTAATGCAAGTGGTGATTTCAAAGTCAAGCCCTACTTGTGTATCATTCTGAGAATCCACGAGCCTTCAGAAATGCAAGATGCAGAAGAGCCAGTTAAACATTATGTGGAGGTCCAACAGCAAGGCTTGGGTCACTCGTATATTGTTCGTTGAGTGGATTAACGAGGTCTTCGGTCCTGCAATGAAGAAATACCTTTTAGAAAATAAATTGCCACTCAAAGTTTTGCTGGTTATGGATAATGCTCCTGCTCATCCTCCAGGCCTTCAGGACGACTTACTGGAAGAATTAGAGTTCATTAAGGTCAAGTTCCTTCCTCCCAACACTACTCCATTACTCCAGCCCATGGATCAGCAGGTCATTTCGAACTTTAAAAAGCTTTACACCAAGGCACTATTTCAGTGATGCTTCGAGGTGACAGAAGGAACTAACCTTACCCTCCGAGAGTTTTGGAAAAATCATTTCCACATCGTAAACTGCGTCAAGATCATCGATAAAGTCTGTGATGGGGTCACCAAGAGAACCCTTAATTTTGCTTGGAGAAAACTGTGATCTGATTGCATTGAGGGGTTTTCTCATGAACAGGAGCTGCCAGTTGTCTATGAAATTGTGTCCTTGGGGAAGACCATGGGACTGGAGGTGAATGAAGACGACATTCAAGAGCTGGTGGAGGAACATGGCCAGGAGTTTACCACCGATGAACTGATGGATCTGCATCGCGAGCAACAGCAAGAGGTTATGGAGGAGATCTCATCTGAGGAGGAGGAGAAAAAGACGGAGACATCCCTCTCTTCAAATGAGATTAGGGAGGTGTGTAAAATGTGGGAAACAGTGCAAAAAAAAGCACCACCTGAGTAAGGCTGTGGCAGTTCGAGCGATGAATCTGTTTAACGACGCTGCAATGTCATATTTCCGTGAAATCCTCAAATGGAGGCAAAAGCAAGTGTCATTGGATAGGTTCCTTGTTAAAGTCGCACAAAAAGAAGAAGAGTCAACAGAGAGCAGTGATTCCATTGGTGACAATGAAAGTCATCCTACCCAATACAATTACTGTAATATGTAATTGTAATGTAATTAATAAATTCGATTACTTTATGTATATTACATTTAGATAATAAAAATTCTTCTATATTCACAAATACCATCATATTTTTCCATCTCCATTCCTATCAGGATATCATCATACATCCAACTATAAATTGTTTTATTGGAACATGCATACTAGACATATTTAAAAATTTTCACAGTTTATACATGTAACAAAAAATATATTGAATTGTATTTAAAAACTCCAATATGTTTCTTCCAACATTACATGGATATCGCCTGGGTCACAGACTGTTAACTACATTGGAAAAATGATAAATCACAATAATGAGCCATAAAACATGCACATACATTTGATTTCACTATTAGAGTTTAAAGGAACAACTTTAAAAGTTAAAATAATAATTTCAATATATATGAACAATTAATAGTGACACTTCCTAAAACTTGGAGACTGATATTATTATTATTATTATTATTATTATTATTATTATTATTATTAAGGACTCCATGGAGTCAAAAGACTCATCGTGGGAGGTCCTTCCTAAGAATATAAAGTCTGTCAAGACTCATTGAGGGGAGGCCCCCCCTAAGAAACACAAAGTCTATCATACCACTCCTTAAACTCATTGACCGTTCTCGCTCTCACCACTCCATCAGGCAATGCATTCCATGGTTCAACCACCCTCCATGCAAAGAAACCACTCCTCACCCTCTTGCACACGGTTTCCTTTCGTAACTTCCAGGGATAGCCTCTCGTCATCACTCCTTCCCGCTTTTCAACCAAGTGAAAGAATACCCCAGTGTCAGCCCTGTAACCACCTCTCAACAGTTTAAAAGTCTCAATCATATCACCTCTCCTTCTTCTATTTACCAAACTCTACAGTCCACATTTCTTCAGCCGATCCTCATATCCAAAATTGTACAGTCCTGAAACCATTTTTGTCATCCGTCTCTGTACTCTTTCCACAGTTAATTTATCCCCTTCAAATCCTAGGGACCAAATCTGAGAACAATAGTCTAAGTGTGGTCTGATCAGAGACTTATACAATGGAATGATAACCCTTTTATCTCTGCAGGTCAGCATCCTTCTCATAATTGCAGCAATCCTCTGTGTTACCTTCACTACCTTTGCAATATGTCCCCTAAACTTCAGGTTTCTATCAATCATTAACCCCAGATCTCTTGTCTCCCCTACTTCCTCCAGTATAATGCCTCCCATAGAGTATGCAGCATCCCATTGATGTTTCCCAAACCTCAAGACCTTACATTTTGCTGCATTAAACTGTCATCCCCATTCATTTTCCCATCTATCTAGCTTATTCAAATCCTCTTGCAGGGCTACTACGTCTGCACTATTACTAATAATCCTTCCCACTTCGCATCAACTTCAAATTTTCCAAGTGAAACCCATATGGTCACTCTCTCCAACTGGTGGGAGAGATGTCATCTCAGTTATTATCAACTCTTTTTATGCTATAACCAAATCCAAAACTCTTGAACCTCTTGTTCCCTCTGTTACATGTTGCCTAAGACATTTGTCCCTCAAGAATTCTAGAAATTCCATTCCCCTATTGCTACATGCATCTTCCTCTCTCCAATTTATACTACTGTAGGTAAAATCTCCCATAACAATCATTCTTCTTGCACTTGCCAAACTTAACTGTCTAAACATCTCTTGGTCCTCATCCTCTGTGCTCCTGGGCCTGTAGCAACAAACCACTAAATATCCTGTCTTGCCCACCTCTACATCACACCATATGCTCTCAAAATAATTTGTCTCACTTCCTTCCAAAGCCTCCACTCTTAGAGGACATAGGTCATCATTTATCATAAGCAGTATCCCATCACCATTTTTTCCTCTCCTATCCTGACGAAAAATGCTATACCCAGCAACTTCTATTCCTGTTATTATATCCCCTTCTGTCAACCACGTCTCAGTGATCCCAATAATTTTTGGGCAGGCTGATGCTATCTGCGCCACCAATTCCTCTCCCTTATTCTGGATACTCCTGGCATTAATATGAAGCATATAAATGCCATTGTTTCTATACCGAGCATTATCCCCTCTAGACTCCACTGGATTCAGTGTTACTTGATGTTGTCTCCCTTCTCCCAAGTATCCATTCCCACAAGAGTCCACTCCCTGCTATCATCCTACCTGAGACACACTGACTTGTTCAGAACAGCAATCTCTCCAGATGCCTACGTCCTTCCTCATTCAAATGTAAGTGGTCTCTTGCATACAATACAATTCCTCTCTTTCCTCAAATGCACTACAAGCATCCACATATACCAGTCCTCTCTTGTCACACATTCTCGCTATTATGTCATTCAATATTACTACTCTTCTGCTCAGCTTGTCATTATCATACCTAATCAACACGCACACTATTTTTCCTCTCTCTGTCTTCTTCCATACAGCCTCAAGCAAAAATCTCATCTCTCTCTCTCGCTGCCCAACTTACATTACCACTCAAGTCATTTGTTCCTACCATCACAATCATCTCATCCACCCTTTCACCTCTCTTAATTGCCATAGCCACCCTTTCTATTGTTCCTCCTGGCAAACACTCCTCACACATCCTATCTTGAACACCACGAATCATTGAGTCGCCATACATTATACCTCTTACCATTCCCTCTCTCCTCTTCTAGCACACCCATACATCTCTCTCATTCCCTCCCTCCTACTGTTTCCTTTCTCTCCTCTTCTAACACTCCAAAAATTCTCTCTCTCCCCTACTCTGATTCGGCTTGCATTTATCTCTTCCATTCTCCTAATCTTATCTTTCATACTTCTGCTCTCATTCACAAGACATTCCACCTCCTCTTTCAGCTCATCTATCTCCCTCTGCAGGTCAGTCATTCTTAAGCTAAATTCACTCTCCCAATCAAAACCATTTCCTAAACTTTCACAGTCACTCACGCCTTCCACACTATCAATTGTTATTTTCTCAAATATATATATATTTTTTTGATTCTCTCCTATCACACTACTTGTCTTCCTACATTCATTCCCCGTTCCTGGAGCAACAAGGTTGGATATTGATATTTCTAATGCACTTATTTCCTCTCACTGCCTGCATTTTGCGCACATATGCTCTGCTCCCTTTTACAAGCCACATATCCAATTCCCGAGACGCATACATGCTGCAAGTACTGCATGCCACAAAGTCCCTTATGATATTGTTTATAATAGAGTTCTTATATGGTGGAGAACTTGGCGATATGCCACTTGCGACTGCAGCTGAATCCGCCATCATTCCTTACTGCCGTGTAGCGTAATCGTTAATTATTCAATTAATAAATTCCGTTAAATAAATAAGAAAAAAGTACAAACAATTATAAGCAAAACAAAACATTTAAGTGCATTAAATATAATTAAATAAAATGTAATATAACTAAATACAGTAATGAACTTAGCTTCGTTTTGTCTTCCACCATTATGCATTCGATTCCGATGGTAACCAAAATATATTATATCGTGACAGCAACTAACTTCCAAAAAACAACCACTGAAGTACACTTATATTCAGAGAAACAATTTAGCACTCAATGTAGAAAAACGGGAAAAAAATGGACTATTCACTGATTAAAAATTACTTTCTTCTGCACAAATTCACCGCCACGTGCTACGGCGACGCGAGCGTCACAATAAGGATTCATCGCCAACATAGCGATTCCATAACGATTGCAATCCACTACACCCAATAGTGGACTGTATTGGCTTTCTCACTTACTATCTTGTAAAGTATCTCTTGTCATCATTGGAATCTAACTGGCTATACAGCTCTTATATTGAAATCAGTCTTAACTTTAAAGTAAAAATAAAAAATCTATATCTGTCTAATAATCAAATTGTGATTTTGTTTGATCTAGTCTCCCTATTCACCAACATATCACCATAAGAGACTCTTCTGTGTTTACAGTCTGATTTCCCAGAAGTAATTTTTAACCTATTTAAATTCACCATTAGTGCAGACTGTTTTACATGGCATAATATGGTGTTCAAATAGATAGAAGGAAGAGCAATGGGCAGTTCTATCTCACCAGCCTTAGTTGATTATTTTATAAAGTATCTAGAAAAATAACTCTTTGACACCATATTTCCACAGCCTCATATATGGTATGGTTTGTTGATGATATATTTTCAGTCTGGTTCCGCTCTGTTCGGAATTACTTCAATTCCTAGAGAGAATAAACTCCTTGTACTCCAGCATCAAGTTCACTTTTGAATGTGAATACAATAACTAAATCCCGTTTTGTATACTTGTCATTCTTCTACTAGATGTTTTTTCATAAATTCAATCTTATATGCTTCTTTCAAATGACCCCAGAATCTGTCTTCCTTTTTACCATCTACTAAGAATACATTACCACCTCTTTCCTTATCAGGTGTCTATCCTTAACCCTGCTAATGTCATCTTTGCTATTTTGGACAGACTGGCTATTGTGGATTAGAATCAAAGAACTTCAAGACAGTATTACATTTTTGGAATCCAACAAGTGTGGCCTTGCTACTCCTGCTATTGACATTAGACACAGAGTTCTTTGGAACTAGACAAACTTTTTTCATTCAAAAAAGTTCAGATTTCATCTTCTTTTGAAACATGTGAAATACTATGAAATTGATGTGAGCCAGAACCACTCAGATTGATGCCATTCTCTAAGTTTTGGGTAGTGATCACTGTTTAATTGTTCATAATTTTTTTTGATAATTATTTTAAGTAATTTTTTATTATGTAACTTTTAACATTGTCCCTTTGAATTCTAATTGTGTTATCATACACTTCAGCTGTGACTGTGACACAAGTAATTTTTTATTATGTCACTTTTAACATTGTCCCTTTGAATTCTAATTGTGTTATCATATACTTCAGCTGTGACTGTGACACAAACTGGTATGTGTGTGCTTTATGACTCAGTATTGTGATTAATGTGATTTTGGCTCTCACCAATCGGTGGTGAGAGCCAAAATTAAAATAAACCCCAAATTGGAAAAAATAAAATGGCTAAACAACAAAATCAAGAAGTTTTGACTTAAAACCTATTGAAAACAAGAAGGATTTTGAAGAAAAACTCAGCCAAAAACTAGACTTAATAAATATATTTGAAGAAGACATGAATAAAATAAGCAAAAACCTAATGGAAGTAATAATCTCAGCAGCCAATGAATTCAAAAGCAACAAACAAGAAAAAGACCATAATCTTTTAGAGGAAACCTTACAACTACTAAAAAAGATACGAAATATGAAATAAGACAAAAACTTAACTTCTAAAATAGCATATGCAGAACTATGCAAAACAATAAGGAAAAAGATGAGAAATGAAATAAGATTCTTATAACACTATAAAAATAAAAGAAACAATTGAAAACAATAAAAATAAGAAAATACTAAGAAATTTATCAGTTGGCAAAAGTCAAATAACTACAATAAAAGATAAGAATGGAACTACAATTAGGAACCAAGAACAAATCCTAAGCAGGCTAGAAGAATTTTATAAAGAGCTCTATAGTGATTTTTCAATGGATAAATCAAATATATGCAACTCTTCTCCATCTCATGTGGAATTCATCCCCCCATTCACTTTGGATGAAATAAAACAAGCATTAAAATAAATGAAAAATTAAAAATGTCTTGGTGAAGACCTAATTCACATAGAATTAATTAAATGGGGAGGAAACAACATAATTCACCATGTCACAAACTTACTAAATCTATTTACTAAAATAGAGATAAAAGAGCCAAAATTTATAAAAATCAAGTGGATATTAGATCCAGCATTATTTCAAAGCCAAATACAGAAACTATGAAAGTTTCATATGAAATTTGACCCGAGAACTTATGGGAATACAATCATCGGCATTTACGAGTTTCCCCTGGACTTTATAGGTGGCAATGATCGCTAGCCCAAGCATCAGTATATTTGGCTCCTATTGGTCCATTTTGATAAGGTTTCACTGGCTGACAGCTGTTTCAAACTGGTTGGTTTTTGTCAGATACCAGGCAGAAACCTTAAGAGAACAAAAACTCTCTTTTCTCTAAATCTATACATAGAAGATGGGAAGATATCAGAAAACTGGAAAAATGCTACTCTGATACTGTTATTTAAAAAATGGGATAAAGAAGAAGTAAAGAACTACAGACCAGTTAGTATTCTCTCTCTCTCTCTGATCTGTACAAATTCTTGCAAAAGTAATAACAAACAGGTTAACCTCTCTTCTAGACTCAAATCAACCAGTAGAACAAGCAGGATTCTGTAAAGGCTTTAACACAATTGATCATATTCATGCAATAAAACAAATAATAGTAGTAATAAAGAAAACAATTTGCCTCTCTGTTTAGCATTTATTGATTATGAAAAGCATTAGATTCCATCAAAACTAATGCAATAATCAAAGCACTCCAGAATCAGGGAGTTCTTGGAGAATATATGGACCTCCAACAGGAAATACACCACACTGCAACAGCAACAATCCAACTTCACACGAGTAGCAATAAAATATCAATTGAAAAAGGTGTCTGGCAAGGAGACTCTCTATCACCCAAAATCTTTACAGCAGTTCTTCAAGATATATTTAATAATATAAACTGGACAAACCTTGATATAAAAATTAATAACAGAAACAAGATATGCAGATGATATCATAATTTTTGCAAACACTCCAGAAGACCTTAATATGATGATAGAAGACCTATATCATGAAAGCAGAAAGGTCAGGCTGAAAATAAACAGAGAAAAAACTAAAATCAAACTTTAATCATTTTGTAACACCAAAAAACATAATAATAGAAAACAATTTCTTGGAAAGAGTCTCTTCATATACATACTAGATCATCTCATTGATCTAAACTGTGGACTCCAAAAGGAAATAAACAGGAGAGTTCAACTTGCCTGGACTGCATTCAAAAAAATTGAAAAACATTTTTCAAAACAATGATGTCCCACTCTGTTTAAAAAGGAAGACATTTAACCAGTGTATACTTCCAGTCATCACATATGGTTGTGAAACTTGGTCTCTAACAAAATCACTGCCAAATAAACTAGCAACAACTCAAAGAAAAACGGATAGGTTGATGCTAGGCATCACATTAAAAGATAAAAGATAAGAAACAAAACACCTGGATAAGAAGCCAGACTCATATCACTGACATCATTCTTCACCATAAGCAACTAAGGAAATATGTCAGACAACCATCCAGAAGAGAAGAGAAGATGAGTGATGAACCACCATACTAATGAACTGGATTCCAAAGGAAGGGAAACGAGGCAGAGGACTTCCTAAAAGAAGCTGGAGTGATGAATTGTCAAATTTTGTTGAGGAAAATTGGTCAACCAGTACCAAGAACAGAGAAAGGTGGAAAGAACTGAGGATGCCTTTGTCTAGCAGTGGATAGAAAATGGCTGAAGAGAAGAAGAATAAGATTGTGATTAACCCTTTGAATGTAGTTAATGGTCTGTCTCTTGTTGATGTCCGAGTGATATCGGATGAAATATATTGGAATTTTTGAATTGAATTCAATATATTTTTTGTTATATGTATAAACTATGAAAGTTTTTAAATATCATTCCTCCATGCCTTGCTTTTTTTAGTTATATTTTTATGAACAAATTCAATCAATGCAACAATTTCAATCCTCTTATTCCTATACTTCTATAATTCTTATACAAACAGTGGTTCATTTCTGGATTTTTCAAAAATTCAACAAATTCCATTGATGCTTCTTCTTAGATATGACTTATGCCTTCCTTTAGCCATTCCTCTTTCTCATTACCTTCTCAGACCCCTATCTGGACCCAAATGCTCTCCCCTTCCACATCCAAGACCATCTCATCCCTTGCTTCTCTATTCATTCACTTCTCTTCCAGCATTGTCCTTTCTCAGTTCTGCCACTGCCAGTCCCAAGCCCAGATGAGAATGGAGGAGGGTTATACTTGTGGCTAGCAACCACAATATATCAAACATCTCTCACTACACAAATGTCAAGTATTGAAAGAAACCAGACTAGTTCTGCGGAAGAATCACTAGAGAAAATGATGCAGTTTTGGGAAAATTCTCTTAGAGAAGCCAACAGGTGGAAAGCTCTTGGAAAGCATATCTTTACACCCAAATCTTTTTGTGTTGACCCCACACATGAAAGGTCACAAGATCTATAACACTGCAGTGCCATGTGTGGGCAAGTGATTAAGGAGAACATGCAGCCTGTTAATATGTTTCTTAAAGAGCGTGAGGTTATACTCAGTGGGAAAAACAGTACAGGGAGATTAATGAGAATAAACTATTATTTAGATATTGTTCAAGTGTGGGTGAATAACCATTTTAATTACTAATTGTGGTTTAGCTTGTAATTATTGTTTTCTTTGCTTTCCTGATTGTACCCTGATGAAGCCGATAGCTAAGCTGGTGAAACTAGTTGATAATTAAAATAGTTATTCACCTACACTTGACCAATATCTAAATAATAGTTTATTGTCATTAATCCTTGTGCTCAAGAATCAACAATTTTGAGTACAGGGAGATTGTTCCAAAGAATAGAGGTGGATGGAATGAAGGAAGTTGATGAAAAGTTAGTTCACACTGTGTTCGAACCTGGGAAGTGTATGGGTGTTGGCCATTTGCTGCTCTAGTTCTTCGGTTAAAAGAAAGTGGAGGAATGGTAGCAGCCAATTCAGATGATCAATGCCCATGAAAGTACTTTGTACATTGCCCTGATGTTCCAACATCCAACCAAGTTGGATGTCGGAACATCAAGGCAATGGACAAAGCTGAGAAGGCAAAATACAGATATTATGATTAAGTGAAACCAAATGGAATGGAACTTGTGAGATCAGACTAACATCAAACAAATATATTGTATATTCTGAAAACCCTGAGGATGAAGAACATAGCAGGGGTGTCACTCTGAATGCAGTGGAGGCAAGAAAGGCACTATTGGAATGGATCCTGGTATCAGAATGAATAATAAAACATTGCATTACATTAGCCAGGTGCTATCACCCCAGGGGAACTTTTGGCCTCAAGCACCACATGTTGCCACTGGGCACAGTCCTCTGTGACTGTCTGCCACGTTCTGGTCTCCTGCCCGACAGCCTGCAGGTCTTCCTTCTCCTGATCCGTCCATCTCCTTCTCGGCTTACCTGATCAGGGTCGGGACTCCCACACTTGTCTCACAGTCCTTTTGGGACCCATACAGTACAGGTGCCCCCACCACTGAAGACGTCAGGCTCGCAACTCCATCAAGACATCTGCCAAGTTGTATAAAGCGTGTATGGCAGCATTGGACTGCCTCCTCTAGACTCCGTCTGTCACGACCCCTCCATAGATACGTTGTAGCATCTTGTTCTCGAATACTCTCAGTTGATCAGTTTGTCTCGCCGTGAGAGTCCATGCTTCAGCACTGTAGAGAAGAACAGGCCTGATCAAAGTCTTGTATAGTCCCACCTTTGTAATCCAAGACAGCAAGCGTGAGGCAAAAAGAGGACGCACCTGATAATAGGCCACATTTCCAGCATTTACCCGACTCTGGACATCACCCTCAACTTTGTTGTCTTCAGTCATGAAAGAACACAAGTACCTAAATACTTTCACCCTCTCAAACTGTGCAGCTCCCTCTGGATCTTGAGCAGCATGGCAATTCATAAAAAGGTATTTTGTCTTCTCGGAGTTCATCTTCAGGGCAACTTCTTCTGCAGCTTCCTCAGTAGCAGTAACCAATGCCACTGTGTTGTCCCATTGATGTGCCATGACGTTCAGGTCGTCCGCATAGCCAAGAATCCTAACTTGCACCCCCATGTCGACTCCACCTTTCACTTGCTGTGTGTTTCTAATTACTTTTTCCAACAGTAGGTCGAAGAGAATTGGAGAAAGCCCATCTCCATGCTTCACACCATGCTGTACTTGAAACAGGTCTGACAGGTCACCTTCTGCTTTCACTCTTGCTCTTGAACCTGCTACCACACCTGCACCATTTTTCGGATTTCAACTCCTTCCACTCATCCGGCAGCCATTCTTCTCGCCACATCATCAAGATGAGCCAGTGCAGCTGCTCCAGCAGGATGTCCCAACCATTCTTCAGGAGCTCTGCCAGTATGCAGTCCACTCCTGGAGCCTTATTATTTTTCAGCATGCGGATAGCACGAGTAATCTCACTAAATGTCGGCTCTTCAATAAATGGTTCAGCAGTTTGATAAGGAGTATAATCCTCCGATATTGACGTTCCAGCATTGACATTCAGCAAGTTCGCAAAATATCTACGCCACCGAGCAAGAGCATCTTTTGAGTTTGACAATAGATTTCCACTCTCATCTCTTATGATTGCCGCTTGTGTCTGGGCACCTCGCATGGCTTTCATCGTCCGGTACATATCCCATCTATTATTCGTCACCCTATTTCTCTATATACTAGCCACTTTCTCATTAAGATACTTCCGCTTTTCCCTGCGTAGACATGTATTCACCACTCTTCTCACTCTCTCATATGCAGCATTATTCCTGCTATCTGATAGGTAGTTCAATAGTGCTTCCCTTCATTTCGCTACAGCTTCTTCACACTCTCTATTAAACCATGCTTTTCTCCTCCTCTTTCCCACACAGTTCTCGAGGCAGCTAATGCGACTGTATTTTTGATGGTGTCCCACATCCCATCTGGATCATCCTCTTCCTCCTGTAACTCCCTGAAGCGATTCTGCAACTCTAACTGGAAAGCCCGCTTGCCTTCCGCTGTTTTCAACTTGTCCAGGTCCCAAGCCAATCGTACGGTAGGACATGCCAGCTTCTAGTCCGCAATTCTATGCCTGAAATCGTAGGCTACCAGATAGTGGTCACTATCTCCATCTGCTCCTCTGAAACTTCTCACATCCAAGATGGAGCTGTGGTGATGTCAATACACTAGTACATGGTCTATTTGGTTAGCTGTTCTACCGTCCGGCGATCTCCAGGTCTGCTTGTTGACGTCTTTATGCGTAAACATAGTACTCTTTACAAAGCATCCCGTAGCGACAGCAAAACTTGCAAGTCGGATACTGTTATCATTGCACTCCTCATGTAGGCTCTCACTACCCACGAAAGGGTGCCACACACGCTCTCTCCTCAGTTTCTTGTTGAAATTTCCCACTACTAGCTTGATGTCATAAAACAGTAGATTAGCACAAGTATGCTCAAACACTTCATAGAAGCAATATTTAGCTTCCTCCGAGCTCCCTTCAGTAGGCGCATAACAGTTCACAATAGACACATTTTGAAAACGTTCCTTAACTCTAATAGTACACAACCGATTGTTCACAGGTTTAAAATCTAAAATATTACACAAAAATTTATCACTAACTAAAAACGCAGTTCCGAGTACTTTCTTCCTCTTTTGTCACCACTATAGTATAGCGTGTACCCTTGATTGCAGGTTGAGCCATGTCCCGGCCATCGTGCCTCTCGTACAGCACAAAGTCCAATTTTATACTGTCGTAAGACATTCTCCACATTAAAAAGAGCTCCTTATTTCACCAAACTACGTATATTCCAGGTCCCAAAATGATTAATAATCATCGTAGCAAAGGTGTCCAAATTCCGAGGCTTTTACAGGAGGGGTGGTTGGCCCCTCGCTAACCCTCCCCTTATATTAGGATTCCTTACTTTTGTAACCTGTTTTGTAAACTTACCTGTTGTAAGTTTCTTACAACAGGCTTCTCTATATCACACTTTCAGTCTTGAACTATTAATCCAAATGGTACAATATTTGGCACGTCAAGAGGGAAATGTCTCACTACATCACACATTCGATCTTGAATAGATAAATACAGCAATAAGGATTTAATTATGTTCACCGGGAATAAGTTCGCTACTTCACACTAGACATAGAAAAGATAATCTTACCAGCATAAGCAGTATAGCTTCTTCACATCGAGAATCCTATGAACACACAAATTCTTGTTGACTTTCACTTTGAGACTACACAAACTTAAAGGAATCTTCTGTTTCCGTAACTGATTAATAGACTCGGGAGAATATATCTTTTTGCACTGGTTCGACTTAACTTCCAATTTCTTTCTTTTCTTTTCTTATTCTTATTATCCCTTGTCCTGCATTATTCCACTGTAAGGCAATAGGAAATTGTAATAGAATTAGAACTCCAAAAAAGGTAAGTCAAAGTGCCAAGCAATTCCCAGTCCTTCCTATTCTGTTCACGACATGCAAATCCGCCACCTTCCTTGCCTGTTTCCTACTGCTGTGTGTGTCCTTCTTTTTCATATACTACTCCTGAAATCCTCTCTCCTTTCCTGCCAAAATCTGGTTCTAACTGGTTTTGTTGATATCAAACTCGCTTCTTGCATCCTATACAGTAACACACGCTAAGGCACGCGCTAGCTAAAAATAACATAATTTCTCGTAGCAACCAATCAAGTGTTATCTTAAGGAATTTCCTGGATACATTAAAATTGCACATATTATAGTTTTTAACATTATATTAAAGGATTTAAATTCACAAAATAAATGATACTTTAATACACAGCTTTCCATAACTGTAATTTATCCCAATAATATATAATAAATAAATATTGATTAACATAACTTGAAAGAAATTACATAAATAGCATATCATGAACATGAGACTATTAGTTTAAAAAAAAAAAAAAAATTTTGCTCAGGGAATGGTAGATTATGTTGGACTCTGAATGACGTATTAATAATTTCCATTTCTCTTCATTCAGAATCCAACAAATGGATATGAAATAGTGATGGGAAAAGGACTAGGAGATGAAAATGGAATATTATTTAAAGACTTCTGCCTATTTAACAACTTGATTATAGGAAGTACAATATTTCATTATAAGAATATATGCATAAACATTCTTGGAACTTATCAGATGGAAAGAGTAAAAACCAAATAGATCAAATAACCATAAATGAAACATGGAGATCTTCTGTCTGTGAGCACATGGAGAGGAGCAGAAGCATACACATACCATATATTGGTAGCAATGATAAAAATGAAACCAGCAAAGACATTTAAATCAAGGAGTAAAAGAAACTGATACAATATAAATAAATTGAAAAATAATAATATTATAGCAAACTTTGCTTGTATGATCAAAAACAAATAAGAAACAATAACACAAAGTGAAGGAAAAAATGAAGATAAGTAGAAAAATGGCAAATTATAAAACAATTATGCAATGAAACAGCTAAAGACTAGTGAAACTGGATAGAGTTCACAAACAATAGGACAGATAAAACAATGCATTTAAGTGAGGAAAGAAGAGAAATGAGAAGAAAATTACTCCAAAATCAAAATATAAGAGAGGAAAAGGGGATAAATAAAGTATACAAGGAGCAAAATGAAACATAAAGAAAAGTAATAGATGATAAAAGAAAAGTCATTGAAGAACTCTGCAATGAGGCTGAGCAGGCTGTAGCAAACTTTGATTTCAAGAAACGTTTTGAAATAAGGAAGATAACTGGAAAAAAATATGTGAAAAGAGGAACCAATAAGAGATAAATAAGAAAACATACTGATAAGGGAAAAAGACATAGAAAACAGATGGATAGAACACTTTCAGGAAATAATAAACAATGCAACCCCAATACAAGAAATTATACATGATAACGATATGAATGCCTTTGAACATCATCAGTACAGTTAATTCAAACGATACTAGGCATAACAGAGAGGAAAAATAGTGTGCGTGTTGCCTACGTATGATAATGATGAGCTGAGCAGAAGAGCAGTGATATTGAATGGCATAATAGCGAGAATGTGTGACAAGAGAAGACTGGTATATGTGGATGCTTGGAGTGCATTTGAGGAAAGAGAGGAATTGTATGCAAGAGACCACTTACATTTGAATGAGGAAGGACGTAGGCATCTGTAGAGATTGCTGTTCTAAATGAGTCAGTGTGTCCCAGGGAGGATGATAGCAGGTGTGGCCTCTTGTGGGAATGGATACTTGGGAGAAGGGAGACGATGTCAGGTAATACTGAGCCCAGTGGAGTCTAGAGGGGATAATGCTGGGTATAGAAACAATGGCATTTATATGCTCTATACTAATGCCAGGAGTATCTGGAATAAGGGAGAGGAATTGGTGGTGCTGATAGCATCAGCCTGGCCAAAAATTATTGGAATCACTGAGATGTGGTTGACAGAAGGGGATATAACAACAGGAACAGAAGTCGCTGGGTATAGCATTTTTTGTCAGGATAGGAGGGGAAAGCGTGGTGGTTGGGTACTGCTTATCATAAGTGATGACCTATGTCCTCTAAGAGTGGAGGCTTTGGAAGGAAGTGAGACAAATTATTTTGAGAGCATATGGTGTGATATAGAGGTAGGCAAGACAGGATATTTAGTGGGGTGTTGCTACAGACCCAGCAGCACAGAGGATGGGGTCCAGGAGATGTTTAGACAGCTAAGTTTGGAAAGTGCAAGAAGAATGATTGTCATGGGAGATTTTAACTACAGTAGTATAAATTGGAGAGAAGAAGATGCATGTAGCAATAGGAGAATGGAAATTCTAGAATTCTTGAGGGTCAAATGTCTTAGACAACATGTAACAGAGGGAACAAGAGGTTCAAGAGTTTTGGATTTGGTTATAGCATCAGAAGAGTTGATTATAACTAAGATGACATCTCTCCCACCAGTTGGAGAGAGTGACCATATGGTTTTGACTTGGAAAATGAATAGACATGCAGGAGTATCAAAGAGACGGGAACTTATGTCGGATTATAATGCAGGTGATTATAATAGTCTTAGACGTCAACTTTGGGAAGTTTCATGGAGGGAGGAATTGGAAGACTGGGATATCATTAGTGCTTGGGAAATTGTGAAAGAATATTTGTTAGCAGCAATGGTAAATTGTATACCACGAGTGAAGAATAGGACACTATTTGGAGTAAAGTGGATGACAAGCAATATTAAACAGGATTGCATGCGAAAAAGAGGATATGGAAGAGATATAAGGAGACAGGTGAAGAGAGGATGCATGAAGAATATAAGACACAGGCCAGAAGAGTGACTAGTGTGGTAAGGAAAGCGAAACTGGAATATGAGAGGAGATTGGCCCTAAGATCCAAAGTAAATCCTAGGGAATTTTTTAGCTATGTGGCCAGTAGGAGGAGAAATGACTGTGGAAGAATGATATTGTGGGATAAAAATGAGAATAGAGTAACTGATGCAGAGGACATAGTGTAATTGTTCAATGAACATTTTATTGGAGTATTTCATCCTAGAGGAGTCAGTTTTAATGCTAGAGGGATAGGGCTGGTTCGAGGTTTAGAAGTACAGGAGGAGAGTGTGCTTCAGATACTGAGTACTCTGGATGTCAGTAAAGCTTTGGGACTGGATGGTATTTCACCACTAGTTTTGAGAAAATATGCTAGGGAACTGACAGTGCCTTTAACTTGGCTTTTCAATGAAAGTCTGGCTTCAGGAAAGGTGCCCATGGAATGGAAGGAAGGTAAGATAATGCCATTGCATAAGGGTGGTAACAGACTGGAGGTGTCTAATTATAGGCCAGTCTGTGTGTCATCAGTAGTTGTCAAGATCTTGGAGAAAGTAGTGAGGACCGTATACAGCATTGGGCAGATGATGGTAATATTATCTGTGAGAGTCAACATGGATTTGTGAAAGAGCGCTCTTGTTTTAGCAATATGCTAGCCTTTTATAATAAAGTTACAAGAACATTAGATGAGGGAAAGACATATACTGCAATTTTCTTAGACTTAGCAAAGGCATTTGATAGGGTGCCACATGATAAGCTGATATTTTGGTTGCAGCACATGGGGTTGGATGTCAGATTGGTCAACTGGATTCAGGATTGGCTGTCCGATAGGTATCAGAGAGTTGTGTATGGTGGGGCAGTTTCAAGAAAGCAGAGGGTTGCAAGTGGGGTCCCATAGGGCTCAGTACAGGGACCTATATGGTTTAACCTTTATATCAATGACATTGCTAGCGGATTGCAAAGGGATATTCAGTTGCTTGCGGATGATGCGAAGCAGGGAAGGATTATTAGTAATAGTGCAGATGTGGTAGCCCTGCAAGAGGATTTGAATAACCTAGATAGATTGGCAAATGAATGGGGGATGTCAGTTTAATGCAGCAAAATGCAAGGTCTTGAGGTTTGGGAAACATCGATGGGATGCTGCATACTCTATGGGAGGAGTTATACTGGAGGAAGTAGGGGAGACAAGAGATCTGGGGTTGATGATTGATAGAAACCTGAAATTTAGGGGACATATTGGAAAGGTGGTGAAGTTAACACAGAGGATTGCTGCAATTATGAGAAGAACACTGACCTGCAGAGATAAGAGGGTTATCATTCTGTTGTATAAGTTTCTGTTCAGACCACACTTGGACTATTGTTCTCAGATTTGGTCCCCAGGATTTGAAGGGGGTAAATTAACTGTTGAAAGGATACAAAGATGGATGAAAGATGGTTTCAGGACTATACAAGGATAGTTATGAGGATCAGCTGAGGGAATGTGAACTGCAGAGTTTGTTGGATAGAAGAAGGAGAGTGATATCTTTGAAACTTTTAAACTGTTGAGAGGTGGTTACAGGGTTGACACTGGGGAGTTCTTTCGCTTCGTTGAACAGCAGGAAGGAGTGATGATGAGGCCATCCCTGGAAGTTACGAATGGAAACTGAGCAAGAGGGTGAGGAGTGGTTTCTTTGCATGGAGGGTGGTTGAACTGTGGAATGCATTGCCTGATGGAGTGGTGAAAGCGAGAACTTTCAATGAGTTTAAGGAGTGGTATGATAGACTTTGTGTTTCTTAAGGGGGGGCAGGACCTCCCCTCGATGAGTCTTGACAGACTTTATGTTCTTAGGAAGGACCTACCATGATGAGTCTTTTGACTTCATGGAGGCCTGAATAATAATAATAATTATAAGAATGGGCTAGGTCATAATTTATTATGTCTATACACAAATGCCACGAGTATTAGAAGCAAAGTGGTTGTATTTGTTGCTTTATTGAATACAATGTGACCTAAGATTGTTGGTGTTAGTGAAACCTGGCTATCAGAATCAGATATGGTAAGTGAGATCAAGTGTAACAGATATACTATTTTTAGGAATGACAGAAGAGATAGCAGAGGAGGAGTGCTACTAATGATATCAGATGATTTAAGTCCAGTTAGGGTAGAAATACAAGAAAACAATGATAGTAACAATATCCCATGTAGCGATGAGTTTGAGTCTATATGGTGTGAAATGGAGGTTAACAGAATGAAATATATGGTGTTGCTACAGACCTGACAGCTCAGGTGTTGGGGATGAAGAAATGTATCAGCAATTTAGCCTTATGGGTACCAAGCGAATGATCATTATGGATGACTTTGATTTTCCAAAGATTGATTGGGTAGAAGAGTATTCTCATGATAAAAAAGAAGAGGAATTTATTGAATTGTTGTGAGACAACTTTCTCAAGCAGTATGTCAAAGAAGGAACTCAAGGTCAAAGAGTGTTGGATTTGCTCGTAGCGTCAGAAGTTATCTCTGTCAAGATTATGGCTATTTTACCACCAATTGGTGACAGTGATCATGCTGTTCTTTCTTGGGAAATATCCACTTGTATTGAAGCTCAGATTAAAACAGGCTGCATGCTGAACTACAAAGCTGGAAATTATGATTAACTTAGAAGAATACTATCTTTGGTCCCATGGTATCAGTTATTGAATGGAAAAAATGTCAGCAATGCATGGAAATCTTTGAAAAGGTGCTTGAATGAGATGGTATCTCAATGTATCCCTAGCGTGTGAAGAATGAATAGGTTGGTAGTGAAATGGATGTGCAGCCTTATTAAGCAAGAGATCCACAAGAAGAAGATGATGTGGAAAGAATATTGTGAGAATAAGAGTGAGAGGAGTTATGAAATATATAAAGCTCAGGCCAGAAAAGTAACAAGTATTGTGAGAAAAGCTAAAATGGAGTATGAAAAGAAATTAGCAATTCAAGCTAAAGGCAATCCAAAAGAATTTTATAGTTATGCCACAAGCAAAAGAAAGAATGAATGTGGAAGAATAACTTTATTGAATGCAGATGGTATACTACTGCTACATTGGATGAAGAGTTAGAGGTTCATGCAAATGAGGTTGAAGAGCTGTTGCATAACCTGGATAAGAATTTGTCAATATGGACAGATGAATATCAGCCCAATTGCTAAAGGAATGGTCAGCTGAATTTGTTAGGCATTTCACACATAACTTGAGTCTCAGCTCAGGAATGATTCCGCAGGAATGTATGATAGTTCTATTGTACAAGGGTGGTGCAAAAACTGATGTGTGTAACTACCGACCTATTAGTATCTCTGGTGTTGGTGGTGAAGATTTTAGAGAAGTTGGTAAGAACTCGCATTCAGAAATGGGTAGAGAAGCATTCTATACTCTGCAAGGAACAGAATGGGTTTACTAAAGGAACGTCAGGTTTTAGCAATTTGCTCATATTTTATAACAATGTTACGGCTGAGTTAGATAAAGAGTTAGAATGAATTAGGCTGAGTGAGAATGGATTCGATGGATTCACTATGATAATGTTGGGTTTTTCTAAGGCAAGGGGATGGTTGACAGACAGATATCAAAAAGTGGTATACGGTAGGTGTGAATCTGCCAGATTTAAGGTACCCAGTGGTGTATCTCAGGTTTCAGTCCTTGGGCTATTATTGTTCACTCTATACATTAATGACATCAAGCAGGGTCTATCATCAGATTTGCAATTGTTTGCTGATGATGCGAAGATAGGCAGGGCAATTAGGGATGCTACTGATATTCAGCAATTACAAAATGATTTGAATAGACTGGAAATCTGGGCAAACGATAATACTATCCGTTTAATGTTAGTAAGTGTAAAGTTATGCACTCTGGCATGATTAGAATTCCAGCGGCATATTATATTAACGGGGTTATGCTACAAGAAACTGAAGAGGCAAGGGATCTTGCTATATTGGTGAATAAGAATTTAAAGTTCAAAGGTCACATAGCAAAAGTTGCAAATACAACTCAGAGGATAATTACTATGTTGAAGTGAACCTTGACTGTAAGGATAAGGATGTAATTTTGCCTGTTTTTAAGGCTTTGATAAGACCACACCTGGATTACTGTGCACATATTTGGTCTCCTGGGTTCCAAGGGAATACAGAAGTTGTGGAAAGGGTGCAAAGTAAAGTTACAAAGATCATATCCGAATTATAGGATTTAGATTATGAGGACAGATTGTGAGTATGTGGATTGCAGACTCTGGTTAACAGAAGAAAGAGGGGTGATATGATAGAGGTCTATAAACTTTTGAATGGGTATAGGATTTCAACTGATGAAATTTTTCGTTATATGGCAGGTGGGGAGAGAACTCAGGGGCATCCATGGACGTTAAGGTTGTTCTCAGTCAAGAAAGGGATAAGAGCCAGTTTTTTCCTCCTAGAGAGCAGTGAGTGAGTGGAATAATTTACACTTAGGGGGTAGTGAGTGCAAGGTTGTTCTCAGTCAAGAAAGGGTTAAGAGCTAGATTTTTCTCCCAGAGGGCAGTGAGTGAGTGGAATAATTTGCCCTTACTGGTAGTGAATGCATCTAATGTAAATGAATTTAAGGGAAGGTATGATAGCTGGGTTGGGTAATTTACAGCCTCCCTCGATGAGTGCTTGACTCCCTGGAGGTCTCAGATAATCATAATAATAATAATAATACTCCCAGAAAATATTAAAATGGAACATTAAATATAAATACAGGAAAGATAATAAAGAAAGACAATACTTAGAAATGGCAAAGCTGCAGGATAGACAATATACAAGCAGAACTACTTAACCCCCTTACCGGCCGTTAAAGATCAAATATGCATCCTCAAAAGCTTCATATCCATTGTAAATTTCAATGTAATATCAATGGTATTACAATTTTAATATGCACTTCGCATCCATGGTAATGTGTACGTATATATAGATCCTGGCTGGTAGCATGGTTAAGGCAGACATACATATATATCTCTGTATATCTACAGATGTATTATATCCACTTCTAAATGAAATTTGGATAAAAGAAAAGTGACCAGGTGACTTGAATACAGGTTTATTGATGAAAATAACAAAGAACAGGGTTACAACAGAATGAAAAAACTTGAGAGCAATATCTTTTCTGAGCAATTAGTGAATTTCTCATTAGAATAAAATTATAAAGAATGAAACATGAAATTGAACAAAGTTTCGAAAGAACAAGCAGCTTTCGGACTTAATAGATCATGCATAGCCCAAATAACTCTGAGAATAATTATGGAATAATTGATAGCATGGTAAAGCAGCCTCTATTTGAGATTCTTTGACTTTAAAATAACGTTTGATAGTATAAACAGAGATTAATTTTCAAAAAAATTGGGAAATTAATGAAATATTATGTCATAGCTGGGAATCTAAGTATAATAGTAAAAACCATATGTGTTAATTATTATTCAAGATAATGTGTAATAGGGATTTAAGCACAGAAATAAAAACAACAAGAGGTGTAAGACAAGGGTACATACTCTACCCTATAATCTTCTTAAGTAATAAACTGGGTGAAGAGAAATACAATAGATGAAAGTACTAATATGCAATGCGAATGGACAAATAAACTAAATGACTTAAGAGTTCGCTGATGGCATAAAAAAAAAGATAATTTAAACCTGCAGGTTTCAAAGTGTGGCTTAAAAATAAACCAAAAGAAAATCAAAATAATGAAGATTATTATTATTATACTGATTCAGGCCTCCATAGAGTCACAAGACTCGTTGTGGGAGGCCCATGTTAGAAAACAAAGTCTATCATACCACCCACCATTCAAAGAAACCGCTTCTCACCCTCTTACTCACAACTTCCTATTGTAACTCCCAAGGATGGCCTGTTGTCCTCACTCCTTCCCCCTGTTCCATCAAATGAAGGAACTTCCCAGAGTGAACTGTGTAACTACCTCTCAACAGTTTAAAAGTCTCAATCATATTAATTCTCCTTCTATCTATCAATCTCAGCTGTCCACATTCCACAGCCTATCCTCATAACTAACATTGTACAGTCCTGTTATCTTTGTTATGTACCTCTGCGCTCTTTCCACAGTTAATTTATCCCCTTCAAATCCTGGGGACCAAATTTGAGCACAGTAGTCGAAGTATGTTCTGATCAGGGCTTTATACAATGGAATGACAACATTTTTATCTCTGCAGGTCAGCATCCTTCTCAGTATTGCAGCAATCCTCTGGTTACCTTCACCATCTTTGCGGTATGTTCCCTGAATTTCAGGTTTCTCTCAATCATTACCTCTGGATCCCTTGCTTCCTCACTTCTTCTAGTACACTTCTTCCAACAACATATGCAGCCTACCATCAATGTATCCCAAAGATTTTACATTTAGCTTCATTAAACACACATCCCATTCATTTGTCCATTTGTGCTGTTTATTCAAATCCTGTTCCAGGGCTACCACATCTGCACTATTACTAATAACCCTTCCCAGTTTCATATCATCTGCAAACAACTGAATATCCCCTTGCAATCCATTGACACAGTCATCGATATAAAGGTTAAACAATACAGGTCCCAACACCGAGCCCTCTGGGCACCCAATTTGTAATCTTCAACCTCCTTGATACTGCTCTCCCATATACAACTCTCCGATACTATCAGATAGCCAATCCCAAATCCAGTTCACTAAACCTGATCATATCAGCTAAATATCAGCTTATCATGTGGTGCCCTGTCAAATGCCTTTGTAAAATAAAAAATAATAATAAAAAAAGACAGAATATGCCTTGTCCTCATCAACTGCTCTTCACTAGTATAAAAGTTAATCATATTACTTAACCCAGCGTTAGTAAGGTGGGGGTGTCAACAGGCCCCAAAGATTTTAAATTGGGTATAACTTTTTAACAACGGAATGCAGTGAGTCATGTCTCAGTAAGCTTCCCCTCGTGTAACAAGCTACTCGACGCGATAGACAACAGGCTGTTGCGCGCAAGCAAAATGTGTGTCTCGATCACATAATTCCAAGGTGCCCCCGACTGTGCAATTACACAAAATGAAAATTTTTAGTTAGTGATATCATTGAAATCTCAAGGCTAAATGTTTATTATTGTATTAGCATCTTATAATGTATATGTTCCTTTTGAAAACCAATACCAAAGTGCCTAGAAAATACTGATTTATTTAGTTCGTTCATTATATAAACTAGGAAGAGTATATTTTTGTTGAAAAATAAAGATGTTTAATTAAATATTTTTGGGTAATAAAAATTAAATTTTGTGGATATGCATTTTTATTCTGTAAAATTACAGGACACTTATACAATACATAATCTAATATTGATTAAAAAGATATGGATTTCTATAATACACTACATTATTTGAGTGGGTCGTGGAACCCCACCTTACCACTTTTGTTACATTTTCTCACCTTACCAGTGCCAGGTTAAACAAGAGCGCCCCTTAACAAATCCATGCTGACTTTCACAGATAATATTATCCTCATCTACCCAATGCTATAAATGATCCTTCACTAATTTCTTCAAGATCTTAACAACTAATTATGAAATGCAAACTGGTCTATAGTTTGACATATCCAGTTTGCTGCCACCCTTATGCATTGGCTCTTACGCTCCCTCCACTACTTAGTTACCTTTCCCATGACCAGACTTACATTATAAAGCCAGGTTAATGGAGCTGTCAGTTCTTTAGCATATTCTTTCAGAACCTATGGTGAAATTCCATTCAGTCCCATTGCTTTATTGACATCCAGAGTACTCAGTATTTGAAACACAGTATCATCTTGAACTTAAACTTCGAATCTTCCCTATCCCTCTAGCATTAAAACCTACTTTTCCAGGCTGAAATACCCTAATCAAGTGTTCATTAAACAACTCCACTATGTCCTTTGCATCAGTCATTCTATTCCCGTTTTTATCCAACAATGTTATAATTCGACAGTTATTTCTCCTCCTACTGTCTACATAGTTAAAAATATTCCTTAGGATTTATTTGGATCTCAGAGCCAATCTCTTTTCATATTTAGTTTTGCCTTCCTGGTCATGCTAGTCACTCTCCTGGGCTCAGTGTTATACTCTTCATGTAACTGCCCTCCACCCCTCTATTTATATCACTTCCATAACCTCTTTTTTTTTTTTTACAGTATACCTATTTTATATTGTTTGCCATCCACTTTAAACCAAATATGTTTGCTCTTTTTCATGGTATACAGCTTGTTTATTGCTGTAATATAAAGATTCCTTCATAAGTTCCCAAACACGAATGATATCCCTGGCCATTCGATTCCTCCCTTCATGGAACTGCCCCAAGTTGATATCTAAGACTGTTATAAGTACCTGCCTTATAATTCCTAATACATTCCTTTCTCTTTAAAACTTCTGCATCTTTATTCATCTTCCATGTCAAAACCACATGGTCACTCTCTCCATCCTGGGGGAAAATACCATCTCAGTTATAATAAGCTCTTCTGATACTATGACCAAATCTAAAACTCTTGAACCTTGTATTCCTTCTGCTACATATTGCCTAAGACATTTGTTCCTCAAGAATTCCAGAAATTCCATTCCCTTATTACTTCATGTAGTTTCCTCTTCCCAATTTATACTGCTGTAGTTAAAATCTCCCATAAGAATCATTTTTATTGCACTTGCCGAGCCTAGGCATCTCCTTTTCACCCTCAATGCTCCCTGGTTTGTAGCAGCACCTCATTAAATATTCTGTCCTTCCCAGCTCTACCTTACTCTATATGCTTTCAAACAATAGTTCCATTGCCCTCTAAATCCTCCACACTGAGAGGATATAAGCCATCATTTATCATTAGCTGTACCACTGCATTTTCCATTCCTATCCTGTTAAAAAAATTGCTGTACCCTTCTACTTCTATTCCTGTCAGCATATCATCTTCCATCAACCATGTTTCAGATATCGTAATAATCTTTGAACAGGCTGACACTAGCAGTGCCACCAATTCATTTTTTTTTTCTGGATACTCCTGGCATTAGTATAAAGAATCGAGGCATTGTCACTGTTTCTATACTTATTATTCCCTCCTGACTCTACTGGATTCAACATTACCTGTTGCATTCCCTTTCTCCCAAGCACCTATTCCCACAAGAGGCCACCTCTGATACCATCTACCCTTATAATTATAATTGCCCTGTATCGACACACTGACTTGTTCAGCGAACAGCATTCTATGTTGATGCCTACATTCTTCCTCATTCAAATGCAAGTGGACTCTTGTATACAGTTCCTTCCTGTCCTGAAATGCCCTCCAAGTATCCATGTATTCCAGTCCTTTCTTTCAAAACATTCTGCTATCATATCATGCATTATTGATGCTCTTCTCTGCAGCTCTGAATTATCATACCTGGGCAACACACACTATCTTCTCTCTCTCTCTCAGTCTTCTTCTGTACAATCTCAAGCATGAACCTCAGATTTCTTACCACCCAATTCACACAGCCTCTCAAGTGATTCATGCCCACCATCACAGTCATCTCATCTACCCTTTCACCTCGATTAATGGCGACAGTCACACATTCTATCACTTCTGCAGACAAACACTCCTCAGGCATTCTATATTGCACACCATGGATTATCGAGTCTCCATATGTCATCCTTGTTACTACCCTGTTTCTTCCTTGCTAACCAGCAACCCTCACTCTCTCTCCTCTAACACTTCCTTTGTTTCCCATCTTATTTGTCATCGTATTGTCTCTCCATCCCTCTCTCACATTTTTCTCTTTCCATCTTTTTTTACTGGTTTTCTCATTCTGTCCTCTTGTTTTGTCCTCATCTCTTGTTTGGGATGCTAGAGAGAGTTAAACTAATGTTTAACTCTCTCTAACTTATTAGAGATTTAAACTAATGTTTAAATCTCTCTAACTCCTACTCTGAATCCTTTTGCATTCATTGTTTCAGTTGCCTAATCTCATCTTTCACTCTTCTCAACTCATTCCCGAGACATTACACTTTTTCTTTCAGTTCATCTGATACTCTCTACAACTACCTGCTCTTGCTTACTGTACTTCCTCTTTTTATTTTTTCATTCACATTTTACTTGCTATCCTCACCCTTGATTACGGTACTCATCTCTCTCAGTCAGTTTTCTCCTGTTTCTGATGTAATGCTGCTGAGGTCCATTATACGATGGTGGTATTTAAAAGTTCTCGGCCTTGATCATAGATAGCAACACTATTGGCAAGATTTTTTTTCTAAGTTGGTACATCTGTCATAACCATCCATGTGAAATTGCAAGTCATATTATCAAGTAGTTTGTTTTATACAGCTGTCTGAAGCAAAAGTGTTGTCTGTATCCCTTGAAATGGAAAAAATTGAGTATCGTGCAGTTATAAAATTCTTTATAAAAGAATGCTTAATGACAAAAGAAATTCATTTGAAGTGCAGAGAATTTTACGGGCACTCTTCTCTTTCATTTTCCACAATTAAGAAATGGGCTGCCAAGTTTAAAAATGTCTGTACCAACCTTGGAGATGATCCACGTGAAGGATGTCCAAAAACTGCAACAACACCAGAAATCATTGATCAAGTGCAAGAAAAGTATTGGATGACCAGCGAGTCAAAGCATGTGAAATTGCTGACTATAGGCATTTCTAAAGAATGTGTAGGATATATTTTGCATGAAGAATTGCAAATGAAAAAGCTTTGTGCAAGATGGGTGCGCGAAGAAAAGTGCACTTGCATGAAAATTTCTGAACAGTGCTTGGAGCATTTTAACAAGAATAAAACTGATTTTGTGTATCAATTTATTACTATGGATATGACTTGGATTCACCATTACACACCAGAATCCAAACAGTAGTCAAAACAGTGAGCAGAAGGCGGTTGTTCAGTGCAAAGAAGACAAAGTCGGTTCCATCAGCAAGAAAGGTCATGGCATTGGCGTGTTGTGATGCCAAAGGCATTTTTTTATTAGATGTTTTAAGGATACTTGTGACATAAAGACTGAATAATATAAGCACGTAAACACAAGAAAGATATTTAATTAACCAAATATTTTGGTCTGGAAATAGCAGACCATCTTCAGTAGCACTACAAGAACAGTTTTTTAAAAAAAAAAATACAAGGTGGAATACAATAGATCATTTAAAAATAGAACAAGCCGCATGATGTTATATCACTAAGAGCCAAAACTAATTGTTCTGCTTCTAATTTTCTACAGAAAGAACTTTCTACTATCCAACAACAACACATGAAACTCGATGGCTTTTCCGAAAAGAGTACTCAACATCTTCTCGATTCTTATAATCCACCACAAAACAACAAAGATTCAATTCGTCAAGTTCCAATTCCATACATCTCTGGGATTTCAGAACCTATCGCAAGAATTCTGAAGAAATATGAGTTAACAGCTACGTATTCACCTATTAACAAATTATCTTCCCATTTTCTTTCTCCTAAAGACAAACGCTCAACTATGTCTCTTCCTGGAGTTTATCAAATTCCCTGCAACTGTGATCTCTCTTATTTTTCAAGAGACTGGACGGTCTCTTGAAAAAATAATCCAAGAACATCAGTCCTCCATTCATCACAACAAACTTGAAAAATCTGGATTGGCTCAGCACGGGATTGAAACTAACCACAACATCCTTTGGTCAAAAACTAGCCTCTTACATAGATCCCATTATAAATTGGAATGTTTATTCAAAGAAAGTATAGAGGCCTTACTCCATTGTCCTAACCTGAATCGGAATGAGTGTATATCTATATCAAAAATCTGGGAAAGTCTAATCAGAATAACTCATTAATTCATATTAATTTTATGTTATTTAATATTATTAATTAATATCTTTATTTCAATCATGTCTGTTTAAAAATATTCCCTTTAACACTTAGTGATATAACATCATGCGGATTGTTCTATTTTTAAATGATCTGTTGTTAGTATTCCACCTTGTATTTTTTTAAAAACTGTTCTTCTAGTGCCACTGAAGATGATCTGCTATTTCCAGACTGAAATATTTGTTAATTAAATATCTTTCTTGTGTTTACGTGCTTATATTATCCATTTTTTTTTATTAATTATCTTGAAAAGGGTAAAACAGTAGCCAGGGAATATTATTCCAATCTTTTAACCAGACTACACAAAAAAATTCGTGAGAAAAGCCTCGGTTTCCAGAAGAAAAAAATCATCTTTCATCAGGACAATGCACCTGCCCACAAAGGTGTTTTGACAATTTGAAAATTAAGGGATCTGCACTTTGATTTTTGGAACATCCACCCTATTTTACAGATTTGGCTCCTTCTGATTTTTATCTCTTCCCGAAACTAAACCTCTTCCTCACTGGTCAGCAGTTTTCTTCAAATCAAGAGGTGATTGCAGCTGTAGAGGGCTATCTTACTGAGAACAGGGACAGGATAATGGTGCTCGAGCATCGCTGGAATAAATGTATTAGTCTTAAGGGAAATTACGTTGATAAATAAAAATAATTTTGAAATTATAGATTCGTTTTTTTTCATTGTTAGGCCGAGAACTTTTCAGACCACCCTCGTACTAATGTCTAAATCACAAAGTTCTTCCCATTTTTTCTACATTTTCCATATATATGCACTACTTGTTCTCTCACCTGCCACATATCTCACTGTCCAGATCCATATAGCAGAATAATCTTTACATTTTTGTGTTGAAGAGTCTTATATTTGTCTTGAAATAAATCTCAAGACAAATATAAGACTCTTCAACACAAATGTAAAGATTATTCTACTATGTGGATCTGAGACCTCGAGATTAACCAAAAGGAATTTAAATAAACTGCAGATTTACAAAAACAGATGTCTTAGAAAGATATTTGGAATATACTGGCCAAACAATACATTATGGGGTAAAACAATTTAATCTGACATTAAAACAGAAATACTGAAAAAAAAAATGGAAGAGGATAGACCACACAGTTAGAAACCCAAATTAGGATATAGCAAAGACAGCCATGGAATTGAACTCACAGGGAAGCAGAAGAAGGGGACACCCCAAGATGACTTGATGGAGAGAAATCAAAGCTAAAATGAAATAGCTTGGAAAATCCTGGAATGAAATCAAGAAAGAAGCAAAAACAGAGTCCGATGGAGAAAAGTGATTGATATCCTATGCTCTGAAGGGAGTGAAGACAATAAGTAAGTATCATTCTTTCTCATGCTATGCCCCCCCCCCCCCATCCACTCTTACTCCCTCCTTTTTTTCAGTCTCTCTTGCACCTCTATTCTCTCATTCTCTGCACTGATGCTATTTACTTCTCCATTCATAAGCACTTCTTCAATACATCCATCCTTACTCTTCTGCACTTCATAGTGCTTGTTACTTGCTCAGGTTCATTCTCTGCACTTGTTACTTTCTCATGCAGACAGCCTCTTCTCTCCAGATAACTCAAACCAAAACCATTCAAGTGCAGTATGTCACTCTGATACATTTCCACTCATCCCTCAAACTACACTCCTTTCACTTTACTCATTTTTGGTAACATATTGCAGATACAAAAATGTTTGCTCTCCGCCTCAACTCATCACTGTCATACCAATGAAAAACCGACTGCCTTTCCTACCACACTTGTATCCTTTATTCTTCTCAACAACCTCCTCATATTCATTCTTATGTTTACCTTGTTTCCAACTGAGTCATTCATTTCTACTTCCGCTATCATATTTTTTGATATTTAAAATACTGTAGATTCTGATAATCTATGTTGAAAATATTATAGTCTGATAATCTATGATAATTTTGTAAATTATGAATATGTTTAAATAATGAAATAAATATTTGTCATAAAGGATCATCTCCAACATCTCCTTATGAGGCTCCAACTCCAGTTACCTTAGATGATCCTGTTAAGAAATTGGAAGCATTTCTTAGTACTTCAGTGGAAATCCATAAAGACACAAGTATATCTTTTATAATGGAAGGACTACATCTTACTCTTTATACTGATGGAGAAGAAGTGGTGAGTAAATTTTATCTGACATGTCTGGAATAGATTTCTGTTAGTGTTCTTGCAAGTCATTTATTATTCATTGATTTGAAACTTCTCCTGAGTCTTCATTGTGTAAACATAGTTTACAAAATAATGTAAAAATAAGATTTGAAAATCTAACAGAACATGCACTAATTTTGGCATGTATAGTGTCCTAAAAAACTTCTGCTTTGAAGTGATCATTATCATTTATTTCAAATGTTTTTTGGACAAATTATACTGTGTTCTGATCTTAGATGCTATCAGTGAATATATGACAAGGACTGCCTTCTCTTTTTCCAAATTTATTTTGAAGCACACAATAAGGCAGTTTTCTGTTTGCATTCTTTCTGTTTATATTTCTTTATTTCTCCATTATTATATCTTGGTTTAATTTGTTTAGCATTTCCTAACTTTTCTTTCCATATGGCACATATTTCACCAATTTTGTTTTCCTTTTTTTTCCCTGTAAAAATGCCAAAATGCCTACAAAGAAAGGGAATCTCTAACTTTTTGTTTTATTGTCCACCTGATTCCCTTTCTTTGTAAGTAGTAATGATATATCTAAAGTATTAAAAACATTCAATGTAGTTTGGCTTTGCAGTAGGTTTGGTTTTAGCACAGAATTCTACGTTTGTTATGTTTATTTTGTAATTTTCTTTTTTTTTTATATATATATATATTACCTAATGTGTCCCAAATAAATAACGGAATTTATCATTTAATTATTTTTATTATTATTGCACCTCCTATGGAGTCATAGGGCAACACTCTCACTATATCCATAATCCACAGACTCTCACTATATTTCCTCTGACACATTTCTGCTGCACTATCTCTAACATCAATCTCGAATCTCTTGCTGCACGATTCATATTACCTCTCGTTTCATTCATACCAACAATTACTGTCATCTCCACTACATTTCTACATCACTTCCTTGCCATTGTCATACATCATTTCACCCAGCAAGCATTCCTTGGCACATCCTGAATAATTGGCGCTACATACATGATGTGTTTATTTCCTAAAACCATCACAAAGGTATTTATTAAAATTTTCCTGTGGCTTCTGAATTAAGTCTTGTTTATTGTTTATTTATATATTCTTGTTAGAAATCATTTCACAGAATGCTTACATTTTCTGCTCTTGTATGTTTTTGATTCCCAGAAAACTAGCCATTATACTTATTATAATAATGTACAATATTAACTACACTACTTGGTGCAAAATTCACTCAGAGAACATCAATTTCCAAGACACTCTTATTAGACTCGAATCAAACAGTTAGGAAACAGTTTTTTTTTTTTTTTTTTTTTTTTTTTTTTTTTTTTTTTTTTTTAGTTGTTGTTGTTGTTAAGCCTAGATCAGTGCTTCCCAAACTTCTGGATGTCAGGACCCCTTTGCCAAATTAAAATATTTCATGCCCCCCCCTCGAAAAAAAAATCGTAACAGAGAGATATATTATTATAATATTTATTGTATTTATATCCAAATCAAAACATACACAGCGAATATTGCAAAGATCAAATGCATATATTACATTTTTTGCCTCTTACTTTGGTTCTGAAGACGATGCAGGCTGTTCTGGTAAAATATGAAATACTGTCCTTTTTTTGAGTCTGTTTCTGCTTCTTCTGATTGTTTGTGGGATTTCTTTTATTTTTTATCAGCCACTTATCCATCTCAGGGTTAAATTTTTTAATGTAGAACACATCAAATAATATCACCACTTACCGATACTGGCACACCACAGACTGATAACATGAAATTAGTGAATATTACCTGAATAAGGGGATCCCCGGACCAGGAACATTTTTCTCTTTTGTGACTTTTCTCCCTTTACGGTAATTAAGCCTAACGCGAAACAGACAGCAAAGGCAGGTTATTAAAACGTGCGTATGATTGGTGCGGTATTAACAAAAGATCGCGCAACCGAAAGATAAAAGCATAGCTGACAATTGAGTTGAAATGCTAACTCTCTTCAACCAAATTCCATATGTGAAACTGCCATAACATTCATTATATATATATATATTACTTAGTTTTAACACTTTTACGAATTTTAACACGTTCGGTTGAATTTTATTGCTGCCTTGGGAAATCGAACTCGCACACATCTAATTAATAACAATAGTTTTTAGTTAGATACTGTGTTTGACAATACAACATATGGTTTTGTTTCTGTCTATATATACAGCATAGTTTCTGTATGAGGGGACATGTGATTCATTAACTAGTGTGTTTTTATCCCAGTTGTCTCTAATTGTACTATTTGTTGAGAAATATATTACACAGACTCTTCATACCTTATTCACTGGCATAATAAAAGTACTTGTTTTTATTGCCTCTGCAGTATAGTGGCTGTTAGAGAGGGGTGTTGTTTACCACTGCAAGGGAGTTACTATCTCCCCACATGAATTTGTTTAAGCTTTTTTTCATGTGTGAATTATATGCGAAATTTTTATTGGTGACAGAAAACTAGCTCGGATGACAGTGATAATATAAAACGAGTTTTGATATGTATATAAAGTCAATATCAACAGTCCTGATTACGAACGTGTGATGAAAGGGACAGGAAGATTTGGAGCTTCCCTGGAGAGCATTCGAAGTAAATACAATTGATTTACTGATTTGAAATGAAACATATCAATAAGCAATATTTACTAATATTCATTAAGCGGCGAAATACGAAGGAAGCAAAGTTTGTGAACCAACACCAATGCGTGAATTTTTCCATTAAAATATAAAAAATAACAAAAAAGAAATAATAGATAATAAAAGTTAAATACCTTTCTTTTAAAATAAAAAAAATCTACTTAGTCTTAAAACATTTAAAATTTTTTTTGAATTATTTCATGGCCCCCTCAAAAAAACCTATGGCCCCCAATGGGGCCACAGCCCACAGTTTGGGAAGCGCTGGCCTAGATGTCCCACTGCAGAGCAATGGTCTCCCACAATCTTTCCCACTCTCTCCTATTCTGGGACACTCTTGTCCATGTGATACTGAGCTGTTCTGTGTCATCTCTCCATTTTTTTCCCCTGTCTTCTAGGTTTTCTGACTCCTCTCGACAGCCACTCTGTTGCTTTCTTTGACCATCTCTTATCTTGATATCTTGCCAAGTGGCCTACCCAATCCTATTTTGATTTTTTAGCTCTTCAAATTACGTCTTTTATTTTTGTTAGGTCTCTTAAGTCTTTGTTCCTTATTCTATCTAATCTGGATACTCCAAGTAAACTCCTCTCCATTGCTCTTTGGCAAACTTGGAGCTTTTTTATCTGTGTAGTGGTTAGTGCCCAAGTCTGGGAACCATAATCAAAGTTGGCAGGGCAATCAGATCTAATCATTTTCTTTTTAGACAAATGGGGAGGTCTCCTTTTATTCCCCAGTAGCTCTTATAAGCACTGTCGATTCTGTCATGGATTTCAAGTTCAAAGCGATTTGATATGGAGATCATTTGTCATATGTATTTGTAGTTCTCTTCATATTCTATTATAGTATTTTCAAGATCAATGGGAATATGTTCGTGGTTTGTCATTTGTTTATTTTTATTTTATGTTAGTTTATTGTTAGACCTATTTCCTTACTTTTTTATGCTTAATTCATTGATCATCAGATTAAGTTGAGAGCCATCTTCATCAAACGCACACAGAAGGACGTCATCTGCAAAATGTAGATTGTTTAACATCTTCTCCTGAATATCCTTAATCATCCCAATCCAGACACCTGAAAATGCTTTTGAAGGCTACTGTAAAAAGTTTGAGAGCAATGGGATCACCTTATTTGATGCCTCTCATCATCATCATCAACATCATCAAATTCCTGCCATGTACCCTCAAGGGGTGAACAGGATATGATAGTACTACATGAAAATAAAATTACATCATTACTAACTTCCTATCTACAATTTTCCTCCAAATCAGTCTGTTACTTGTCAACACTCCAACATTATCAGATCTTATATTTCTATCGTCTAAAGCACTTTGTATCAATCCACCTATATCTTGGTCTTCCTCTGGGTCGTTTTGCTGCCAACCTGGCAGAGAACACTTGTTTTGCTAATCTTTCCTTGTCCATTCTGTTTAAGTGACCATACCACCTGAGATTAGCTCTGCTAACGCATTCCTGGATGCTGACAATGTCAAGTTCTTTCCTAATATCCTCGTTTTTAATATGATATTACCATTGATGCCATCTGTTCACGCCTCTAATCTTTCTCAGGACTCTCATATCTGCGGTCTCTAGTCTTTGGTCAAGTGTTTTACTTCTGACCCAGCTCTCAGATCCATAAGTTAAAACTGGTTTGAACACTGTCTTGTATACAGCTAATTTAGTGTTTCGACTAATTTCTCTCTTATTCCATATGAATTTATTCAATTGACTTCCCACCATACCAGCTTTGATGATTCTGTTGTCTATTTCTATATTTAATTTACCATCTTCAGTAAAAATCGTGCCTAAGTAGCTGAAATGTTTTACTTGTTCCACAGGTTCTCCATTCACAACACAGTTGACATTTTCATTGATTCTGCCTATTTTCATTGTCTTTGTCTTTTCATTGCTGACCTTCATACCATATCTATTACAACAGCTATTCAATTTAGTCAGAGAATCTTGCAGACTTGTAGTGGATTTATTTAGAAGTATAACATCATCCGCATAAAGCAAAGAGCTGACATTAACATCTCCAATTTTGATATCATGTTTAATACCACTTTCCTTCATAATGTGATCCATATAGATAATGAATAACAGAGGGGATAATGTACATCCTTGTCTCACACCAGATTTAACATTAAAACATCTTCCTGTACTTCCTTCAATTCTAACTGCTGACTTATAACTCAAATAAAGACTAAGTATTGCTTGATATAATGCCCCATTGATACCATATAACTGCAGCGTATTGAATAGCTTCTCTCTTGGCACCTTGTCATATGCCTTTTCCAGATTGACAAAACTTAAATACAGATCTTTGTTATATTCCCAGGCTTTCTCGACTATTTGTTGTAAAGTGAAGATCTGATCCTGACAGCCTCTGTTTTGCCTGAATCCAGCTTGTTCTTCACCAAGCTTTTCTTCCACAATTCTTCTCAACCGTTTCTCAAGTATACTTGCATAGATCTTGCGAGGAACACTCAGTAGGGAAATACCTCAGTAATTCTCACTTGCAGTTTTATTTCCCTTTTTATATATGGGTACTTTGAGAGCCCTATTCCAATCATCGGGAATTCGTCCCTCTGTCCAGGCTTTCTGAACTATGCAGTGCAGCCACTGTAAGACTCTCATCCCACCATACTTCAACATTTCTGGTCGAATATCATCTACTCCTGCTGCCTTTCCACATTTTAAGCTTTTGATGGCTTTTTCTACTTCAAGTATGGATATGTATTCCTGACTGCATGCCTGGTCAGTGTTGTTTACCACTGTGCTGTCATCACTGCTTGTTTCATTTAGCAGTTTTTCAAAGTAATTACTCCATACTTCAAGGATATCTTTTTCTCCCATTTTCATGTCACTTTATCATCTCTAATTCCTTTTATAGCACTCTTTCCTCCATTCTTAAGCTTCTTCAACAACCTCCAGAATATTTTGCCACCTTCTTGATATTTATTTTGTATATTCTTGCCAAAGTCCTCCCATGACTTTTGTTTAGCTAGTTTTACCCAGTGCTTAGCATTCTTGCATTTGTCTTTATATTCTCTAAGAGCACAAGCTGACTTATTTGACAGGAACTTTTGGTATGCTTTCTTCTTTTCTTACACTGCCTCTAACTTCCTGTGTCCACCAGGGAGTTCTGATTTTTTTATCCTTACAGACAACCTCACCACATGCCTCTCTGGCAGAATCAATCAATGTTTTCTTCAGAGTTTGTCACTGAATCTCCAAGGTTTGATTCATGTTCTCAAACTCTTTCATTTTTTCTTCAATAATCTTTGTGTATTTTAGTCTACAGCTCACATCTGAGAGCTGCTCAACTTTTATTCGCTTTAAAACTTTCTTACATGTTATTCTTTTCAATAGAAATTCAATTTTATACTGCTCAAGACTAAATAGTGATCACTTCCAATTTCAAATCCTCTGTACACTCTGGTGTCCTGCACCAGGGAGAAAACATCACTGTCAATAATAACATAGTCAATGAGACTTTTCTTTTTCCTAGCCTCTTCTCTCCATGTGAATTTGTGCACATTTTTATGTTGGAACATGGTGTTAGTAATAACCAGTCCATGTCCTGAGCAGAAATCCAACAGATATTTGCCATTATTATTAGCTTTGCTCTTTTCTCCAAATTTTCCCAAAATATTTTTGTATGTCTCACAATCATTTCCTAGTCTGCTATTTAGATCCCCAACAAGGACCAACTTTTCATTTTTCATTGTGTCAGTTGCTTTTTCTAAAAATTTCTCCACTTCTACCTTAGTAGAACCTTCTGTGGGACCATAGGCACAACTAAGTCTCATTGTCCAGTTCCCCATTCTCATATTTGCCCACATTACTCTACTTGATACTGACTGCCATTCAAGAAGATTAGCCTTGTATTTTGTGTTGAATACTATGGCTACTCCTTCTTTTCCTTGATTGTCATTGCCTGAATATAACATTTTGTATTTATTGCTCAGAAAGATCTCACCAGTTTTGGTCTTTTTTGTTTCAGTCACCCCTATTATGTCGATCTGGTACTTATCTAATTCCTCAGCTAGCTCAATTTCTTTGCCATTCAGGCTTCTTACATTGATAGTACCGATCTTTAACTCTGGTGATGTTGAGTTGGGGTTTATTTTCAGATTTGTTCCAGTAGCTGACTTTTTGCTGTTTGCCATGGTTCCCTGGCGAAAACAACGGGGGCCTTGTTTAACCGGGCGACGCCCCAGCCGGCATGAAATTTTGTCATGTTGTACCATCATTCAATATTTTGGTTTAACCAATAAGAATACAATTTGGTCGGCTAAATCCCAAATTGCCAGCCCATCCTCGTCCGTTCAGTATCCAAGTAGATACCCAACAGGGTGCACCACGAGAAGGTGAGGATTGGACATTAGGTCAGAAGCCCTGGTCGGTTCTCCGCATTCCTTTAAAGGCTATGTGGAGGTCTCCTCTCAGTTATACAGCTTTGACCCTTAAGCACCCCTCTCCTTGATGCCTCTCTCCATCCTAAAAAAGTCGTCACTCCCCTCCAACTTGATAGATACCTCATTATTTTCATAAATGATTTGAAGTAGTCGGACATATTTTTTCCTTGAATCCCATGTCTTTCTAAGCAGAGAAAAGAGGGTAATGTTTGATTGAGTCAAATGCTTTGTCAATGAAGGCCAATATATAAAGGTTTATTATATTCTAAATATTTTTCTACTATTTGATGTTGATAGTATACATTTCTACTATGTAGATGGTCTATTGTAGAAAATTTTTTTCTAAAACTTGCTGTTGTTCGGAGTGGAGATGGTTACAAATTGTTTTGAGGATTATCTTGTGAAAATTTTATAGTTTTGTGATAATAAACTTATAGGCCTGTAGTTGTTTATATCTGATTTTATGATTTTTTGTGAAACAGAATTATTTCAAATTTCAGCCATTGATTAGGGAACATCTCATCTTTTAGGATTCTATTGTACAGTTTAAATAATAATGGTAATAAGTTGTCTGAGCCATATTTGGAAGGTTCTGCAGGCATTTCATTTGGTCCTGGACACTTATTGCATTTAGTTGATAGCAGTCTTAATTTCTGTTTCTGTTATGGGTGGAATGTGGACATTTTCCATATTCCTATTGTTTGTTGAATTTGATAATGGCTTGTATAAAGGTCTCTGTAAAACTCATTGGCCAAGCCTTGAATTCTTTTCTATTGTTTCTTATGTTTCCAATTTTATCTAAAAGACAGGGAATCAATTTTTAGCTATTTTTAGTGAGGTTCTATTTTCTATTGCCTTGGATATTTCTCTTGTATTGAATTTTCTCAAATCATTTTGGATTTCTCTTTTGATAAATTTGTCAAATTCTGCAAATTTAATCTTATCTCTCGATGAATGTAGTCTGTTTTTCTAAGGTATTTCTCTTTCATCTATTAATATCTTAGATTTTTGAGAGATCTTATCTCTCAGATAAGCCAAAAATGCCAGTAGAATTATTGGCATTTTTGGTTTATTAAGGTTTAATCTCTGCCAATAGAATTATTTGGAGGTTTAATTGACAACTTAGTAATAGTCTCAATAGTGAAAGATCTTCACCATCGGTATCTGACTGTCAGCTTTTGAGAAGCAATCATACTTGTAAAATTTTCTTTTTATTGATCTATTGCATTAACATTTAGCTTGTTTGGCTTAACATACTTAATCCTGTTTTTCTGTTTTGATAATGAGATCATTCCTCTCATCATTCTATTATCTGTACTAAATCTAAAATTATTGAGCACCTGTAAAGAGTTAATTAGGCTTGTATTTGGGCAGAGAATGAAGTCGATCTCTCTCTTGCTATTTCCATCAAGAGAAATATGAGTCCCCCATTTGTTAAACCTCTTTTTGAATACTGAATTTTTGAATTCAGTATTCAAAATACTGAAATTCAAAAATACTGAATTCAAAAATTCAGTATTGTTAAATTATAACTTGCTAAGTTAAATAATAATTCATTGTGCACGTTTCTAGAACCCTAGCCGTATGGTCCCATCACTTTGTCCTGTTGTGATGTTCTTAATCCCATTCTAGCATTAAAGTCTCCCATTGCTATTAGCTCTTGTTTTTTCTCTTTCCAAGCAATATTTGATAGATCATTATAAAACTCTTCTATTTCTTCTACACTATAGCTTGAGGTAGGTGCATATACCTGGATGATCAAGATCTCTTTGTTTATGAGTTTTATTTTCAAGCTTACAATTCTTTCCAAGTATCCTTTGAATTCTACTATATGTTGTTTCATCAGGATTCATAATAAAAAATAAATGGAAACAACATATAGAAACAGATTATGAATTAGCTAAGCTCTTTACCAATATTCCCTCTAATTTTTGCCTGCCCATCGGCACATGAAAAACATTTTGTTCATAAGTTTCCAGTCTCAGATTTAATGTGTGCCGTAGCCTGCAAGCACACTAGTGAAGGTTACAATTAAGAAACTCTAAATTAAATCTCTTAAATCTATGTAACTACAAAAATCCATCACCATTTGCATGAGTTCAATTCACTATACTAACCAGATAGTCACTTGAACATAGAACATTTGTTATTCATAAAAAAAAAAAAAAATCATTTCTAAAATTGCAGTATGATGAACCATATAGTGTCATTTTGCAAGGGAAAAAAAATACATGTAGACTTTAGTGCGATTTCTGTTAAATACACTCATATTTATTTCAGTAAATGTTTTTTGAAAATACAGAGAAAAAGGCAAGAAAGCAAAGTACTATGTTTTACAGAGCTATGTTTTACATAGTAAAACATAGCTATATTTAACTATGTAAAACGAGCTAAACAAAAGTTCTAGAAAGACTTTGGTAAGAACATAGAAAAAAAATATCAGGAAGGTAGCAAAATATTCTGGAGACTACTGATTAAGCATAGAAATGGAGGAAAAAGTACTGTAAAAGGAATCAGAGGTGATATTATTATTATTTTGTGACATCTCCAAGGAGTCCAGACTCATCAAGGGAGGGCACATACTCTACAACTCTCCATCTCCACCACGTCCATCCATCACCATCATCTATACCAATGCCATCTATTGCCTATTGCTACCACCACCAATAGTATTTTATTTTATTTTATTTTATTTTTTTGTCTGTAAACTGTAAATGGTGTGTGTGTGTCCTGAAGGAGGCGAATTTTTCTGTATGTGAGATGAAAAATCCAAGTTTCTGGGAGAAAAACCTTGCTACCTCCATATGAGATCAGCTAACTCACCTTCAGTTGAAAAAAAAAAGCCCATATAACAATCTCCCCCCCCCCCCCCATATAAAGATATGAAAACTGAAGATAACAATATTCTAGATGTCTGGAATAATTACTTTCAAAAAGTGTTAAATGAAAAAAGCAGTGCCAGCATGATAGTAGAAAACTCCCAACAGGAATGCAGTCAGGAATACATATCCATACTTGAAGTAGAAAAAGCCAGAAACATGAAATATGGTAAGGCAGCTGGAGTAATGAAATTCAACCAGAAATGCTCCAATATTATTATTATTACTGACACCTCCAGGGAGTCCAAAGACTCATGGAGGTATAAAAGTTTTACAGTGGCTACATTGCATAATTCAGAACGCCTGGCCAGATTGTCAAATTCCAGGTGATTGGAGCAGAGCTCTTATAGTATCCATCTATAAAAAGGAAGATAAATCTGAATGTGAAAATTGCAGAGGTATTTCCCTATTGAGTGTTCCTGGTAAGATTTATGCAAGTATACTTGAGAAATGTCTAAGAAAAATTGTGGAAGAGAAGCTTGTTGAAGAACAAGCAGGATTCAGACCAAATAGAGGTTGTCAGGATCATATTTTTGCTTTAAGACAAATACTTGAGAAATCTTGGAAATATAACAAGGATTTGTATTTAAGTTTTGTTGATCTGGAAAAGGCATATGACAAGGTGCCAAGAGGAAAGCGCTTCAAAACGCTACAGTTATATGGTGTCAATGGGGCATTATATCAAGGAATACTTAGTCACTTTTTAAGCAGTGCATCCGCAATTAGGATTGAAGAAGGTACATAAAGATCATTTGAGATAAAATCAGGTGTGCAACAAGGGTGCACAGTATCTCCACTGTTATTCATTATCTATATGGATTGCATTTTGAAGGAAAGTGGAATTAAAACTGATATAAAAATTAATGATGATAATCTTAGCTCTTTACTTTATGCAGATGATGTTATACTTCTGAATAAATTCAGTACAAGTCTGCATGATTCCCAGACTAAATTGAATAACTGTTGTAATAAATTTGGTATGAAAATCAGCAATAAAAAGACAAAGATAATGAAACTAGGCAGAAACACTGAAAACATTATCTGTATCCTGTACGGTTGAACCTATAGACAAGTAAAACATTTCAGCTATTTAGGCACAATATTTAGTGAAGATTGTAAAATAAATATGGAAATAGATAGTAGAATTAGTAAAGCAGGTATGGTAGGAAGTCAGCTGAATAAATGTATATGAAATAAGAAAGAAATTAGTCAAAACACTAAATTAGCTTATGTAAGACAATCTTCAAATTAAATTATGGATTTGAGAACAGGATTAGAAATAAAACACTTGATCAAAGTGTTTGATTCCAAAAGTGTTTTTAATTCATGTATAGTATGGCTTTTATCACAAATTGTGCTGTACTTTTTGTTTGGATACAAGTGTCCTTCAGTGGTATTGTTGTTGATATTTTTTGTTATTTATATTGATTTGCTACTTGTTTGTTTGTACTGCTTCTGATTCTGAAAAAGGCATCCATAAAGAAATGCATATCATGACACAGATGGCTTTGTTACGAAGATCTAGCACTGCCTTCGATTTTTGGCAGTGCAGGCAAAAATTGCTAAATGTATGCACCAGAATTTTTGAAAGATTTGTAGACTGTTTGGGGTAAACATAAAGAAGGAAAGCATTGGCACAAATTACTTAGTTGGGGAAAAAAAGAATGTTGAGAGAGACTTGAGAAACTTATTGCAGCAGGTAAAGAAGAATAGTGTTGTTGTTGGAAAAGCCAGGCATGTTGCTTAAATATGACAACAGTGAATTGAGAAGAGCAGAGATTATTATTATTATCCAGGCCTCCATGGAGTCGAGACTCATCATGAGAGATTGTTCACAGAGTCAAGAAGTTAATGTAGTAAATGACCAAAGTCTACTTGTGAAGCAGTATATAACACAACTAAACAGATTGTATAATAGGAGGAAGATGGATATGAGGTCGAAGATGTGGTTGTAGCATCACAAGGTGATAGAATGCATAAAGGTGAAGATGATACAGGCATAAATGGAAATCAGAGTCAGGATCAGAGAAATGGAAGTGGTTAGACTGAAGAGATAGGTGTGGTATAGTCGCTAGAATAGGGAATGTTGGTGCTGGTAGAACGGCCTCAAAATCACAGGGATTTTTATGTTTGTACAAAAACGTAAGGAGTATTTGAAATAAGAGAGCTGAGTTTATTGCATTGATTGAGTCAGTATGCCCAAAATAATTGGAATAAGTGAAAGTTGGTTGTCAGAGGAGGATTTGAAGTCGTGAATAGAAATAGAAGGTTATATAGTTTTCTGGAAGGACAGAAATGTGAAAAGAGGAACAGGGGTCTATTGATGATTGCATAGAAATTGTGTCAGCAAAGTGTGAAAGTTGATAATGCCTGCACAGATTTTCACCTCTTTGGTATGAAGTTGAAATAAACAGGTCAGTATACTTGCTAGGATGCTATTATAGGCCAGGGTATACAGAGAATACCGATTGTGAAATGTTTAAGCAAATTAGTTGGCCATGTAAAAAGAAGATGATTCTGATAAGAGACTTTAATTACAGGAAGATAGCATGGAATGAGAAGATAATGTATGGGAACAAGAGAGTGAATTTGTTAAATTTCTGAGATAAATATCATAAGCAGCATGTGACTGAATCAACTAGAGGCTTTAATGTTTTGGATTTAACTTCACAAGATGTCACTCAGTCCATCAAGAAGATCATGGCAACAATCTTTTGGGATTGCCAGGGAATTCTCTTTATTGATTTCAAGGAAAGGAATACCACCGGGAATGTAGAATATTATGCTTCACTCCTGCCCAAACTGCACAACACAACGCCATAAAGGAGAAGAGATGAGGACTGCTGAGTCATGGTGTTCACCTACTTCAAAACAATACTCCATTCCATATGCCTATTGTTGCAAAGACTGCAGTTAAGAAGTGTGGCTTCCAGGAGATTGAACACCCATCCTTCTTTCTATCACCTCTAAAAGTTAGTCAGGCCGGAAACTTATGGAACCACCCACGTATATACAAGTAGCCTAGTCATGAAAATACTTCTCGGACAACCTTTGTTTGCTTACACAAGGATAAAATAAGAATATAATTTCTTGTATATTTAATTTATGATACTTTATTTATTTTTATTTTTCTCAGAGTTGTGTGCTGGTCAGCATTCATTGCGTAGAAATTATGGAGACAAAAATATGTGTTAGAGTAATTGCCTTACTTAAAAAGTGACCCTCAACTCAAGCATAAGAACCTTGGTGATGAAGTATGATTATGAAATTATAAGCAACTCCTTTATAAAAAACAGCTATAAACTAAAAAAACAATTCATCACCAGATGTTCCACAATAACACTACTAAAGATAAAAATATTATAAAAATGCCTTAGCTATACCATACATTAAGAGAATAAAAAAATAAATATGCAGAGCACAGCAATAAACACAATATGAAGGTAATATTCAAACCATCCACAAAATTAAAATGAATATTCTGCTCATCTAAAGAACTCCTTCCTACCTTGCCCATCTAGGTATATACAAAATTTCCACCTGTAACTTACTCTGCATAGGGATTGCAGGATGTAATATCCTAACAAGAAAACACCATCACAAAAACAGCACATTAAATTCCTTCCTTAAAAAAACAACAGGACATTCCAATCATGCACTCCAAATTTGTCAAAATTGGAAAGGCACTAAGTTCCTACACTACACCAAAATTTGGTATGAAAGAAAATTCAAAGAGTGCCCATAGAAATATTTCTTGAAGAGACATAATGCAGAAGCTCACCCTCAATAAGACAGTGGCTGAGCAAAATCTGTGACAGAGGAGTCATCAAACGGCTCTCTTCTGAATATATTCAAGAATTTTAAAAGCAGTTTAAGAAGTACCATGCCAGATGTGAGAGTAGTATTCCAAGGTTGGGTTTATGTAGGATTTGTACAGATAAGTAACTGGACAGATAAAATGTAGTCTTAAGAGAAACAGGATGCTAAATTTTCCTGCAATAGAAGTGATGTGTTATGCCCAGAAGAGCTAGCATTAATAATTAGTCCCTAAAGAGAGACCTGATCTTGACTGTTAATGCTAAGTATTGGCAATGGTAAAGGGAGAACAACTCAGGTGGTTTTTTTTTTTTTTGCAAAAAAAAAAACAGCAAAAACATATTTTGGAATAATTGAAATTGCTAGGATGTTAATGTCTCATTGTCAGATGGTGTGGAGTTTGGTGTTCATGGAGCTTATTTTTCAGATGATTGACTCCTATCCATTTCCCAAGTAAGCAAACAGACAAAAAAGTCAAATTTGCGCCTTGCATTACGTGCAGGCGCAAAAGGTTTAAAATAGCTTGGTATCTTTAACATTTATTATACCCAAGGTAAAATACTTTCTAGATTTATATCTCCTCCTGAGATTTTTATTTAATAAGGTTAGAACACCTTATGGTAACTTGTTCTAGTAAAATACTTATAAGCTCTGTATTACTAAAATCTTGATATTTCTAGCCTGGCTCCCACCGATGAGACCTCAATAAAGGTCGAAACCGGTCTGGGTAGTGCCCCTTAATACAAAGCATCATACATCTCCTCCAGGAGATGTGCTTTGCATTATGGGTAAATATTAAGATTAGTGATCAGAGCTTATTCTACTTTTATCATGAGTTACCTTGGTCTTGCACTACCTGCAGGGTCAGCTAGACTTGCATTACGTGCAGGCGCAAACTTGACTTTTTTGTCTGTTTACTTACTTGGGAAATGGAGTAAAACCAGGTTTAAAATAGCTTGGTATCTTTAACATTTATTATACCCAAGGTAAAATACTTTCTACACACACACACACACACACACACACACATTTATCATTTAGTTTAGTAGTTCCTCAGCAGTAAGGAATGATGGCGGCTGCAGCTGCAATCACAAATGGCATGTCACCAAGTCCTCTGCCATTTAAGAACTCTATTATGTGTAACATACTAAAGGACCTTGTGGCATGCAGTGCTTGCGGCATGTATGTATCCCAGCAATTGGATATGTGATGGGTGAGAGAAGGGGGAATGCGTGTATGCGCAAAATGTAGGCAATGGGAGGAATTCAGTGAATTAGATATTTAGATAACCGACCTAGTTGTGTCAAGGACAGGAAATGAATGTCGGGAGACGAGTAGTGTGATAGGAGAGAATGACGAGCAAAATATGAGTGAGAAAATAAGAGTTGGGAGTGTGGAAGGCTTGAATGACTGTGAAGGTTTCGGAGATGGTCCTAATTTGGAGAATGAATGGCGAATAAGAGTGACTAACTTGCAGAGAGGGATAGACAAGCTGAAAGAGGAGGTGGATTGTCTTCTTAACGAGATGAGATTAGGAGAATGGAATAGATGAATGCAAGGCAAATCAGAGTAGGAGTGAGAGAGTTTTGGGAATGATAGAAGAAGAGAGAATAGAAACTGTAGGAGAGAGACAGGGAATGAGAGAGAGAGGTATGGGAATGCTAGAATAGGAGCAGTAGAAGAGAGGGAATGAGAGAGAGGTATGGGAATGCTAGAATAGGAGCAGTGGAAGAGAGGGAATGAGAGAGAGGTATGGGAATGATAGAAGAGAGAATAGAAACAGTAGAAGAGAGGGAATAAGAGAGAGAGTTATGGGAATGATAGAGAATGGAAACAGTCAAGAGAGGAAATGAGAAGAATGCAAGAGAGTGCTGGAACCAGGGATAGAGTGATGCCAGGACATCAGGCAAGTAGGGGAACACAGAAAGGGTTATAGGAGAGAGAGCGAGGGATGCAGGTATGCAATCAAGGAACAGAGTGGTAAGAGGTATGATGTATGGAGACTCAATGATCTGTGGTGTGCAAGATAGGATGTCAGGTGTGTGTTTCCTTGGAGGGACGATAGATAATGTGGCTATGGCAATTAAGAGGAGTGAAAGGATGGATGAAATGATTGTGAGGATGGGCACGAATGACTTGAGAGGCAACATAAATTGGGCAGCGAGGGATCTGAGATTCTTGCTTGAGGTTGTTCAAAAGAAAATGCAGACAAGAAAGATTGTGTGTGTGTGTGTGTGTTGCCCAGGTATGATAGTGATGAGCTGAGCAGAAGAGCAGTAATACTGAATATCATAATAGCCAGAATGTGTCAGAAGAGAGGATTGGAATATGTGGATGCTTGAAGGACATTTGAGGACAGACGGGAACTGTATGCAAGAGACCACTTGCGTTTGAATGAGGAAGGACGAAGGCAATTGGAGAGATTGCTGTTTTCTGAACAAGTCAGTGTGTCAATGCAGGGAAATTAGAATTCCCAGAGTGGATGGTTACAGGGCTGCTTGGGGGAAGGGGGACGACGTCAGGTAACACTGATTCCAGTTGGGTCAAGAGGGGACAATGATAGGTATAGAAGCAGTGACATTTTTATGCTTTATACTAATCCCAGGAATATCTGAAATAAAAGAGATGAATTGGTGGCACTGACAGCATCAGCCTGGCCAAAGATTATTGGGATCTCTGAGACGTAGTTGACAGAGGATGATATAATAACAGGAATTGAAGTAGCAGAGTACAACATTTTTTTTGGCAGGATAGGAAAGGAAAACATGGTGGTGGAGTACTACTTAAGTGATGACTTATTTCCTCTAAGAGTAGAGGCTTTGGAAGGCAGTGACACTAATGGTTTTGAAAGCATATGGAATGAGGTAGAAGTGGACAAGACAGGATATTTAGTGGGGTGTTGCTACAAACCAGGGAGCACGAGATGTTTAGGCAGTTGAGCTTGGCAAGTGCAAGAAGAATGATTGTTATGGGAGATTTTAACTATAACAGTATAAGCTGGGAAGAAGAAAATGCATATAGTAATAAGAGGATGGAATTTCTATATTTTTTGAGGACAAATGTCTTAGGCAACATTTAATAGAGGGAACAAGAGGTTCAAGAGTTTTGGATTTTAACATAGCATCAGAAGAGCTGATAATAAACGAGATTACATCTCTCCCACCAGTTGGAGAGAGTGAATATGTGGTTTTGACTTCGAAGATGAATAGACATGCAGGATTATCAAAGAAAAGTGAATGTATGTGGAATTATAAGGCAAGTGATTTTAATAGTCTTTGGTATCAACTAGGGGCAGTTCCATGAAGGGCAGATTTGGAAGGCCGGGATATCATTAGTGTTTGGGAAATTGTGAAGGAATATTTGTTGGCAGCAATAGTAAGCTGTATTCCACAAGCGAAGAAGTGAACACAATTTGGTGTAAAGTGGATAACAAACAATATCAAACAGGAACTGCAGTTGAAAAAGAGATTATGGAAGAGATAAAAGGAGAGGGGGTGGAAGGCAGATAAACGAAGAATATAAGACACGGCCCAGGAGAGTGACTGTGGGAGAGGTACCCAAGGAATGGAAGGAAGGTAAGATATTGCTGTTGCATAAAGGCAGTAGCAGACTGGAGATGTCTAATTATAGCCCAGTTTGTGTGTCATCAGTAGTTGTTAAGGTCTTGGAGAAATTAGTGAGGGACTATATACAGCATTGGGCAGATGATGGTAATGTTATCTGTGAGAATCAACATGGATGTGTTAAGGGGCGCTCTTGCTTTAATAATATTATTATTACCCCAAGACTTCATGGAGTCAAAGACTCATCTGGGAGGTCCTTTTATCACACTCACATCTCATCATACCGAGCCTTAAACACACTCAAACTGCTTCCAGACACCACACTCTCAGACAACGCATTCCAATCATTCACAACTCTGCAAGGAAAAAACCTGCCTCTCACTCTCCTACTTACACCCTCTTTATACAGTTTCCAGGGATGACCTCTGGTTCTCCCCTGATCTCCCACTATTCTCTGTAGAACTTCTCCACCATTGATCTTATAACAACCCCTTACTAACTTGTAGGTCTCTATCATATTTCCCCTCTTCCTCCTCTCCACCAGACTCTGCAAATTGCATCTCCTCAATCTTTCCTCATACTTGACATTCCAGAGGTGAGAAACTACCTTAGTCAGTCGCCTTTAGACCCTTTCCAACATCTCTTCATCCTTCTGAAAACCCGGCGACCAAATTTGGGCACAATAGTTTGTGTGGCCTAATCGAAGCCTTATACAACGGAACAAGAATCTCCCTACTTCTACGCATCATTCCCTGAAGCCTTTGTGTTGTCTTCACAATTTTGGCAATGTGTCCCCTGAATTTTAGATCCTTATCCACTATCACCCCCAGATCTCTTATTTCCTCAATCTCCAACAATATATTCTCACCAAGCATAAATTCTGCATCCCACCTTTGTTTTCCCAATTTTAAAACCTTACATTTTGACATTGAACTCACATCCCCATTTTCTTGCCCAATCATTCAATTTATTCAAGTCTTCTTGCAAAGCCACAACATCTTCACTACTCTTTATGGTTCATCCCAACTTTGCATCATCTGCAAGCAACTGATCTCCATTCAAATCTTCGCCAATATCATTAATATACAAATTAAATAGTAATGGCCCTAAAACAGACCCCTGAATCACTTCACTAGTGACTTTCCTTTTCCTGGATGTTACACCCCCATAAACAACTTGTTGATACCTATCAGATAGCCAGTCTCCGTCCATTGCACTAATCTAATGTCCAACCCCATCTGCTCTAGTTTGACTGTCAACTTATCATGAGGTACTCTATCAAAAGCTTTTGCCAAATCCAAGTATATTACTGGGTATCTTTCTCCTCTGTCCAAGGAAGCAGTCACTTTATTGTAATAAGTAAGTAGATTACTAAAACATGACCTCCCTTTAGCAAATCCATGCTGTCCATCAAAGATAATACCATTCTTATCAACCCAACTCTGGATCCTAGTTCTCACAAGCTTCTCCAACTAGTTCACCACAACACCTGATACACAGATAGGCCTATAGTTTGATGCTTGAGTTCGATCACCTCCTTTATGAAGTGGCACAATCTTGCCCTCCTTCCACTCTTTAGGAACTTGACCGAGTGCAAGCTCATATTAAAAAAAATATGTCAAGACAGGTGTTAACTCCCTGGCACATTCTTTCAGATTACGTGGTGATATATTATCAAGTCCCACAGCCTTATTTACATCTAGTTTACTCAACTCCCAAAAAACCTCTTGCTCACTTACAGTTAGTCTCTCCTCCCCATCAACAGCTGCTCTCAATCTCTCCATGAAGTCACATTCACAAGATTGAAAGATCTTTATGAATGCTCATTAAGTATCTCCACCACACATTCTGCTACAGCTGTCTTTATACCATTTTCTCCAATCAATGTCATCCTTCCATAATCATTCTTTCTTTTGCTGGCTACATATTGAAAGAACTCCGTAGGATTCTCTTTGGCTTCATTAGCTAACTGCTGTTCATATCTCTCTTTAGCTACTCTCACTAACCAAGTCACCCTCCTTTCCTGGTCTTTGTAGTCCTCATGAAATTGGTTATTTCCACTTCTCTTATGCTGCCTCCACAATGCCCTTTTTCTCTGTACCGCATGCTTAATCTCTTTATTCATCCATCTCACACCTAACTTATTTAGCCTTCTCACCCTTGGAATACATTCAGACATTGCATCTGCTAGATAGTTTTTGAAAATTCCCCAAGCTGCAGTGATCTCTTTTCCAGCTAACTCCTCATTCTATGCTACACCCGCAAGCTGTCTACTGAGCTCTTCATAATCACCCGTCTTGTAGTTCCACATATACCCTTTTTTCACAGGGGTCCTCGCATTGGTGGCAACCACCCAGGTAATCACTTCATGGTCACTCTCACCAATTGGTGGATGATTTGACTTTTCACTTATAATTATATCCTCTGATGATATGATCAAATCCAAGACCATTAATCCTCTTGTGCCCTCTGTTACATACTGTCTTAGGTAGTTATCCCTCAAAAACTCGAGAAACTCGTTTTTTTTACTCCCAGATGCTATCTCTTCATTCTAGTCTATATTGCTATAATTAAAATCACCCAGAATGACCACCCTTGTCTTATTTGCTTGGCTAATTTGATTATACATTTCACTATCACCACCATCCACATTATCTGGTCTATAACAACATCCCACCATGTATTTGATTCCATTCACCTCTATATCACACCGTACTGCTTCAAAACCACTGGCACTATTTCCCTCTTGCATTTCTACTTTGTATGGACATAACTCTTTCTCTATCATCAATAGCACTCCCCATCCCTTTTTACCCCTTCTATCCTCACAAAACACATCATACCCTTCCAACTCTATTCCTGTCAGGATGTCATTATCTTCCAGGCATGTCTCACTTATATCAACAATATTTGGGTGAACAGACACAATTAGTGCAACCATTTCATCTGACTTGTTTCTTATACTTCTAGAATTTGTATACAAACACAACAGCTCATTTCTGGATCTACAGCTAGTTCCACTGATACCACTCACTTGATTCGATCTCTCCATGCTAGATTGGGGCCATTTCCCTTTCTGCTAATTCATTTTAGAAATCTTTTCAACTCCAACTGTTTCCTCTTGATCCCTGGTCATCCCATTCCTTTCTTGCCTACACATGCTCTCACCTCCTCTTGGAGCATCCACCTTTCTCACGCTGTGTACCTCTGTCGACCCTGAGCCTCTCCGTTTCCCATGCTGTGTACCTCTGTCCACCCTGAGCCTCTATGTTTCCCTGCTCCTCTTGCACACCCATTCTCTCACTTTCTATACTCATACCACTCACTTCCTCATTCATATCAACTTCTTCAATCTCTCCTGTCTTACTCTCCTGCTCTTCCACATCACTCCCCCTCTAGATCTGATTCATTCTCTCTATTCACTTCTCTACCTTCCAGCAGCAGTCTCTCCAAGCGACTCACACCATAACCACTCAAATGCAGTCCATCGTTCCCATACAGCTCACTTCGTCCCTGAAACTCATTCCACACATTAACAAACTATACTCCCATCTCCTCACACATTTCAGCCAGTATATCATTAATAATCCTTGCTCTCCGCCTCATTTCACCACTGTCATACCTAGGCAACACATTGACTACCCTTCCTGTCACACTATTCTCTTTTATCCTTCCCAGCAGCCTCCCGATATACGTTCTGACAAGCTCTTCGTCCTCTCTCAAATCATTTGTACTAATTAATACTATTAACTGTTTTGCTCGCTCCCGCCTCATGTCCAATGCCTCAATCACTCTACTCATTGTACCGCCTGGAAAACATACCTTGTGCATTCTATCCTCTAGCACACCTTTAATAATGGAGTCACCATATAACGCCACTCGCTCATCTTTCGTTAACTCTTTCATGCCATCATGATTTATTTTAATAGTTTTGACCTGAATTCTCTTAATTTCATTCTGCATCCATTTCATTTCTTGCCTCATCCAATCCAGTTCAACTTCCGAATCTCGCGAATCTCATTCAATCTTTCTAACTTTCGACCCCCCCTCTTCTCACTTTCCCTCTCATTCATCCTTCTTTGTTTCCGTACTTTCGGTCCAACATACGTCCAACTTTCGCTATCATTCTTCTCACTTGCACTCTCATTTATCTTTCTTTGTTTCCGTACTTTCGGTCTAACATGCGTCCAACTTTCGCCATCATTTATTCTTTTTTCGCTATCATTCATTCTTTCGATTTTTTTCCCTTTCGATTTTTGCGTCACACTATTTCTAGTGTCATTCGTTCTCTCAATTTCATTTCCTTCAGCCACTCTCGCCTCACTTTCGTCCCTTTTAACATCCGTTATTACGGTTTTCAAATCGCTCTTTTTCTTTTTTTACTGATTTTTTAACATTTTTTTTTTCCCTCTTCTCACCATCCTTCTCTTTCAAACGTGCACTCATGTTACCCCGCAACATTCTCGTTACTAACACTTTCTGTCATCAATTTCATATTTGCATTCATCAGTTCCTCGTTCAGGTCACACTTTGCACACACACCCTTCTTCCATCTGTGCTACACATTCACAAATCGTTCATATAATTGAAGGAATACATATAACAGACCTTACACTTAACGAAACGACTGAAATCTAAATTAAAAGCATGGAATGACAATGCCACCGTCATTTTTTTTTCTCTGCAGGTTACTAGGTCTAATAATAACTATTTCGTAATTAAGTTTAGGCAAGAAAAATCCCCAACACTAATAATACCAGTAGCGCACAACGTTTACAACCACTCTTACTCAAACAATTACGCATATATAATTAATTATTCTTAGAATAACTTATCTCAATCAGGAGCTCTTCTTAGATATGTCCACCGCGCTTGGCTCATGATTGCTTTTTATAATAAAGTGAAAAGAGTTGTTGATGAGGGAAAGGCACTTACTGCCATTTTTTTGAGTTTTGCAAAGATGTTTGATAGTGTGTTACATGAAACGCTGATATTTAAGTTGCAGCACATGGGTTTAAATGTTAGGTTAGTCAAATAGATTCAGGATTGGCTGTCTGATAGATCAGAGAGTTTTGTATGGTGGGGCAATATCAACGAAGCAGAAGGTTACAAGTTGGAGGGCTCAGTACTTTGACCTATATTGTTCAACCTACCATTATCAATGGATTGCAAGGGGATATTCAGTTGTTTGCAGATGATGTGAAGCAGAGAAGGATTATCAGTAATAGCAGATGTGCCAGCCCTGCAACAGGATTTGAATAAACTAGACGGACGAGCAAATGAATGGGGGTGTGGTTTAATGCAACAAAATGTAAAGTCATGGAGTTTGAGATCCATCGAAGGTAGGATGCATACTCGATTGGAGGAGCTATTCTGAAATAGAGGAGACAAGAGATTTGCGGTGTTGATAGATAGAAAACTGAAATTCAGGGAGCATATTGCAAAGGTGGTGAAGGTAACCCAGAGGATTCCTGCAATACTGAGAAGACGTGACCTGCAGAGATAAAAGAGTTATCATTCCATTGCATAAGACCCTGATCAGACCACAGACTATTGTTCTCAAATTTGGTCCCCAGGATTTGAAGCGGATAAATTAACTGTGGAAAGGGAACAGAGACAGATAACAAAGATGGTTTCAGGACTGTACAATGTCAGTTACGAGGATTGACTGAGGGAATGTGGACTGCAGAGTTTGGTGGATAGAAGGAGAGGTGATATGATTGAGACTTCTGAACTGTCAAGAGGCAGTTACAGGGTAGACATTGGGGAGTTCTTTCACTTCGTGGAACAGCGGGAAGGAGCGATGACAAGGGACTATCCCTGGAAGTTACGAAAAGAAGCTGTGAGCAAGAGGATGAGGAGTGGTTTCTTTACGTGGAGGGTGATTGAACGTGGAATGCATTGCCCGAGAGAGAGAGTGGTTAAAGCAAGAAAGGTCAATGAGTTCAATGAGTGGTATGATAAACTTTGTGTTTCCTAAGAATGACCTCCCACGATATGTCTTTTGACTCCATGGAGATCTGGATAATAATAATATAATAATAATAATAAAAAGTTCTTTAATTCCTGGTAAAAAAAGAACAGTTACAGCCATGCCCAGAGAATTTATCAACATTCTTTTCCATATAAATCCACCTAGAATATATGGATCAAGCGTCAAAAATTCACAAACTTGAGAACCCCTTACCGAAATTGGTAATGTAGTCATTAATTCATGCAGATATGCAAATCAATTGCCAAAATCAGTTGATCTCCCAACAAGTAGTATATATCATAACTAAGATGAAAAGCCAAACGGCTATTTTTTTTTTTTTTTCTGGCGAGGTTGATATAAGTTAAGGGGATAAAAATCCCTTATTGTTTTTCAGCCTGTAAGCGAAACTAAGATCGAACACTACGATCTGTAACGTTTCATGCCGACGAACTGTCAGCGTATCCAAGCGTAAGTGACCACTTGGTAATGCCACACCACGGCAGCTCGTTGCAAAGGTGGAGCAAGTTCCCTCACTGTTCTTGATATTTTCTCATAATGTAAAACACACAGCTCTTAAGAGATGTAGTACTGTTTTACATTATGAGGAGAGGTCACTACCCAGACCGGTTTCAACCTTTTTTGAGGTCTCATCAGTGAGTAGCTAGACCTAGAATTTCAGAGTTTAAGTGAAGAAACTTACATACTTTTGCTATACGATTGCCCTAAAGGTGTGTCACTATATTATATTATATTATATTATATTATATTATAACATAGTATAACTAAGATGAAAAGCCAGACGGCTATTTTTTTTTTCTGGCGAGGTTGATATAAGTTAAGGGGATAAAAATCCCTTATTGTTTTTCAGCCAGTAAGCGAAACTAAGATCTAACACTACGATCTGTAACGTTTCATGCCGACGAACTGTCAGCGTATCCAAGCGTAGTGACCACTTGGTAGTGCCACACCACGGCAGCTCGTTGCAAATGTGGAGCAAGCTCCCTCACAATAAGGGATTTTTATCCCCTTAACTTATAAGTAGATTATATCCTTTCAAAAAAATTCAGTTCAGACATCATGATAACTTTTGAAATTACTTCATTGCTTACTAATGTAAAATGAACACAGGTTCTTGATTTGTTAAGCCTTATTTCTGTCCACACATATTTGAATTATTTACATGTTACAGTATATGTATGTTGGTATACACAAACAAATCGAAGAGATAGCAATGGTTTGCCACCCCTTTCTTCTCCCTTTTCTAATTTCTCCATAAAACAGTTTCAAGAACCAAGCATTCAATCCAACTCTACTCAACCTAGTGGCCTGGGTGTAGTATCAGATGGTGTATTGCTATTTGGCTCCATGGTCCAAACATATTAGATACCTTATTTGTTTATTTTTTTTAGCACATCTAAATAACCAACATTCACAACTCCACTTCACAATAGAAAAGAATCTTCACACATACACACTCAAACGACTTAAAGTTGTTTAAATGTGTGTGGTGAAGAGAATTGCAATGAGTAGGAGGAGATTATTTACATGGAGAAATGTGGGTAAATGAAACACATTACTGGAATATGTTGTTAATGCAAGAAGTGTTAAGAATTTTAAAGTTCAATATGATGTGTTCACTTGAAGTAACTTCTCATGATGAGTGCTGACTATGGAGGGTATGGTAGTAATGATATGTATAACCTGTATGCCACCTTCAAACCATATAACAGACTGGCAACCCTTATTCATATATCTAAAGAGAAACTCCATCCTTATCACATCAAGGAATATATGATGTGCTCTGTACCGATGATCTAGTTTTCTGGACAGATGAGAGGAATTGTTGACATGACCTATTGCCTTGGAGAACATAAAAAGAAAAAAAAAATACACTCACTATGATTAACACGGCATGTTGTAACTAGTGATCATGCTATACACATCCCTTCATGCACAGTTAGAAGATGAAAAACTGAACTGTTAAAACAAAAACAGACTCCCCAACTTGTATCGACTTTTTTTTGAATCAGCATCAGGTGTGAAACATTCCTGTTTATAAATTTTCAAAAAAATCTAGTGGTGATTTTGTTAATTTACCAAAAATCAAAGAGACGGATCATTTTACTTTTCTCTGTCAGATATCAGATTGTTCAAAATTAGTTATTTCAGTGCTTTGTGTTGCTTAGTACAATTTTAAAAATGAAATACTAATAAGTGATTGTTAGCATTTGCTTAAAGTGACAAGACGTTTAATGTGTTTTAATGATGCTAAGTATAAAACAGCAAAATATTAGCATGAAATAAATAAATATCATTTGCTTAAGTATAAAGAGCTAATAAGCTTCATTTCGGCAATGAAAACATTTCTTAAATTAAGGGAATATTAAATCCCACATAGTTTTAATACCGAATAAGAAACTCAACGATTGGAATCAGAGAGTTTCTTGCCGAATATAGTAAACTATAAAGTATCTGCGACACTAGCATTAGCCAATGCAAGTGATCCTAGTACGTAGTACAATACCAGGGCAGCTCGTTGCAAAGGTGGGGAAGTTAAGATCGCCATTCTTAGGTATTTTCCATAATGTAAAAACACATTTCCTAGGAAATGTATGCTGTTATTACATTATGGAGGGAGGTCACTACCCAGACCAGTTTCAGCCTTTTTTGAGGCTTCATCAGTGAGTAGCTAGACCTAATACCAAAGTGTATAGCGAAAAGAACTTATGTACTCTGCGAACATAAGTTCGCAGAGTACATAAGTTCTAATAAAATAAAAATAAAATAAATTTCAATAATAATAAAATAAATAATAATAGTAAAATAATAATTATTAAATAAAAATAATAGTACACAAAATAATAATACGTAATAAATAAAACTTTTTTTTCTTTCAAACCACAGTTCGGAATACTGGAGAGTTCGGAATAAAGAGGTTCAGATTAGCGAGATACCGCTGTATATCTATATATATTGCCAAAAATCTTTTAGGCTTCACTTAATCACTATTTTGATGAAAACTCCTTATCAGTTCATCATTTAATGAATTATTATTATATTATTATTTTGGTTATCATTCAGTACCCATTGTTGGAAGCCCATCCTAGAAAACACAGTTTATCATGCCAGTCCTTAAACTCATTCACCAAAGAGATCAATGCAGCTTGGGTGATTTTCAAAAACTATCTAGTAGTGCAATCCAAGTGTATTCCAAGGGTGAGAAGGTTAAATAAGGTAGGTGTGAGATGGATGAATAAAGAGATTAAGCATGCGATACAGAGAAAGAGATCATTATGGATGCAGCATAAGAGAAGTGGAAATAACCAATTCCCTTAGGTCTACAAAGACCAGGCAAGGTGGGTGACTTGGTTGCTGAGGGTAGCTAAAGAGTATGAACAGAAGTTAGCTAATGAAGCCAAAAAGAATCATAAGGAGTTCTTTCGATATGTAGCCAGCAAAAGTAAGAATGATTATGGAAGGATGAAATTGATTGTAGTAAATGATATAAAGACAGCTGTTACAGAATGTGTGGTGATACTTAATGATCAATTCATAAAGGTCTTTCAGTCTTGTGAATGTGACTTCATGGAGAGATTGAGAGCAGTAGATGATGGGGAGGAGACTCTGACTGTAAGTTAGCAAGAGGTGTACGGGGAGTTGAGTAAACTAGATGTTAATAAAGCTGTAGCGCTTGATAATGTATCACCAAGTATTCTGAAGGAATGTGCCAGGGAGTTGACACCTGTCTTGACATGTTTTTTATTACGAACCTTGCACTCGGTCTTGTCCCTAAGGAATGGAAGAAGAGCAAGATTGTGCCACTTCATAAAGGAGGTGATCGAACTCGAGCATCAAACTATAGGCCTGTCTGTGTGTCAGGTGTTGTGTTTAATTTGTTGGAGAAGCTTGTGAGAACTAGGATCCAGAGTTGGGTTGACAACAATGGTATTATCTTTGATGGACAGCATGGATTTGCTAAAGGAGGTCATGTTTTAGTAATCTACTTACTTATTACAATAAAGTGACTGCTTCCTAGGACAGAGGAGAAGGATACACAGTAATATACTTAGATTTTGCAAAGCCTTTTGATAGAGTACCTTATTATTATTATAATTATTCAGGCCGTTCTTGCTTTTCTGGTAGTTATTGGGACTTCCTTAATTAGATCTCTGGGTTTCCTCACCGTATATATCTTATGGCGTCTGCGACATACTTCTATTCTTTTCAAAAGAGATTCACCTCTTCGCTGTTTTATACGTTGGCATGGCAACCAACGGCCCTTTTCTGGAACTCTGGCCGCATTCCTCAGTTGTGGCTATGGTCGACACGGCACGTACAGCAACGGGAAATGTTACTGGGCACGGCGGCAAGCTTCGCAGCTATCCAGCACTTCGATCAGGAACCAGGAACAGGAAAATAAGACAGCGATTGAATTCTGCGCCGAGACCTATATAGCTAATGTGAGCGCCCTCTCTTGGTGGCTACGTCACGCACATAGTGGCGGCCGATTGGTCACCGCAGCTCCGAACTGTTTTTGACATGGCTCAATACATGTATTATCTTATATACATCTTTCAGGCAAATTATACATAATTTTCCTTTGTTAAATAATCCACAAACATTATCTATTTAAATTATGGGTTACTCAAAAATTACTGAATATCTACTAGAAAATGGTTAGACACAGTTCTGAATTACCAAGATGCACATTTTCTTCACGGAGGCATAAGCATGTCCATATCCATGGTTTTTAACGTTACCTTATGTTGGATCTGAAATAGGATGACTCATTAAAAGTGAGTTGGCACTTTTTCCGACACAACAAAGGCCCCCCCCCCACCCTTTATCTAAAATTTTTCTTTAATGAAGTTACAGAAAAATTTTGTTAACAACATCCCCTTCTTTCTCTGGGAAAGGGTTGACCACCTTGCCACCTCCTCAACATGTATCTGTGTGTCGGGTTTTGTATTTCCGTGCGTTCCTCGGGCTCAGCTAACCTAACATGATCCCCCTGATTCACGTCATTTTCATAGGTATTGCCTGGGGCTTCCCTGTGTCTAAAAAAGAAGGGGGGATACCCATCTTGGGGGCATTCCTCCCTTACTTTGTGGCTTCCGTTTTCCTCTGATCGCGGTTTGTTGTGGGATGAGTTTGGAAGGGAGCCTTCTCTGGGTCTATGTCTGTTCTGGCCTTTCCTGCTTCTCGCATTTCCTAAGACTCTCTCTAAGGAATCACCAAAACAGACTCGTCTTGCTGGCCTAGTTTTGTATAACTTGAGGTGATCAGAATGTACAATGGTGATCTTACCACGAGGATTGGTTTCTTTGACTCTTAAAGTTACAGGCATTATTTTCTCAATTATTTCAAATGGTCCAATTGCACTCTTACTGAACTTTTCCCCTTTTCCCTTTCGTTTGAAACCTTGATCCATTAGAACCAAGCTTCCCTCCTTCAAGTCCTTGGCTTTCCTGAGCTTGTTCGCATACAGTCTTGCACGGAGAGAGCTGCTTTCACTGGTTTCTGCTACTGAATCATATGGTAACTTGTTCTCTCTTATGAGGTTGTTTAAGTATTCATCTATGTCAGGAAAGCCTGTTTTTTCCCTGGATCTTCTGAAGTCATTTGGGAAGAGGGACTGAAATCCGTACAGTATTACAGCAGGCGCTTCCCTGGTGGCTGAGTGCAGGGCAGTTCTACAGGTGAAGAGGGTGTGAGGTAACCAAACATCCCACTCAGATATCTGTTCTTTTGCTAGTTTTGCTAAGGTGAGCTTCTGAGTGCGGTTCATCCTTTCACACATGCCATTCGCTTGGGGGTGATATGGTGTGGTAAAAATCTTTTTTATCCCTAATGTTGCACAGCTGTAGGATCACATCGGCTGTGAAATTGGTGCCCTGATCAGATAGTAGGGTCTCAGGTGTTCCGTACCTCGAGAAAATCATTTCAAACAACATGTTTGCTACGGTTTTGGCTGTCTGATCCTTCATGGCCACGGCCTCAGGGAACCTGGAAAACATGTCTATGACAACTAGGATGTACCTGTTCCCTTTTGACGTGGTGGGGAGTGGTCCCACAATATCCATGGCCACGGCCTGGAAAGAGTGCGAGGGAGCTGGAACGGCTGAATAGGGGCCTTACCAGTGATTGGGGATTTCCTCTGACAGAGATTACAAGAAAGGACGTATGCCTCCACATCGCATCTCATTCCCTTCCAGAGGTATCTATCCGTCACCCTCCTTAAAGTTCTATGTATTCTCTGGTGCCCAGCTAATTTAGTATCATGGAATGTGTGCAGTACCCAAGGAATCATGGCTTCGGGCACAACTATCTTCTCTCTCCATCTCCCAGTGATGCCTTGTGTAGATATTAGGAAACCGTCACTATCAATGAGAGTATTGTCACCGGTTCCTTTTTCCTGGTACCTGCCCCTTTCACTTAATAATTTCTTATAAACAGGTCTCCATACCAGGTCGGCCTTCTGTGCCTGAATGATGTCAAATTTTTCCCAGGTCTGACATCGTTTCTCGGGTGCTTCCCTTCTCTGTGATTCCTGGATGACCGAGACCCGTTGGGTGGTTCCATTGATGTGGTTATGACTCTCCTCAGGCTGGGGTGTCAGTGACCATGATAGGTAATTGGCTACTACGTTAGCCTTTCCGGGTATGTAGCTGCATCTCCAAAGCCCAGGGCACGATTCTCTGATTTTTATCTTTAATGGGATACACGAACGACAGAGGTTTGTTGTCGGATCTGAGGACGATGTCTTGCCCTAACAATAGGTGATGGAACTTCCTGAGGCTGTATACGATGGCTAAAGCTTCCCTCTCAATGACAGAGTAATTTTTTTCTGAAGGGGATAGTTTTCTACTAATGAACGCAACAGGTTTGAATGAATCCTGTTCCTTTTGTTTGAGCACGGCACTGATAGCATCTTTGGATGCATCGACTGCAAGATAGAAGGTTTCCCTTAGTTTTGGGTGAATGAGAACAGGAGCAGTAGTCAGTGCCTTGTTCAATGCATGGAATGCTTCCTGCTGTTCTATCTTCCAGGCAAACTTGGTTCCCTTCCTGGTCAGGTGTACTATGGGCCTCATTATCTCGGAGCATTGGGGAATGAATTTTCGGTATAAGTTTACCATCCCCATATACCGCCTAACCTGCCTGATTGTGGTGGTGGTGGTGGGGGGGTTACATCCAAAATGGCATTCACGTTGTTATATGAGGGTGCTATCCCGTCCCCGGTGATCATGTGTCCGAGGTATTCCACCTTGTCAAAGAAAAAAATTGCATTTCGAGCATTTTAGTAATAACCTGGCCTTGTCCAATCTATCTAGTACGTTTAGTAAGATCTCAGTGTGCTCTTTCATGGTAGTGGAATATACCAGTAAGTCGTCCTGGAAGCATAAAACACCTTTGCCCAAAAGTCCCGCCAGTACACTATTCATGAGGCACTGGAAAGTCATGGCCGAGTTTCGGGCCCCTTGGCGAAGTCGACAAAGTTAGTACATTTGCCACTTCATGGTGAAGGTGAAATATTGTCTGTCTTCCTTCCTGAGGGGGATCTGGTAGTACCCAGAATTCAGGTCAAGTTTTGAGAAGACCCTTTCCCCTTCCAGGCCAAACAGCAGCTCTTCTATAGTACACACTGGGAAATCAATGGGTTTCGTGACTTTGTTCACTTCTCTTAGATCAAGAACAAATCTCAGGTCACCGTTTGCTTTCTCAACCAGTATGAGTGGGCTGTTTCAACGGGATACTGACTTTTCAATAACACCTGCCTTCTCATATTCTTCCATGAGCTTTTCTAATTTGTTTGTGTGTTTGAGGGGGGTTGGATATTGTTTTATGTGTATGGGTGAGTTCGAGGTTATCTGTACAGTGTGCTCTATGGGATTAGTACAGGTAAGGGTGCTTATTCCTTCAGTGAAGACCCTTGGGTGCAGTTTGTATGCTGTGTCAAAAAATTGTTTTATCTCTTCTATATTTCAATTAGAGCTATGTTTGCTTATGGATCTGCTCATCAACCTCTCCTTCCAAGTGATCTGCTTCTCTTCAGATTCCCTAGCAGATATCAAATTTGTCTCAAGTGACTTATTTTCGTGCGATGTTTTGCATGGGTTGGTTTTGGGGTGGTGGGTCTTTCCACAATGAGATTGACTGGGTCCCAAAGTTGCAGGCGAACTGGTTTATTTTTAGGAAGTCCAATCCCAGAGATACCTGATACTTGGTGTTATCAGGTATCTCTGGGAGGATTATTACATCATGGGTAACATCAATTGGGAAGCAGGGAATAGATAACTTTGCTCTCAATTTAGTGGAGGATTGCAGCTCGACTTTTGCTATTCCCATTATTTTGAGAGTTTTTTGGAGGGGAATGAGTGTTTTGTTATGGGACATGTCAAGCTTTTTGTAGAGGTTGTGTGGGATGACGGATATGTGTGCCCCTGTGTCAAGGAGGAATTCACATTGTGTTCCCTCTATGGTACCCTGGACAAGGGTGAGGTTCCCCTCAAGGCTTGCCTCTTCAGTTATCATTTCTCTGTATTTAGAGGATTGGACAATGGTTGCTATTATTTCTTCTCTCTCATTGGCAGCTGCATAGCACTCTTCAAGGCTATTTATTCCCTTTTTGTATATGCTCTCTTGCAATTCAGGCAAGATGCCTGTTCTGAATTGTTGTAAGGTGAGCCATTCAATGTGTTCTTTGTCGTGTGTGGAGGTTTTTATATCATGGGCAAGTTTGGTTAATGTGTTGAAGAAATTTGTTACTCTTTCCCCCCATTTTTTGTAGGCATTTGAAAAATTTATTAATTGTTTGCTCAATTCCTCGCCTTTTGTTAAATTTCGATATTAAAGCATCCTTAAAGTCTTTGAATGTTAATGCTCTGTTTAGTGTTTGGTGGGAGTGCAACTTTGCTTTCCCCTCTAGTCCACTGCATATTAAGGTTTACTCCAATTTGCTACCCTTTTTTAGTCTTTCCATATAGCTGAAGAAAGATTCTACATTATCATTACCTTCCCCTGAGAATCTGGGACATATTTGTTTGGGGTTCATGGTTTTAAAAAAGTCTGTGTCACTCATCTCGGTTATATTAGGTAGGGACATACTTACCCTCTTAGATTAACACTTTATTCTTAAATGAGTTCTGTTTCTGAGATTGAGACCAACTTATTGTGCACATTAAATTTTTAAGCACATCCTGTCGACTGCTGCGCCATTGTTATGTCAGGTACGATCCATTTTTATTTGTTATATTATTTACTAATCTTGCTTATTCTCAGCTCTTCCGTTGCCGACAAATTTATATTCTTTTAAGTCGACTGCGCAAGCCGGCAACTGAATTCTGACACACAATATAAAACTACTAAAAAACAATATAGGGATCGAGTGGTTTGCAGTCATGGTCCCCCTTTCTTAATTGCTAATGGATTCCCCTACTAATTATGCATGGTCCGAAATTTAACAAGTGGTAACTCAATTCTCAGAACAATGACAGACTCATGAGGTTTGAAGTAAAGAAATACATTTATTTAGACAAATTACATATATACACTTTGGTCAGAGATTTCAATTCTAAAGAGGCTGAACTCCCCCCCCCCCCCCTATTTTAGTTAATGTATCCAAAAGGTTTACTCTAAAATTTTATACTATCAATCTCATACTCTTCTTTGTATAACTACGTTCAGGCTCGGTTAATTTCTACTGAGTTGCTCAGTTCCCATATATAGGAATAACGCATATACATAGATACATTCTACAATCCTAGTGTGAAGCATATTAGACGTACTCCGTATTGCAAAATTCACATGAGACAGTATTCTCTCTTATGTTCAGGCTTTATCCTCCCCCAAAATTCAGTTAATGTTTAAATTCAAATTTAATACAATGATAACAATGTTTCTTCTAACATAAACAGTCCGAAGCCTTGGTTCCCAGCTCAGCTTAAGCTCAGGGTGTCACTTGTACTTTAGACATAGACAGAATGTCCAAAAGATTACAGTTCCTTAGATACAAAGTGGAAGTTGACTAAATGGAGCTCCTTAATGTTCTGTTTCTTATACCCTCTTTGGTTATTATTCCATTTAATACGAAAACTTACATCTTACCATTCTTGCTTTTCTGGTAGTTATTGGGACTTCCTTAATTAGATCTCTGGGTTTCCTCACCGTGTATATCTTATGGCGTCTGCGACATACTTCTATTCTTTTCAAAAGAGATTCACCTCTTTGCTGTTTTATACGTTGGCATGGCTAACCAACGGCCCTTTTCTGGAACTCTGGCCGCATTCCTCAGTTGTGGCTATGGTTTGAAAGAAAAAAGTTTTATTTATTACGTATTATTATTTTGTGTACTATTATTTTTAATTAATAATTATTATTTTAACTATTATTATTTATTTTATTATTATTACGGCACAGTATTTTTTTCATACTGTCAATTGTACAGTAATACTGGAGGACTATTTTGATTTATTGTGTATTCACGTTTGCTTTTTTATACTGTACAGTACGTACTGTATTTTCGGCATGAATCACAAATATACACAAAAAGTGGAAATTCAAAACGTGCATAATTTGGTTAAAAATATAAATGAAGATGTTGAAATTTCACAAACAGATGTTGCAGAATGGATTACAAATAGAACTGAAAGTGAATTCGAAATCAAATCAGTTGATGAAATTATAAATATGACACTACAGAATGAATTAGATGACGATGAAGAACTCGAAGAAAAAAAAGTAAAACATGAAGAGGCAGCTGATAGTTTTAATATGTGTATAGAATGGACCAAGCTAAATGATAAGCCACTGCACAAAATAAAATATTGTTGCTAATGCAGCTCTGAGAAGAAGCATTCGAAAAAGTTTAGCTTCAAAGAAGCAAAAGAAAATCAGAGAGAAATAAAAAAAAAACTTTTGTTGTGCTATTTTGTGAAACCTTTTTGTGTTGTGTACAAGAAAGTGATATTTTTTACTTAAATTAAGTTACGTACTGAACTATGCAATTTTATTAAATCAGAATCCTCAACAATACAGGTACATACAAATTAAATTTTTTACTAAAATCAACTTGTGTACCGTATTATTATTATTTTTTTGTTTTATATTACAATACAGTAGCTTTTTTCTATCAGTTAATTTATTTACAGAATTAAATTGATATACCATTAGAATCTGATTATTTTTGTCTTAAACACTAGTTATTGTTGTCTCTTGGGGAGAAATTCGCTAATCTGAACTTTTCGCTAATCCGAACGAGCACGGTTTTTATTAGTTCAGATTAGTGAGATACCACTGTACTTAAGTTGGAAAGGAATAAAGTAGAACAATTAACAAAATAGTTGGCTTCATGTAAGTTCTTTTCTATTTGTGTTGTGAGAGCACAGACATTATATCATCAGCTAGGCTGGCAATCTTTGCTCGATTTTGTAGGGATGACGAAGTATGCAAAGAGATGATTAACCTTGTAACACTACCTGAGCATACCAGTGGGGTTGAAATATGTAAAGCAGTTATAGATGAATTATCTATTTGGCAAATTGATATTTCAAAAGTGGTATCCGTCGCAACAGATGGTGCACCCAGCATGAATTAGTAAGGAAGCAGGATTTGTAAATCTGTTTGCAAAACATGTTGGTCATAGTAAGTTTTCCTTGCATCATACATGAGGAGAATTTATGTGCAAAAGCTGGCCTGAAGTAACTTCAAGAAGTGATGAAGAGTAACCAAGGTTGTTAATTACATTTCTGCATGTGCTTTGAATAAAAGATCATTTCAGAATCTAATAAATGAGGTGGATTCAGTGTACAAAGGACTACTAATGTACAACAATTTTCATTGGCTTAGTCGAGATCTTGTTCAGAAACGATTTGTTGAAAATACCTGGATGAGATAAATATCTTTTTGACTAATCAAAAAAAAAATGTCTTATAAAGAAATGTATGACATCGTGTGGGTTTGTAAAGTGATGTTTTTGCAGATTTTTGCAAACATTTAAATGACTTGAACCTCAAACTACAGGACATGAAAATACCTGCAAATAAACTTGCAGATGTTTTCCTGGATAAATATGGATGATTTTGAAATGCAGTTGATCGATTTTTCAAAGTAGCTCAATTTGGAAGCAGAAATTTGTTGGCCTCAGAGTGTTGACTTGGAAAATATTGAAAAAGAGCGATTAGAGATGGAAGTAACAGAGAGAAGTGCTGAAAAAGAGGCACTAAGAACTTGGAATGCTATTCCCGAAACTTTTGTATGTTTAAAAACTCTTGCAACAGCATTATTATCCATTTTTTGCATCTACATCTTGTAAATCATTGTTCTCAGTGATGAACTTTGTTAAGTCTCGTAACAGGAGCAGCTTTACAGATGAAACTAGTAGCACATGCACATCTCTAAAGGTTACAAAATATAAACCTGATATAAATTATCTGTCATTAGTGATGCAGCAGCAGAAGTCTCATTGATGTTAAACAAATAAAGTGTCCAGTATTTTTCTTTCTCTAGTTTTGATTTGATGTTTTCTGCTAAAAATGGTAAAGATTAACTTCTGTTTAATATATTATGTAGATAAAATAACAATTTATTTAATCTGTAATTTTTATGTATTACTCATAAGGGATTAAGAAATAATACAATTATTTCTTAATCTTTAATTTTATTTTCTTTTATTGTGCTTTAGTCAAGTAAAACGATTACGAGATTGTACACTGCAATATATTGGGAAAACTTTAAAAAACTTATGTCTGATCTGTATAAAAAAAAAAATCATAATTATTGATGACTCTTTTGCTGATGTTAAAAATTGCGTCTTTAAATTGTGTGGCTTTACAGGGCAGCTAGAATTACACTTAAGTGCAAATAAAAAAAATATTCATGCTGGCAACAGGATAGAAGGACTTTTAAGTAAAATTTCTGTCACTAAATATCAAGTTACTGCCAGAGGTCAGTGCACATTGGAAAGATCACATCACCGAGGAAAACTGAGGACGAAAATTTTCTTGGGGAGAAATTCTTGTTATAGAGAGGGAGGGGGATGAAATGTAAAGAAACAGGAAATTTTTCAGTAACTCTGTTAAGGAAAAATTTTAATTAAAGGGTGGGGAGGACCTTTGTTGTGTCGTGAATAGCTGACCCACTATCTGTAGGCCATTTGTTTCTGACCCAACATAGAGAGAATAGAAACTTAAGGAAAGGACATGCTTATACTTCCAAGAACAGGAATGAGGGAGTACTGTACATATTATGATTCAAAGGTATGTCAACTCAACTAAAATTATTGTTGTAAAATAAGCTAAGGAAATCTGTGTTTTAGAACCATGTTAAACAGTTCAGAGTTAAAGTAACCAATCGACTATAGCTAAGTGCATGACGTAGGCAAGGAAGATATAAGGAGCGGCGCACGGTTCAAACGCTCTCTTGTTTTTCTGTTCCTGCGTTCCCGTTCGAGCCTGGATAGCTGAGGAAGCTTGGCACCGGTGACCATCAACAATCTCCTGGTTGCTGTTATAACCGAGTCGAGCAAAGCTACCTGTGAAATGAAGCCAGATTTTCAATAAGGAGCCATTGGTGAACCACGCCAATGTAAAGTCAGCGAAGGACAATCTTCGAAGAAGAAATAAGTAAGTCGCAGTAGCCCTAGAAGCAAGTGGCTAGTGAATATGGAAGTCTTGCAATATCCGAAATGAGAGCATGGGGGAAGTCATGGAAACCCCATTAGTAAAGACAAGATGGTAAAGTACAACCTTTTTATCTATCTTATATAATTGTAAACGTAAAGAAGAATTGGGGGCAAGGATTTGAAGGGCTCCACCACGTATTTGTTTGCTCATAGTGCCGTAGTGACTGTGTTGGACTGATATATATATAAATAATAATAATAATAATAATAATAAAAAATCAGCTAATGCCTTTTTATTCCTGTATACGGGGAGTAGGCGAGGCCATTTAGCCCTATCTAACTTTTGGAGGCTGAGTGGGCAGTTCAGTCTCCACTGGTACCAATCAGAGATAGATGGCCCAAGGCTATCACAAATTAAGCGGTACACAGTGAAGAGAGACGGCGCAAATGTGCCGCCATCTCGTGGTCCCTAACCCTAACATAATATATTTAATGTCTGAAATAATGTGGGTTCTACGGTCGATTTTCTTGAGTTTACGGGATGAAAAACCCAAGTTTCCAGGAGGAAAAACCCGCTTGCCCGTGCCAGAGATCGACTAACTCGGGAACCGGTCGAAAAAAGGCTTAGAAAAATTTCCTCTAGTCGCTGACTAGACTCGAAACCAAATCTTCCTTCGTGCAGCCAAGCGCCGTGGTATGCAAACGCCACATCCACTGAGCTACACAGGCTCTAATATCACAGGATCCTATCCAATAATAATAATATAATAATAACAAATTATAATAATAATATATAATCACTCTTAGAATATTCTTTGTCAGAAATGCTGTCTTTTTGACTTTTTTGTAGTATTTTTGGTGTCTTAAGAAGGGCGGCAAAAGCTCTAGCTATGCCACTGTGCTCCATGCGTGTAATGTAACGCGTTCTGTTTTAATTTTTAATTTATGATAGTGTTACTCCATTTTGTCTGTACTAGTCACTTTGAGGTTTTTTTTTTTTTTTTCCCTCTGACCATTATAAGTCCTGAAGAAGCCGGACAGCCCCATCCACAAAACTTGTTGCCATTAGATGTTTATAAATCATTGTCAATTAAAGATCAATATATATTTCATTTTAATTACTTCTTTATCCATCCTTGTTGTCTCCTTGCATTCTACTGTAGACATTTAAAGCTGTGTGTAGCATAATGAAAATGTTTGAGTTTAGTATGTAGGTATAGTGTAAAAGTCATTTTAAGCTAAATTTCTTAGATAGATTTGTTTGTAAATTAAGCCATAAAGATGGATTCTTGAATTGCTAGCTGACACATTCATTCCATTTTAATCATAAAATCTGTGCCATCTGCCTATTTCAGTTTTCCTCACCAATGCGAGATCCTATCCATGCACTTTCCAAATTTGAACTTGATGAAATTAGCTTGTCTGTTGAAGTGTATAGTGACAGAAGTTTGGAAATGAAATGTTCACTGCAGGCTGCCATCCTTGAAGATATTAGACCTGAAAGTACTCTTGCTTTCAGGAGGTAGGTTATGTTTTATATTATAATTAGTTTCCATGGTACATTATTTTAAGTATTTCTGTAGCTATTCCCTCTCCCCTCCTCCCATTCATTTTCGTCTTGAGATACATGGACCTAGGTGTTTTCTTTTAGGACTGTTTGTTTTAATATTACAATCATTTTCCCACTGCCTGGGTTGTTAAAGAAATATAGAACTTAATTTTTTACTATTTTCTATACAAAGAAAGCAATAGAGAGAGAAGGAGAGTGTTTTAAAAAGTTATCTAGAGGTTTATCAGTTCATGTTTTGATGTATATAAAAATAAAATAACTCATTACTGTAGTATTTTTTTTTTAAATTCAATAGTTATTATTCATGTACCTCAATGTTCTAGTAGTCATCGAGAGAGAAATCCACTGATTTGCCTGGGTTGTTAAAGAAATATAGAACTTAATTTTTTACTATCTTCTATACAAAGACAGTGATAGAGAGAGAAGGAGAGTGTTTTAAAAAGTTATCTAGAGGTTTATGAATTCATGTTTTGATGTATATAAAAATAAAATAACTCATTACTGTAGTATTTTTTTTTTTTAATTCAATAGTTATTATTCATGTACCTCAATGTCCTAGTAGTCATCGAGAGAGAAATCCACTGAAAGAGATGCTGTGCTTATTATAACTGCATGCTCTGCTTCTACCTATTTATGAAACTTTGTAGTTATTATTCACGGTTCATATACAAAAGAATCAATATTATACATTATAGTTTGTATACAAATGGTAGAAGTGTAAGAAACAAGGGAAATGAAATAGTTGCATTAATTGAGTCTCTTCACCCAAAAATTGTTGGGTGAACATCTATTTGGAATAAGTGAGACATGGTTGGATGAGGACGACATCCTGACAGGATGTCCTACTCATCCAAGGAAGGGTATAATGTCTTTGGTGAGAATAGAAAGGATAAAATGGGAGGGAGTGTTAAATTATAATATTGGTTTATAATTTAATTGTTTATTGACATTGACTGTGCTATTCTAATATTCTACGTCTATTATCAAATTTGTATTTCTATCAACCGCACTTTTGTTATGCGAGATTTTAACTACAGCAGTACAAAATGGGAAGAGGAAAATGCATGTAGTAATAAGAGGATGGAATTTCTATAATTCTTGAGGGACAAATGTATTAGGCAACATGTAATAGAGGGATGAAGAGGTTCAAGAGTTATGGATTTGGTCATAGTGTCAGAAGAGCTGATAATACCTGAGATGACATCTCTCTCACCAGTTGGAGAGAGTGACCATATGGCTTTGACTTGGAAGATGAATAGTCATGCAGGTGTATCAAAGAAAAGGGACCGTATGTAGAATTATAAGGCAGGTGATTATAATAGTCTTAGATGTCAACTTGGGGAAGTTTCGTGGAGGGAGGAATTGGAAGGCTGGGATATCATTAGTGCTTGGGAAATTGCGAAAGACTGATTGTTAGCAGCAATCGTAAGCTGTATTCCACGAGTGAAGAAGCGGACACAATTTGGTGCAAAGTGGATGACAAACAATATCAAACAGGAACTGCAGTCGAAAAAGAGATTATGGAAAAGATATAAGGAGAGAGGTGGAGGGCAGGTACACGAAGAATATAAGACACAGGCTAGGCGAGTGACCAGTATGGTGAGGAAAGCGAAACTGGCATATGAGAAGAGACTATCCTAAGGAATTTTTTAACCATGTGGCCAGTAGGAGGAAATGATTGTGGAAGAATGACATTGCAGGCTGAAAATGGGAATAGAGTGACTGATGCAGATGACATAGTGGAGTTGTTCAATGAGCACTTTATTGGAATATTTCATCCTGGAGAAGAAGATTTTAATACTACAGGGAAAGGGCAGGTTCAGACTTTAGAAGTGCAAGAGGAGAGTGTGTGTGTTCCAAATACTGAGTACTCTGGATACCAGTAAAATTGTGGGACTGGATGGTATTTCACCACAAGTTTTGAGAGAATGTGCTAGGGAACTGACAGTGCTTTTAACCTGGCTTTTCAATGAAAGTCTGGCTGTGGGAAAGGTGCCCAGGGAATGGAATGAAGGTAAGATAGTGATATTCAGTTTTTTACAGATGATGTGAAGCTGGGAAGGGCTATCAATAATAGTGCAGATGTGGCAGCCCTGCAAGAGAATTTGAATAAACTAGACAGATGGACAAATGAATGGGATTATCTGTTTAATGCAGCAAAATGTAAAGTCTTGAAGTTTGGGAACCATCGATGGGAGGATGCATACTCGATTGGAGGAACTATACTGGATTAAGTAGGGGAGACAAAAGATCTGGGGGATGATGATTGAGAGAAACCTGAAATTCAGGGGACATATTGCAAAGGTGGTGAAGGTAACACAGAGGATTGCTGCAATTCTGAGAAGGACACTAACCTGCAGAGATAAGAGGGTTATCATTCCGTTGTATAAGACACTGATCAGACCACACTTAGAGTATTGCTCTCAGATTTGGTCCCCAGGATTTGAAGGGGATAAATAAACTGTGAAAAGGGTACAAAGACAGTTTCAGGACTGTTCAATGTTAGTTATGAGGATCGGACTGCAGTTTTTGGTGAATAGGAGAGGTGATATGATTTAGACTTTTGAACTGTTGAGAGGTGGTTACAGAGTTGACACTGGGACTTCTTTCACTTGGTTGAACAATGGGCAGGAGTGATGACAAGGGGCCATCCCTGGAAGCTATGAAAAGAAACTATGAGCAAGAGGGTGAGGAGAATTTTGTTTGCATAGAGGGAATGCAGGGTTTGAACCATGGAATGCATCGCCTGATAGAGTGGTGAGAAAGAGAACGGTCAATGAGTTTAGGGAGTGTTGTGATGGACTTTGTGTTTCCTCGGAGGGACCTCCCGCGATGAGTCTTCATAGACTTGTTTCCTAGGAAGGACCTCCCGCGATGAGTCTTTTGGCTACTTGGAGGCCTAAATAATAATAATAATAATAATTATTATTATTATTATTCAGGTCAGCAATATGATATCCTGAAATCTCAGACAGCTATATCCATCTGGTGAAATGGCAATGGTCTTACTGCTGAGTTCACCTACTTGCATCACAGTTTTTTGGCCAGTGCTATAATTCCCAAAGATTAGACAAAATGCTACATTATTTACTGGAATATAACTCCATCGCATATATCTCGCACCCCTGATTTCACTTTATGAAAAGAGAAATTATTCAATACCTAGCACCAAAAAAATTTTTAAACTTTAAGAAATAAATAGCGAATGTTATGGCAGTTTCGGATATTTTGGAACTTGGTTGATGAGAATCAGCATTTCAACTCAGCTATTGTCAGCTTGCCTTTATTGTTGATTCATAAAGAGGAAAAGTGTTTCCCTTCATCGAAGGACAACCGAAGATTTCAAGGATAAAGTGATGTATTTTCATTGCTATGTGATTCAAATTAGGAAGAGCAATAACTGTATTTTATCACAAGTAGCCATTGCCAAACAACTCCTCAATTTCAACATTCTACACCAAACAACAATTACAGAAAATGGTGAAAAAACGCATGATAATGCATGCAACTCTAAGTGAAAAACAGCAATACTCCATCATGCTCACAATTGCTACAAATGGAAGAAAGTTGTCTCCTTACATTATATTCAAAAGAAAAACAATGCTGAAGGGGAAATTTTCCCTGGAATTTATGTTGGATTTCAGGAAAAAGAGTGGATGGACACTACTGTGGTTCAAGATTGGATTAGAACAGTTTGGGACAAATGAACAGGGGTCTTATTTTGATGCCCAGCCCTTTTTGTGTGGGATAGATCACACTTATGGTGATCTTATGATTCCAAATTGATAAAAGGCAATAATGAAACTGCTTGTTTTAATTTAATTACAGAAGCATTGTCGCTAATGATTCGAATATATCTTGTGATGAAGGTGAGCTGCAGATCTTCTAAATACTTGATAATTAAAATTAAATTGATGTGAGCAATTATAAATATTATAATTGAATTCTGGTATTGAGTTTTAATTATAAACTTAAATTTAATTTTTTTCATAAAACAACTTTAGTTTCCGAAAATCCCTTCATATATCTTGCACCATGATTTTTAACTTTAATTTTTGGGAAAAAAAGTGAGAGTTATATTCGAGTAAATATGGTAAATGCTCCACAAAAATTCGTTTCATTGCCTAATACACAATATTACAGCAAAACTGTTACCATGCCATACATTCAGGGGAACATCTGAAAAGATATCTAGAGTGTTAAATAAATATCTATTCATCACCTCATTTAAACTGTATATCAAATTGCAACTTTCATCTGATCACTTTAGGACAGTTTCTCCTTTATCACATCCAGGAGTGTAAGAAGTACCCTGTTGACCTTGTTTACTTTACTGGGGACAAACAGGAAGAACATGTTCTCCTAGGTGGATGTTGACATCTGCTTGGGAGAACATATGAAATACATTTGGCACTATCGTTATAGCAAGTCAGGTCTAGCAGACCATGCCTTGGATAGTCCTTCACATAGGATCCAATGGAATTTAAAAATAAGTACTACACTGAAGTCGTTATAAGTTAGAGAGATTGTTTTTGGAATCAAGAGCAGTTTTAAAACATAATCCAAACCTTGACAAGCATAGCTGTATCAATTTAACAAAAATCTGGGAGACAGTCATTTTAAGATTAAATTAATACTGTTTTTTTTTTTTGATCCAACAATAGATGCCACCACTTAGGACTCTAGTTCTTTGTGATGTCCCTTACAATTTTTTAAATTGTCCCTCTGTTAACTTAATTGTTTGTTTGTGTACTGTGACAATGGCGCACCCAGGATTTAATCTTGGGGTGGGGGCGAGTTGAACAGATAAAAATATTTTTAATGCAATGGATTTGCATTAAAAATATTTTTATCTGTTCAACTAAAATTTGTTAAATTTCATTCATTAAATAAAATTCATTAGATGCTTATAAAAATTTATTTAAAGCATAAAATCCAGTTTCCTTTTCTTTTTACAAAGCTCTTGAATTATTTCAGTTGTGGTTACATTAATCTCTCTGTGTATATACAGGAAAGCTAGTCCTTTCATTCGTGATTGTGTCATGGTAGATCTTAAATAGGTTTTTAAAAGGTATAAGTTAGAAAATGACCTTTTACTGATGCATGTTGTTACCGGAAGCATTGCAAATATTTTTAATAAGTTATAGATGTTAGGATATATCATTTTGTCACACTTTGAAACTGCATCAACGGCATTTTTGCATGGAGTTATTGCAAACAGTTTTTCAAATTTCTTATACCACAACTTGAATTTGGCGTTCAAAATTGCTGGATTTGTATAAAGCAAATCACTGGTATAAAATTCACACAACTAACAAATCTTCCATTGCACTTGCTGTTAGAACATCTTTTCCCTTTGGTAGAAGAGAAAAAATTTTTTTCAAAATGTTCTGGTGCCGACTGAAACATTCCTGAAGTTGAGTCAATATTTGTTCAATAAATGGAATGAAAATAGTTCTCCTGAAGTACTTTTCTACAGAATTGTCTGGAACATTGGACCTTAATGTTTGTTTTGATGTAGTCCTTGGCTTTTTAATGTCATTATTAAAATTATTGGCTTTTATACATGCTTCATCGTAAATATCTTTAAATGAAATATCTGGTATTTTACAAATGGTATTTAATTGAGCCACAACATCATCAACAAAATTTAGGGCAATTAAGAGATCACTGTCCGATTTTTGCATTATTTTAGACAATGGTAAGGTGTACGCAAATATTTTTTGCAAGCTAAATAAAGTTATTATAAAACCAAATTCACACATTGAATTATTCAAAAGTTTTCCATTAGAGGACAAGTCTCTCCTTTCCTAAAAAATGATTGTTTGAAGACTATGAATCACTGCATCATATAATTCCACCATGGTCATGAAGGCTTCATGGCATTCCACCCACCTAGTCAGGCAAACTTGGTATAGTTTCTGTCTCTTAGTATCCGGTGTATATTTATCAATGTTGTCAACAAGGACGTCATGTCTCTCAGGGGTATTGAAGAAATTGTGTACCTTTTCGATTATGCCAATGCAATTTCTTATTTCAGTCACAGATACAGCATTTCCAATTGCCAAATTCAAACTATGTGATGCACAATGAATATGTGTGAAGCTTGTTGATATATAGCTGATATGTGAGATTGGACACCATTAAACTTTCTGCTCATTGATGCAGCACCGTCGTAACCTTGCCCACGTAAATATGACAAATCGATGCCATAATTATTTAAGCTTTCTAATATTTTGTCGGATAAGTTTTTTTCCTGTAGTACTTGTTACAGGAACACGTAAAAATTGTTCACAAACTTTGTTGGCATTTTCTTCGTCTATATACCTGGAAAACAAGGAAAGATGTTCAGTGGTAGAAATGTCACAAGTTTCATCAGCAAGAATTGAAAAACATTTTGCCGAATTAATTTTTTCAACCAAACGGTTCAAAATGATTTCATTACATGCATTTATAATTTGATTTTGTATGTTCCAGCTAATGTAGGTAGCATATAATAGATTTAGTTTAATCCTTTATCCCAGTGAGAGCAAACAAAGTTTGCGCCTGAAAATATCTTCAGGACTAAATATAGTGTTGTATATTAGTCCTGAAGATATTTTCAGGCGCAAACTTTGTTTGCTCTCACTGGGATAAAGGATTAAACTAAATCTATTATAGTCTAACCTAGTGATAAATAAATTTTCAATAATGTAGGTAGCGTTTTTGGCGGAATGTTTAAAATGTTCAGCCAAGTTTTTGTTGCCTGCATCAATTCTTGTTCTTAAAAGCTCGAAAATTGCCTTCATTGGCGATTGACTCCTGATCAAAAAAAAATTCTATATAATTACGATGTCCTCTCAAGGGTATATTTTGCTGATAGCATAAAATTACTGTTTCTATAATTGGCTCTAATTGTTTCAGATTAACTGCAGCTTGTGATGCACTATCTACATCAACTTGTCGATTGATTGGAATACATTTTCCATCTTGAATATTGTTTAGCCTTTCATAAGTCATAACAGCTGTTCTATGATATTTTGTTTTTTGATGATTATTAAATTTTTCAATGGCTTTCTTCCAATTATTATAACCTTGCATATCTAACTGCCCAGGTACTTCAAATTTAGATTAGCAGGTGCAAAAAACACACAATATTTACAGTACGCACTATTTTCAACTTGAGAGTACACATGCCATGTAAATTTTTCAAACCATGTGAATTGAAAACTTCATTTGGAATTGCAGCACAGGTTGCAGAAAATTAAAATTTGGTTCTGGTTTCCACCACTTTTTCACAATATCTAAATTATCGTCATCTTGTCAGAATTAAAGAATTCTCATGACATCGAATTTTTGAAAGAATTTTCAAAAATGCAATGTCATGAGAATTATTAATAACTAAGGAAGTACTTTCTTCTGGATAATTCGATGGTTTTGTCAGACCTACGACTGGGGAATCCAAATCCAAATCGGTATTGACAATATTAATAGCGCCAACATTGCTACTAACATTTGAATCATCCTGTTTTGGTTTTTTGAAATAATTCAATAAAATACTCTGCGTACGTTTTTCAGCCATAATTTGAAGCACAAAATCAAAAAAAAAAAATCGTTTACAAATTTAACTTGAAAATTTTAACTTTAACTTGACTTCAATGTTATTGAAGAATTTAGATACGATAAGGTTACTCTTCAGAGATGGAAAGAAGTTTCAAGTTCAAGACATGCTTTTCAACAAACTCATTGCAAAATAGCACAGAATACGAGTGTTTCACAGACAACCTATGACTGAGCATCTGCAATAATTTACCAATACATGATACCCGTGATCCTCTCTGGCACGGCTCGGACAGCTATAGGACAGCGTTTCTCACTCTTTCTAAGCCCAAGGACAAGTAAAATGCCTAAAACAAATCTAAGGACCTCTAAGTTATGTAATTCTTTTTAAAAAGTTTTTTGGTATTACCAACATTTGGGAAAAACTGCAATTTATAACATAAGAAATCTAAAAACATGTTTTGAATATATATGGAAACATAATTAACTTGTAAGTAAACGATTAAAAGTGAATCGTCATTGGACAAAGTTTTAATTTTTATTAAACAAATAAATAATATGATATAATTATTTACTATTTACTTTATGAGATGGATGAGCTTCTCGGTCTTGCAGAGTTACTGGATATCTGATTCAATATTGGTCAACTTGTCGAAGATCAGCACACACACTAAGACGAATTCTGTATTTTGTTTTTATTTGAAGGAGCGATGAAAATCCTTTCTTGCAAAGAAGGTTGTAGAAAACTGCATGGTGATTTTCGATGCTTCAGATAATTCTGGAAATTCACTTCTCAGTGAAGGCGAGATCCAGAATCGAGCCAAACCACTATCACAGAATTGCACTTTAAGTCCACTGTCACTTGAAAGCTTAATTGGCCATTGTTTTTTCGATAAAAAGGTCGTTCTCTTGACTGCAAGCCTGAAATGAATTATGAACCCACAGAAATTTCTTATGAAAGTTATTCAGGAAAATATGTTTCCAAATTCTGTTTCAGAGTTTTGAGGTGGACACAAACGCTTTCCCAGTGGTTAAATTCTAAACTAATAAGTTTCGGGGGCCCTATATAAAATAACCAATTGTATTTACCTTTTGAATACTATCCGGGGAAGCTCCAAACCTCCCTGTCCCTTTCATCACAAGTTCGTAATCAGGCTACTGTTGATATTGACTTTATATACACATTAAAAACTGTAAACAATTGTTGAATAATAACACATTAATGTAAGCATATTTACCGTAAAGGGAGAAAAGTCACAAAACAGAAAAATATTCCTAGAAAATAACCAATTGTATTTACCTTTGAATGAGCTCCACTGGTCGAGTGTCCATCAAGTCAACAAATCTTTCCTTCCGTTCAGTGTATTAATATTATCGTATTGCAATTGATGGGAATTCTGTGTTTCTGTGGATTCGTTACAGACTTCTTTCTCTTCAGAAACTACACACAAACTGTCATTACAAATCACTGTCATCCGAACTATTTTTCCGTTTAAAGAAGGTACCAATGTGCTTCGATAATTGAAATACCGTACTTACTCGAATATAACTCGCCCTCGCATATAACTCACACCCCTGATTTTACTTTTCGAAAAAAGAAATTAAAAAGTTTTGCTTATACCTCGCAAATGAAAAAAAACTGAAACATGCTCAGAGCGGGGGATAGTAACTTGCTCCCGTGGTGAACAACACACCCTCCCCAATAGCCACTATATTGCAGAGGCAAAAAAAGCAAGTACTTTTATTATGTCAGTGAATAAGGTACCAGCAGTCTGTGTAATATATTTCTCAACAAATAGTGCAATTAGAGAACTGGGATAAAAACGACACTAATTAATGAATCACATGTCCTTTCATACAGAAACTATGCTGTATAGACTCAAGCAAAACCATATGTTGCACCAGCGAAAACAGTATCTAACAAAAAACTATTGTTATTATTATCAATAAACAATGTCATTCTGCCGCTATTTTTTTTTTTTTAAGTATCCATTTTATTTCAATAATTTTTACTTATTCAATTTTAATTTGTTTTGCTTGGATAATTAAAATATACAGATTTATTTAAAGTAAAGAGCCAATAGGCTTCATTTTGGCGATGTAAATCATTATTTAAATTAAGGGGATATTAAATCCCAAATTGTTATAAAACCGAATAAGAAACTCAAAGATTGGAATCAAAGAGTTTCATGCCGAATATAGTAACTATAAACATATCGGCGACTACAAGCGTAAGCTAAAGCACGTAGTTCAAATACGTAGTACAAACTAGGGCAACTCGTTGCAAAGGTGGAGAAAGTTCTGATCGCTATTCTTAGTATTTTCCATAATGTAAAACCCATCTCCTAGGAGATGTATGATGTTATACATTATGGTGGGAGGTCACTACCCAGACGGGTTTCGATCTTTATTGAGATCTCATTTGTACTAGTTTGTACTACGTACTTGAACTACGTGCATTAGCTTACGCTAGTAGTCGCCGATAATACGTTTATAGTTACTATATTCGGCATGAGACTCTTTGATTCCAATCTTTGAGTTTCTTAATCAGTTTTAAAACAATGTGGGATTTAATATCCCCTTAATTTAAATAATGTTTTACATCACCGAAATGAAGCCTATTGGCTCTTTACTTTAAATAATTTATGGGTGGACCTTTTTGACAACTCGTGTAGCAGAGTATATAGGTTCTTTTTACTATACCCTTGGTATCATACTTTGGTCTGCTACTCACTGATGAGATCTCAATAAAGATTGAAACCGGTCTGGGTAGTGACCTCCCACCATAATGTATACCATCATACATCTCCTAGGAGATGGATTTTACATTACGGAAAATACTAAGAATAGCCATCAGAACTTTCTCCACCTTTGCAACGAGTTGCCATAGTTTGTACTACATACTTGAACTACATGCTTTAGCTTACGCTAGTATTTGTCGATACATTTATAGTTACTATATTCGGCATGAAACTGTTTGATTCCGATCTTTGAGTTTCTTATTCAGTTATAAAACAATGTGGGATTTAATATCCCCTTAATTTAAATAATATACAGATTTATTTGGTTAATTTAAAGTCTGCCTGTGGACCACCTATCCCATCGTCACGGACCCAGGTTGAGAAACACTGCTATAGGGTACTCTCACCTTATGTGACCCCTAATTCATAAGTAGTATAGAAATAGAAGACATGACACAACATAAATAAAAAAATGAATTTTAATTAGGAAAAGTATTTTGGAAATTTTTTTAGTGTTTTTTAACTGTTTCTTTTGGGGAGGCCAGGGCCCATAGGCACCCCTCTGTGGGTGCACCACTGTACTGTGACAAACTGTTTTTGTGCCCTAAAGATGGTGGATATAATACCAGCGAAATATCTGAAAATAAGCTAAATAAATATTATTTTCTTATTAATCTTGTGTTGTGAATCTGTACCATAAAACAAAATGACTTGGAGTAAAATTGTTGGAAGAAAGTTAGTTATTCCAGGTAACCCTCGTATAACATGGTACTTATACAACACGGTTTCGATAAAAACACAGTCTGCAAATTGTAGTAACCCTTAACTTTTCACATGTTTTTTACCATGCGACTTGAAAATCAAATTTTATCTTAGTTAAATTTGCATCTGTCCGTATCGCACATGTAGTTATAAGTACGAATTTATGTAAGGGGAAATACCTTTTAGTACGATGTATGCCAATTGTTTACCGTATAAAGTGTTTATTGTTGAAAATTGTCTTTGTTTTCTGCCAGGAAAGCACATTAAAATCATATGTGTGTTAATCTCAAGCTGAGCACTTTATTTTCTGGTTAGTTACATACATAATTAATATGTAATTCTTTTTCCTTGAGGTATGGAGTAATTACTTCGAAAAATTGCTAAATGAAACATGCAGTGATAGCACAGTGGTAAAAAACATTCAACAGGCATACAGTCAGGAATACATATCCATACTTGAAGTAGAAAAAGCTATCCAAGGCTTGAAATGTGAAAGGCAGCAGGAGTAGATGATATTCGACCAGAAATGCTGAAGTATGGTGGTATAAAAGTCTTACAGTGGCTGCACTGCATAGTTCGGAAGTCCTGGACAGAGGGACGAATTCCCGATGATTGGAATAGAGCTCTCATAGTACCCATATATAAAAATGGAAATAAAACTGAATGTGAGAATTACAGAGGTATTTCCCTACTGAGTGTTCCTGAAGTTCAGGCTCCTCTGTTCTCCAAGAGTGAGATCATGACAACAGGTGCTCGCCCATCATTAACTGTGAGCCCCTTAAGAAAACGAACCTTCAACATCAAGCGAGAACATATGCTGATGTGGCCTGCTCCAAACAGATAGTACAATCCCAGAACCTGAATGATCCACACTCAAATCTATCAGCTATTATCACCTCTTCTCTAGCAAACATGCTGCAGGATTTCAGCAACTCATATCCATCCTTAAGTGTCACAAAAAGATTCTTACACCAAACCCGATCCATATTGTCAGCACTCTCTGATGCATAGGAAAAAAATCGCCCTAAGCTGTCTTAGGATTATTGGTTGGAATGCCAACGGTATAAAAAATAAACTGTTAGAAATCATAGATACAAACCAGATATATTGCTAATCAATGAAACGCACCTGAGGCCTGCTGACACCCTGAAAATCAGAGGGTATCAGATTTACAGAAACGACAGACTTGGGTATAGAGGTGGAGGTACAGCCACCCTTATCAAAAACTATATCAATCATCATTCAATTACCAACCCTACTACCACCAACCTTGAAATCACAGGAATTAATGTCCTCACAAACTCAATTGGAAACCTTAAAATTTTTTCTGCGTACAACCCTCCATTAAAGACATTATTGACCTCAGATCTGGATGCCATCCTTGGAGTAAAAGGACCGGTCATCATTGCTGGAGACCTCAATGCAAAACATCCTGCTTGGAACAGTAAATCTACCAATAAAAATGGTCGCATCCTTTCTAGCTACACAGGATCAAACTATGCTGTTGTGGCTGGACCTACTGAACCAACTCATCTCAGTACATCTGACACTGCTGACGTCCTGGATATAGCCATCCTGCAAGACATTAAACTACAGTTCAGCCTTATATCACTAAACGAGCTGTCAGATGTGAAGAAGATGTGAACGAAATGTGAAGCATATTGCTTCACCCTTAAAGACATAAATGTCAATTGTCTTGACAAGTAACAGGCTGATTTGGAGGAAAATTGTAGATAGGAAGTTAGTAATGATGTAAATTTTTCATGTAGTACTATCATATCCTGTACACCCCTTGAGGGTACATGGCAGGAATTTGATGATGATGATGATGATGATGCTTTTTTATGTAAAAAAAAATATTTTTATAGCAATAGCCACAAACTGCAACAAATGCAAAAAACCAACATTGAAAAGAAAGTTTATTTCTCTCGAAGAAAAAATTAAAATCTTGGATCGGTTGAAAACTAGAGAAAAACCAAGAGCTGTTGCAAGGACTTTGAATTTAAACAAATCAACAATTCCAACAAACAAAATGAATATAAAATCTGAGAAAGTGTTTATTGCTGGATCAGTGGTGCATTGATCCAGCAATAAGTGCAAAGTGATAAGTGCAAAGCATATTGCTTGCGTACGCAATATTCTAATGGGAAAAATGGAGAAATCTCTAACGATATGGATAGAAGATTGCACTCAAAAGAAAATTCCTTGGGATGGAAATCTTATTAAACAAAAAGCTCTCACAGTTCATAAATATTTATGATGCAGACCAGGTGATCAATGTGGATGAATCGTGTTATATTGGAAAAAAATTCAAAAACGCACCTATATTTCAAAAAATGAAAGATTAGCTCCCGGATTCAAAGTTTCGAAAGATAGAATTACTCTACTGTTTTGTAGAGTAATGCATCGGGTAATTACATGACAAAACCAGGGTTTATTGACTGATCCTCAAATCCTTGTGCTATGAAAGATTAAAATATGCACTTTATTTTATTTTACCTAAAACATTTTATGCATTATGTGCAATGAAGTTTATGTGAAATTTGTAATTTTTATAATTTTATACTATGCATTTGTTTCATAATTTATATTTTTTCATAACTTACATGAATTACTTGAATTAAATAAAAATATATTTTTGTTGGATATGTCATTGTTGTTTATATAATTTAAAAAAAAACACAATTTCAGAACATAATCCTACCTTTTCTATGTGATCTGAGTCTCGCATAATGCGATTTATATGCCGCAGCATTTCTATGGAACCTAACATCCGCATTATACGAGGGTTACCTGTATTGTTAGTAGCAATATTGCATATATATTCATGGAGTAAGAAGATTCATTGCACAGATCCATGATTCACACAATAGCTATCACACCACTCCTTAAATTCATTCACTGATGAAGAACTCTTTGACACGTGCCCATCACCCACCCACCCTCTAATCCAAATCACCAGATTCATATCCATCCTCATTTGCTCCGATTCATGCAACAGAGTTCTTTGTGGTATCCTTTCAAATGCTTTTGCATGGTCCAGCAATATCACCAAGCAGCTCTATTCCTCATCCAACTCCAACATTACTTTGTTATAAACAAGTAAGCAAATTTCTAAGGCAAGGCCTATCCTTCACAAAACCAAGTTGTCCTTGACAGTGTATCATTTTCCTATTAATTAGTCCTGAATTCTGTCTTTCATCAATTTCTCCAATACCTTAACAATCTCTCCTGAAAAGCTGATTGACCTCATCATCATCATCATCATCATCTTCCTTATACCCTCTTTTTACCTTGCGGTGTCGAGGGTCCATTGATCATCGGACCTCACTCCGTTTACAGGATAAAATGGTCAGCCTTATGCCCCGGTGTATCCTATGGCCTGTAGTGTTGAGTTCTCAAGGCCAGTTTGCCTGCTTTGCGGGATGAAAACCCCCAGAATAAACTGGGGAAAAAACCCTGCAGTCCACGCCCAAGACTGGCTAACTTGGCTATGGCTGAGGAAGATCCTTCAGCTCCTCACATCACCGACAGGAATCGAACCTAGGACACTCCTTCCCCAGGCATATGGTTGCGAAGCGCATAGCCACTAGCCGCACGGGCTGATTGACCTATAATTGGTTACTTCCATCTTGGAGTCCCCTTTAACCAGTGGGATTATTTTTCCATCTTTCCACTCTATTGATTCGTTCTAGGTACTAAGTCTTAAAATAAAAATTTGGCCAGAAGAGCTGAATAAACTCTTGCACATGCTTGTAATATATCTGCCAGTATGCCATCTAATCCAATGTTTTTGTGTTGAGGTCCTGCAATATTTTAAGCACCTCCATTTCTTCAACCTCTATTTGCCAATCAGTGATGATACCTGCCCCCAAATCTATTAAAATGAAAGCCATCCACCTTGTATAAATCCTTCCTTTCATCAAACTCACTCCACATATCCACAAATTCCACACCATTCTTCCTATACAATCTCTTCCCTGACTTATTTGCAGTCATAGCTCTCTCAATCTCAGCTAACCTCTACCCCCCCCCCCCTTCCATATTAGGCACCTGTTCGTGCTTTAGGAACTCCCAATGATGGTACTGGCCCTTTTAATTCTTCCTCTATTTGTTTGCTTTCATCAAACTCACTCCACATATCCACAAATTCCACACCATTCTTCCTATACAATCTCTTCCCTGACTTATTTGCAGTCATAGCTCTCTCATCATCAAACTCACTCCACATATCCACAAATTCCACACCATTCTTCCTATACAATCTCTTCCCTGACTTATTTGCAGTCATAGCTCTCTCAATCTCAGCTAACCTCTATCACCCCCCCCCTTCCATATTAGGCACCTGTTCTTGGTTTAGGAACTCCCAATGATGGTACTGGCCCTTTTAATTCTTCCTCTATTTGTTTGCTTTTCTGCATGTATTCTATTCCGTATTTCTCCTGAGTATTTTTTGTTATCATACCTTTGAGACTACCATCACTGGGATCCGATGCTTTAATACCGTGTTTGCCATGCAATGAAACCTGTGGACATACAAAAAGGGGGTATCACGGTAAACTCGCACTGCTTTGGCCTCTGCTTCAGCAAGACAGGCAGTCTCCTGAATGCTGAGGCCAAAATCATTTGGCTTTGCTTGCAAGCTTTAAGGGTGTTGAAGTAGGTCTTCCCCATGGTCTGTGTGACAGGGCCCAAGACTTTCTGTGGAGCTCATATAGCATCCAAGGTGACCCTGGTGTTCCACTCTCGGCACAGTCGTTGCTTGACAGATAGTGGGCATCAGTGTGTGTGTGTGGCTTCATAGAGAGTGGGGGGAACTCTGGTGCTGAACAAAAATCTTCTCAAGCATGAATCCTACATCCTCAATTGTTTCAGATTCCTTAACA